>NC_080751.1:22642217-22952967 GCF_020826845.1 Diceros bicornis minor
TCTTTCTCTCTCTCTTCCCTTTCACCCTCCCTCCCTCTCTCCCTCCCTCCCTCCCTCCCTTCCTTCCTTCCATCACTCCTTCCTTCCTTCCCTCCTTCCTTCTCTTTGTAGTGACATGAAAGAAGCTTATCTACCATCTTCTCTACTCATTTTGGAGTTTCAGCATTATTGGAAAGTGGTAAGAAATATGATGGGGAGGGAGGGGATTCAGATTGGAAGTCGAGCAGCCTGGAACTGGTACGACTACCTTGAAGTAGCAAATACTGTCTATGTGACCACAGGCATAGTTTTTTCTGACCATCTATTTCCTTCTCTCACAAATGGGCAGGGCCAGTTTTCCTCGGGGGCTCTGCTCCAGCTGTACTGGGAGTTTACTTCTGGTATCACTTCTGACTGTTTCGTGCCTCATTAGGACTGGTTGGCGTCCAAGCCAAATACTTTTCTTATCACCACAGAAAGTGGATGTAATAACTAAACTCCCCACCCCAAAGGGTTTGAGAGGATCTTGCACGGTAACTGAAAATACTTGCAAAGAATAACAACCGTACAAATGTCAGACCCCAAGGAATGAAAGGATATAAAAATACCAGGGGTGACAACCCAAAGATCAAAATGTGCATGGCCGCATCTGGGGTTTTAGGGTGAGCTTATTTCGAATTTGTTTTGTTTTTTAACCCAAGTCTTTGTTGCTGCTACCATTTAATTTGGGGGAAACAAAGGCCATTATGGCTTTGAATTTTATCTCAGAGTAATTCAAATCCTTTTTTGGTCACAGGAGAGCAAATTATGACAGAAAAGAAAAAAATCTTCCAAATAATTGGGTTGTCGTGGCCTAGATCCATGTGAGCGGTTCTGGGACAAGATTTAATCACCTCATAAATTGCATATGTTGATAGTGTCATAAATAATAATCCTGTGTGCCTCATTAAACCCCAGATGCATGTCCTTGTGTGAAACTCCTTCCTTTTCTTGCCGGCCTGACTAGATGCATTGTCTTTGGAGGGTTAGGTGCAGCTGGCTCAGAGTTGGGCAGGTGCGAGATGTCTCAAGAACAGTGAAATTTTATGCTCATCAATTTTGACAACCCATGCTCTTGATTAACTATCAAGCCTTCTCTCCTCCTTCTTTCTTTTTTTTTTCTTAACTGGTGGATCAATTAATAAAAATTGCCAGATAGGAAATGTAGCTCGCCTCCTGAGACTCTGGACTTTCTGTCTTATTCTCTATTTAAGGTTTCAGATGGAGTTTTACAAAATGCAAGCCTATCCTAATTTCTTCCACCAAAATCATTTAAAATATGTTTACTTAGAATGAGGCAACTTCCTTTGATGCAGCAATGAAAAATAAACCATAGAAGTTGAATGAATTTTCTTTCAATAATAAAGAATGTAATAAAGAATTCCCACCTTTCTCTAGTAAGTCACTTATTTATCATGAAATTGGACAACATGAGGTTTGCCTTCCTAAGACAGCCTCATAAGACAATGCTACGTAAGGTGGGATCCATTGACTGGTACCAGTTGGCAAAGTGTTACTTGTCCATGACGACATAAGCACAGAAATTGAGAGTAAGCATCTAGGAAGTTTTGTAGCAATCTAAGTATGTGATTATTTTTGTAGTACTTTATTTTCATTTCATTTGGCAAAAGTGTCAGTTCATGTTGTATTGAAAATGAAAAAAATCTGGTCCTTCACGGCAGATAGTTTGAAAAGTGCTATCGTGAGGAATTCTTTCAGCAGTATATGATCTTCTCGAAGGATGACCGTCCTCATACATTTTTCTTAGGCAACAGAATAATACTGTTCTCTCCTTCTTCGCTGCTCTGCTTCAAAGTGTGAAGATATATAACATCCAATGTTTTCGTCTGCAAATATCAGCTCCTTGGTGGAGAACCAGTTTCCGTTCCTCTTGCCTTTCTCGTCTCCTTAATCCTTCCCAAATAGGACCCATTTCCTTCCAGATCTTCTGGCATATCAAAAGTGTGCCCTTTGTAAGGTGTCTGTGACACTCTGGCCGGGCCCCTCTGTTTCGATGGGTGCTAAGGAATAGCTCCTCTCTCTGGTGCCTCCACATTCCTCCTTCGCATTCCAGGAGGAGCTGGTGTGTTATTACCATTCTTGCATCAGAGATGAGTTAGCTTAGCTGAGATGTGAGGTAACCCACAATAGGCTGTGAGGTGACCATTCTTCCTAGCTGGCCATGGATTGTGAAGGAAGCAGCGCTGACTTAGGCACCCTCCTGGCCTCTTTGTTTATTCTCCTGTTCGAGTGCTCTTCCCCTATCCTGACAAGCACAGGAGGGAGCCTCTCAAGCCTCCAGGGCTCCTCTGGCAGGCAACATAGCATCTGATTAAACCTGATAGGTTTAGAGGCCCTTTTGTATTCTCGTATCTGCTTTTCGGAGGAGTATGTGTGTATTGGGGCTGGGGGAGGGAGGGGTGGTGGCTAGACAAACAATTTTTTTATTAAAAACTTTCACACCCAGAATTAACACATGCTTATTTTATCTTTTTTCCAGATAATTTTTGTTTGTATTTAAAGAACTAACATATTAAGTCCTCTGCAGTCTCAATCTTCTTTCCTCCCTTCCCAGATGCATTTACTACCACGAGGTTGGCAGGTACACTTCCTGTCTCTTTTATACTTTTACTATTTTATTTATCTATCTTAATAAATACTATATCAGTCAACTATTGCCACATTACAAATCACACCAAAACTTACTGGCTCAAAGTGACAACAATAATTGTATTAGTATCTCTCACGGTCCCGTGGGGTGATGAGGCTGTTAGGCGGTTCTCTCACAAGGTTTCAGTCAGATGGCGACTGGGGCTGGAGTCATCTTGAAGGCTTCCTCACTCACAGATCTGGTGGCTGACGCTGGCTGTTGGGTCAGATCTCATCTTGGGCCATCAACTGGGACACCTGCATGTGGCCTGGGCTTCTTAGCATGGTGGCTGGATTCCAGGAGGGAATGTTCCACGAGGACCAGGTAGAAGTTGTATCATCTTTTATGACCTACCTTCGGAAGTCATACGGCATTATTTCCACCATAGACATAGGCCCACCCGGCTTCAAGAAGAGAGAACATAGACACTTTCCCCCTACTTCTTGATGGGAGGAATGTAAATGTCACATTGTGGGAAGATCATGTAGGATGGGAAATCTTATTGTGGCCATCTTGGAAAATATAACCTGCTACAAGTTCTTATTATGTGCCGGGTACTGTTCTAAGTATTTTACAAATAGTGCATATCCATAATCAATTTTGTATGTTTTTAGTCTTTTTATAAATGGTAGCATATGGTATGTATCATTTTGTAATATTTTTCACTCAGCTTTATAGTTTTAATAGTAGCTGATACATGAGGGCTAATTCATTTCTTGTAATTGCTACTTTATATTGCATTGTAGGAATATATCACAATTTGTCCATTTTTCATGTCCATATGTTTTCATTTTTTAATTGGAATCATATAGTATTTATTACTTTGTGACATCCTTTAACAAACTATAGTAAATGGTCAGTAGTTTCCCATGCCACCCAATGTTCTCCTAATGCAAAATGTTTGGTGGCTACATTGTATTCATTCATCATATGAATGGAACATAATCTTTAACTAAACCCTTAGAGATGAACCTTTAGGTTGTTCATTGGTTTTTTCATTATTATAAATAAAGCCACCACAACTATCCGTATATATAAGTATGTGTGTAGGTTCTTTATTTCCTTAGGAAAATTTCTTACAAAAGGAATGAACGGACGAAAGAGTATAAACAATTTTGAAGCTGTTAATATATATTGCCAATCTTGGATCCACTTTTATTTAGTTTTACAGTTTGATCAATACCAGAAATACCTGCATATCCTCTACCCAACTTAAGGAGTAAAACAATGCCAATAGTTGAAGTTTTCTGTATACCTTTCCCATTTCATCTCCCTCTCACTTTCCAGAGGGCCCCACTATGCTAAATTTGGTATTTATTACTCCCATGTATTTTTATATTTATATAAACAAAATCAAACTGCATATATAGAGATGCTTTCCATGTATTTATATAAATGAAATCATACTATATGTATCCTTCTGCAACTTTGCTCAACGTTACCTTTGTGAGATTCATCTGTATTGACACATGTAACTTTATTTCATTCACTTTCACTGGTGTGTAGTATTCCATTGGCTGGACATACCCTTCAATTTATGTACCCAACAGCTGTTTGCCACACTCAGTACTATCATATTTGCCAATCCGATGGGTGCAAATTAGCATTTCATTGGGGGTATCACATGTTAAAAGGCTTCTGAGAACTGGTCTTAAACTAGTGAGGAGTGCCCAGGCTGGTGAAAGTTATGCAAACATACCACATTAAGAAATAACTGAAGGAAATGAGGCTGCTTGCTTAGAAAAATTGAAAGACCAAAAAGGGTTATGATGATGGTCCTCAAATACAGGAAAAGCTGTCATATGGCAGGGGACTTGATTTATTATTTGTCACTCCAGAGAACAGACATATTTAGTGACTCCATTTCCCAGACATGAGGTGGATGGCCAGCTTTCGGGGATGCAGTGCAGCACTGGAAACCTGGGGGGTTCTGGGATGGGCTTTGAGAGTCCAGTGATCTCCCCAGAGATGTTGGCAAGCTGGTGGGGAAAGCGCATATGTGCATTTCTTTGGGAAGAGGGTTCTTAGCTTTTTGTCTCAAAAGGGTATGACCCAGGTATGACAGGCTGGACTAGACCCTCCTCAGGGGCCATCTAACCAGCTTTGGGGTTTTGTTTTACTAGTGGCAGATGCTGAGTGCTTATTGATGGGGATAATACAAGGGATGGAGAGTAGGGTAGGGGACAGATTGTGGAAGGAGCGAAGGGACTGGTCAGTTGAGGTAGGGTGGTTTGAGAGAGAAAACAGAGATGTCTAAATGGGAACTTTTGGTTGTTTGGCTTAGTCTCCCCATGAAAATGTCCATGAAACCTAGACTACACAACAGTGCTTTGGGAGTAATTTTTTGGGTATATGTGTAAGGAAATAAATTATTTGCCCGGTCTCAGTAGGGCAAAGGGCCAGAGCAAGGACTACCCAGTAGGTATTTCAGGTTACACATGCATAATCAAAAGAAGAAAGTTTGCATTTGTATGGGAGGTTGTACTATTTGGCCTCCAAGCATCCTTTTAAATCCAAAATTCCAACAAGATACCAACACAATGGTGCTGATTCACCCAGAAATAATTGCATTTTGACAGAAGACCTGCAGAAAGTAAGCAATACAAAACCCCAAGGAACACCTCATTAATCTCGGAATTTCAATGATAGGCTAGGATAGGTAGATGATTAATGTTAAGGAACTTCTTGGTCCCCCTTAAATTGTACCACTATAGAAAACACTAGAATCATAGGATTTGGGAGCTAAACTCCTCATTGCAAAGACTAAGAATGG
Source organism: Diceros bicornis minor (assembly GCF_020826845.1). NCBI lineage: Eukaryota > Metazoa > Chordata > Mammalia > Perissodactyla > Rhinocerotidae > Diceros > Diceros bicornis. Next base: position 22,647,659 of record NC_080751.1, read on the forward strand.
AAACACAGAATTGCCCTCCCCATGAGTATAGGCTCGAATTAGGAACTGACTTCTAAGAAAGAGAGTACGGAGAAAAGAAAGTAATAATTTCATAGTGCAGAAATCTGGCAGACACCACCTTAACCAACTGAACAAGAATAACATCATCAGTAATAGGTCCTGTGAATGAAAAGGGCACATCACCTCTATGATTCTTCTCCCAAAAATCCATAACCCGAGTCTAATCATGAGAAAACACCAGATAAACCCAAAATGGAGAGAAACTCTACAAAATACTTCACTAGTACTCTTCAAAATTGTCAAGTTCATGAGGAACAGGAAAAGACTAAGAAGCTGTCATAGATTGGAGGAAACATGATGTGTAAGTGCACTGTGGTATCCTAGAACAGAAAATGGACGTTAGTGAAAAAACTGGTAAAATCCAAATAAAATCTGTAGTTTAGTATTGTACCAATGTTAATTTTTTAGTTTTGATAAATGTGCCATAATTATGTGCAATGTTAACATTAAGAGAAGCTCAGTGAAAGATATACGGGAACTCTCTGTACTACCTTTGGAACTTTTCTATAAACTTGAAATTATTTCAAGATAAAAGTTAAAAAATACAATTTCAATGAAAAAAAAGTACTGAAGCACAGAGAGGTTAATTGATTGCTCAGGACCACACAACAGATAAGTGATTTATCTGAAATTAGAACCCCGGTCTCTAGACCCAAACTCAGTAGGCCACCCTAACCCTGGGGTCCATCATTTTCTTGCTCATCTTGGTGGTCTTATTTATTAATTAAACTTTGTCTAGACTTGCTGGGTAGGGACCAAATAAGATTCTTCCAATATAATCTTTCCTGCAACACTGCAAACCCACTCTTCCATTCTCAGAAGCAACCGTTTCAAACTTTCTCCACTCCTCAGTCTTCCGACCCTATCGCCTTCTTCCTCACTCCCTCAGATGGCCAGATTTACTTCACAGCAAGAACAGAGGGCATCAGAGAATTTCCTCAACTTCCTATCACCCAACCTACAAATGCACCTGCTTCCTCACCCACCTGGCTTTCTCCATCCCCTGCCATTTCACCAAAAGAGGTGTTCCTCATGCTGCGTCAGATTGTGCCCTTCACCTGGGCCCTGGATCCCTAGCTATCAATGAACCTCTCTCCTGTCTCTCCAACTTCTGCCTCCCTGCTGATGTCTTTAGACATATTTTCTTCAATCTTAAAAAAAAAGTTTCCTTAATACGACATCTACCTTAGACATTTACCTTGCCCTTCTCAGCCAAACTTCCTGAGAAAGTTATCCAACTCATCTCTTTCCTCACCTCCTACTTTGCTGTTCTTTTCCTATTTGATTTCTCTCAGCATTTAACTCTATAAACCACACCTTTCTCTTTTTTTTTAATTGAGATATAATTCACGCATTTAAAGCACACAATTCAATGGTTTTTAGTATATTCCCAGATATGGGCAACCATCACTGTAGTCGATTTTAGAACACTTTCATCAACTCACAAAGAAACCCAATAGCTGTCATGACCCCTTCGGCTGTCACTCCCCACTCTCCCCATCCGCGCCCACCTTCCCTCAGCAACCATTAGTCCACTTTCTGTCTGTATAGATTTGCTTATTCTGGACTTTCATATGAATGGAATCACATAATATGTGGACTTTCGTGATTGGCTTCCTTCACTTAGCATGATGTTTTTGAGTCATCCATGTTATAACAGGTATCAGTACATCATTCCCTTTTATGAACAAATAATATTCCATTGTATAGATATACCACATTTTGTTTATTCACTCATCAGTTGATGGGCATTTGGATTATGTCCACCTTTTAGCTATTATGAATAATGCTGCTATCAACATTTGTGTACAAGTTTTTGTGTAGACGTATGTTTTCATTTCTCTTGGGTATATATCTAATGGAATAGCCGGGTAATATGGTAACTCTATGTTTAATGATTTGAAGAACTGCCACACTGTTTTCCAAAGCAGCTGCACCATTTTACATTCCCACCAGCACTGTATGAGGGTTCTGATTTCTCCACACGGTTGTCAACACTTGTTAGTATCTGACTCTTTGATCCAGCCATCCTAGTGGGTGTTAAGTGGTTTCTCATTGTGACACACCACTCTTCTTGAATATAGAAGATCGCCTTGGCTTCCATGAAGCTACACTCTTAGGATCAAAATATAATTTTCAAAAAAATTTAAAAAACATGACTCTCTCACAAATCTAAAATGAAAATGTGTCAAAATTTAATCAATTCATTAATTAATGAGGAAACCAGTAAGATGGTAACGCTGGTTCAAAGAGTATTTTGAGAAACCAGAGTTTATGTAATCCTTAAAAAAAAAAAAAGAATCTTGGAATGATTGCTAGGTTAGAGACCAAATTGGTTAATGTCCTAATAAACCATAATTTTTGAGGTTACCAGGTGATGTTCTGGAGCCAGCTCATACATCTGAGTATTAACTATTCAGGAACTTTGTAAGCTAGCCCCTCTCCCTTCAGCCAGTTTACCAGCACACCACTGATATTACCATTTCTACTGGAAAGAAATTATTCAGATCTTTACGAGACACAAATTAAGATGTTAGTAAGTAATTTTACAGAGTCTCAGTTCTTAACTAATAATAAAGAGCAAATTCAAACAATGGTACATTCTCCTTGTAAAGTGAGTCATCCTTGAGTAAGCCTGTTAAACATGGGCTTCTCCACGACATTGAAAGAACATACAGTCACCCTCTTCATCTCATTTCCAAGTTTTGGATGATTTTTCTTAACATTAATCTTCCTCTAACCTCAATCTTCTTTCTGGGCTTCTTTTCCTCCCCCCGCCCACCCCAACCCTGATGTTCTTCAACGTTTTACCTTCAGGAACTGTCCTAGGCTCTTTCTCTTTTCACTCTTCTCAGTCTTCCCCCTTCACTGCCTAGTTAATTAGTACTCGTCCTTTAACCTGCCTTGCTCAGCTAAGCCTTCCCTGACTCCCCAGGTAAGAGCAGCTTCCTCTCTTTCAGAGTACTTACCACAATTCTGATAAACAATTCATTGTGTAATTAGTTGTTTAATGCCTGTCCCTTCCACTAGACCACAAACTCCATGACAGCTGGGAGCACGACTCTCTTTTTCACTTCTATAATCCTAAAAGCATAAATGATTATGTGTTTAATAAGTGAATGAGTGAGTGCATGAATGGATAAATAACAGATGGTTAGATGGTGATCTCATCATTCTCTTCCATGGCCTCAGTTTTCATCGGTGTATTGGTGACTGAAAAAATGTCTATTGCCAATTCTCTTTCTCTTTTGAAATTAAATAATAAAATAATATTCAGAGAAAGTCTCTTGTTATTTTCCAAACACAAGTACTAAAACATCAGAATTCCATGGAGATATTTTGAAAGTGCCAAATGTCAACAAAGGGGGCACACAATTTGGCTATTGCTTGATCCAGGAAACAGCATTTTACTGCCCACAAAGTGTTGGGAGACAATTCTCCATGGATATCTCATGTTTCTTCATGTCTTGTGAGCAGAGGCACCAACAAGAAAGTTCTGTACTTTCTTTTCAAGGATTGTACAGCCTAGGGAGATGGAGATACTGTCTCCCTCCAGAGCAGAAAGGTTTGTTTGCTGTGCAGTATAATAAAGATAATGTCTCCCGCTGGGGCAAAGGTTGGGCAATGGGCTTGCTTGCAGCCCATTATACAAAATTGGAGTTTCCTAAGCTTAGGGTTCCTTTCCTGGAATGCAACCTGCCACGTGTGCAGGTATCAGTTGGCCCTGTTGTGTCACTTGTAGGAACTGGAGTCAGGGAATTGATGCAAGAAAATGATGGTTCTCTGGCTATTGCTGTTGCTGTGAGTAATAAATTGTCCTTTGTCACTAACCCAGGTGATTCGTCTTTGGTCAGCCTCCACAAAACTGTAGCCAACTAACTTGTAAGCTTGCAAGTAGGATAAAAATCTCAAAATCTTCACAGTCTTTGACACAAAGCAGCTATTTATAAACATTCATATTAATTGCTTGGTGATCAGGAAGCAAATGTTCTAAGCATTTTACATCCTAATATAATCGATTGTCACATATATATTGGTGCTTTACAATGTTTTAGTTATGACTCAGAAAATTGATTGGGAGTTTGGGGTTGATGGGTAACTGATAACACTTTTTCCCCTTTAAATAATACATAATAGACTCCCAGTTTGGGTTTCACACAGAGTTTCTACTTTTCAGAAGACCTTTTCTGACATTGAGCTGGAGATGCCTGTGCATTTGTCCGTACTTACCGGTGTGTGTTTCTGGAAGTACCTCAAGTGTAAACTTAACATTGCCAACAACCACCTCCAAGGCGAGAGCCATGCGTGTTATTCTTTTGCGTCCCTCTCCTCCTTCTTATAAGCCTTGGTAACAAGCCTTACCAAACTTTGGACCAAGTTTCTGTCCCAATGTTATCACTATTCCTCCATGGTGGATTGTACTTTCCGAGGATCTCTGCAGTGATATCCCCCCACCCCCACCCACTGCTCCTGTGCAGTGTGACCCTGTCACTCCCTCAGCAAGAGGTAGAGTTTCTTTCTCCATCCCCTTGAATTTGGGAAGGACCTGTGGCTGCTCTGACGGACAGAAGATGGTGGAAGTGACACTTGGGAAGTTCCAGGCGTGGCCCTTTGCTGCTCCAGCAGCCTCTGCTCCTGCCTCTTGGAACGTTTGCTCTTGGGCTGCTTTCTCTCGTAACCCAGTCTTCGTGCTGGGAGAAGCCCAGGCCACATAGAGAAGCCACATGTAGGTGCTCTGGGTGACAGCCTCAGCTGTGCTCCTGACTGACATTCAGGATCAGCTGCCAGCCAGTTATGTGAGCCGTCTGGGACGTCTAACCTAGTTGAGCCTTCAGACGACTGCAGGCCCTGTTGACCCGCAACTGCAGTTGCATGAGAGATGCCAAGCAAGAGCTGCTGAGCTGGACCCAGGCCACCTGCAAAACCACAAGAGATAATAATAAGTTGTTTGGGGGTAGCTTGTTAAACAGCCATAGAGAACCAGAGCAAAGAGGCCCCTGAATAAAGAATTTCACTTGACCACATAATTCTAAACCCATCCTGCACTGCTTAGAATCCTTAAAAGCAAGTTTTCCTCGAGATCAAGCATGACAGCCTGCACCTAATAGACATAATGGAAGTATTTTTATAAATTAAGGGATGATTGTATATAAAACAAAAATCACTGTAAAGCAGAGGTCTTACTCCAAGATTAAAGAAAAAATGTTGATTTTCTCACTTATAAATCAAACACTTGGAAATAATTCTTCTTCCTTAATTTAAGTTAATCTGGCCTCTGGGTCATGGCCAGATCTCCAGACCAGAATCGAGACAACCTGTTTGATCACAAGTTTGAGTGCAGGTGGGAGGAGAGTCTAGAACTGGTTTTGCTGTTGTTGGGCAACAATCTGAATCTGATGTTTTTATGGTAGTATAGCATAGAGGCTCCTTTGTCACCCTTTTTAAAGCTTTGAGAGTGTTAGATCATGATTCTGGGGATACAATATTTAGATCTCAGAGAATAAAATGTTTTTTATCTCAAAAAAAAAAATCACTCTGAAGCATAGCAGTGTACAACAACCTCCTCCCCACCTCCCAGCCAATTAGCCTACACTGTGTGCCTCTTTCCTCTCAGTCCTTGTGCTCCAGCCTTGCTGATCTTTCAACAAGTCTTCAAATACACCATGTTCCTTCCTGCCACAGGACCTTTGGACATGCTATCTCATCCTCCCACCCTCACCTCTCCATTTCTTCATCTAGCCAAACTCATCATTTTGCCTCAGTTCAAACACAAGTTCCTCAAAGATGTTTTTCCTGACTTCTGCAGAGCAGGTGAGGTGTCCCAGTTATATGCTCCCATAGCACCCTATATTTCTCCATCACAACATATGCAATTATAATTACATAACCTTAATTGCGTAATTACTTTATTTCTCCTAAGGTGCATATTTTTCACACGTTTATGAGACCCTCTCCATAGCTTACTCTATACATGAACATGACTTTACTATTCTACAGCTGTCATCAGCATAACTTTACTATTCCAGGAAACTCTTGACCAGGAAGATAAAAGTTACAAACAAATGACTTAATTGCTGATTCCAGGGCCTTCTTGAAAGACCCATCAACTCTTCAAAATAAAGCACTAAATGACAGTTTTTACTCCAAGACTCTCTGAGCCCCTTGCCCCAATTGCTGTCTACTAATCCTAAACTATCACGATCCTTATCTGATGCTAAGAAAGACTTCCCTCTCCCCCCAGTGAAAGACCTACCTTAAACTAGACTTTTAAAATTCAATAAATAGCCCAGTTTTGCTCTTACCTTCCTTTGAGATGCTACAAAGCCTGTCAAGATACCTTGGTAAACAATAAACTGAGTTTTTGTCCTGTCTACACATTGTTTTTGTGATATTTTGGAGGAGGCATTTTTGATGTTAATATCCAATCAATGTGCATATTTAATATGGCAGCACTTTTTCTTCTTCTTTTTTTTTTTTCCCTGAAAAGCTGTTATTAAATCCATGATGGAAATCAATGATGCTTTAGATTTAGGGAAATGGAGTAGCTGATTGAGAAATCTCTTGTGAGAATTTACATTCTCCATAAGGGCATAGACCTGGTCAGCTTTGTTCATTGGTTTATCTCCGTGTCGGAGCAGAATAGGTACTTAATACATAATCATTAAATGAATGAGTGGATCCATGAGTTGATGACAGACTAAGATGGATTTCATGGAGTGCAAGGGCAGCGCTTACTGATGAGACTTCCTAGCGGAGACTCTTGTGGCAAAGTGAACTCCACTTTCTCACCCTTCCACTTTATCCCAATTCCAGAGAATGTCATGCAACCATACAGGATTTTACTTGGAGCTCTGACGATGGCCTCATGTTGTCATACAGCTGCTTATCTGCTAGTCCATGATTTTGATTTGCCTGGCCTAGTTGTGTAATTTCACCTAGTTTCGCCATTAGGTGAAACAGAAGGTGTCCACGAGGGTTGCCATTGTTTGAGAAGTGAGTGAAAACAAATTCCTTGTAGCACATAATATGTCAGTGTGGCCTGGCTGATTGAAGATTGAAGGGTAGCAGAATATGCCCCCCCAAAATATGCCAGTTTGGCATAAGGATTATTTTGAGCTGAAGGCACTTGAGATGAAGCAGATACAAGAAAAACTCTCTGCTCCCTCTATTTGCCTAAGAGCAGGACATAAATTTGTAAAGATGTACCCCTCTCTCCTCTCTACCTGGAATGACAAAAGTTAATCATCAGAGACACCTCTAGACCCTTATCAGCCCAGAGATGGCACCAGAGGAATCTATATAACAAATCTTACTAACTAGCCTTTATCTTCCATTAGTTCCCCCATATATACACCTTCCCACAATCTGCCACTGCTAGAAACTCAAAGTCCTTTTCCTTTGTCTTGTCATGTCTCTAGGGATTACTATTCTTCTGTTAAAATGCTATATATGCCCAGTTCTAACCACCCCTTTGAGTTACTCATCTCTGAGTGCTCCCATGGGTATGCACGATGCATGTGTTAAAAAACTTCTGTTTGTTTTTGTCTTGTTAATCTGTCTCTTATCAGTCTAATTTATAGGGCACTAGCCAAGGAACCTCTGATGGGTAGAGGAAAATATTTTTCTCCTCCCCTACAAAAGCATCAACTGAAACTTGAGTGCTGTTGTGAAGAAGGTTATGGTGCTACGCCCACAGGTGGTGCCATGGTAGCAGCATTGGGACACGCCTCATAAGAAGACTCATCATTGAGATTTGTCAATCAGTGGTGTGGCTGATACAAGCTCATCATTGTTATATAAATATTAGAATATAAGTGACCAGATGACTGTGACTTGCTTTTCTAAAGGGCTTATCTAGAAACTTCACTCACTCAACATTTACTCAGCACTTAAAACATCTTAGGTACTGTGTAAAGTGCTTTAAGATATATGAATATTTTCTAAAAGGCACTTTAAAAGCCTTTGTCCTGAATATATTCTCTTATAGAGGAAGATGATCAATGCCTGTGTGCTCAATATAATTGACTATTTATTAAAATATATTTGTTGATACTATAAACAAATCAAACACTAGATATTTATAGATGATCTGTTATGGGCTAACCCCTGGAGACACAAAGAAGTGTAAAATCCTTAAGAAGCATACATGGAAGGGTAACTAACAATCCTCATGCCAACAGAGTGGTGAGGGTCTCAGTAGCGTGGTGGTGGAAGTTCAGAGGAGAGAGGAGTCACTTCCCACTGGGGGTCAGGAGAGACTTCCTGGAGAGAAAGGGGACTTTAAATTGCATCTTTAGATTGGGCAAGACGTGGAGGAATGAAGAAAGGAGGTGTAGCTCCAGGCTGGATGCCAGGGAGGGAGACAAGGGCAGAGGGAGTTGACATTTTTCAGATCTCCCCCAAGGGAGGCACTTTCACAAACACCATGTTCATTTAATCATCTCAAAAAACGTGGAGGGCAATGAGGTTTCTGCTCCCAAGGGTATAAGTATTATACCTCAAACAGTTAGAAAACAATAGGACACGTTAGAGAAGAAAATACTGGACTGAACATATTCAAGCGTGCTTCAGCTCTTACCTGTTAGTGGATTTCCAGGAGAGATTAGGCTTCAGTAACGGGGTCCAAAAGCCCTCCTGACTGAGATCAGGTAGGTAGGTGAGAGCTGGGGAAGGTCAAGCTGTTGGAGGTACACTCTGAAACAGGTCCATACTGGCTAGCTGAGCCCTTTGTCAGCCGGAGCCTGGGGTATCTGGAATGGTTCTGAGACCTACTTAGGGAATTTTCAGTCTGATTTTATTCACACACTTGTGGCCCTGCCTTGCCGACTGCTGAACACCCCGGTGGCCTTGGCAGCACCCTGACCTCCTAAGAATATTTCAAATTGGGAACACCTCCATGGGAGGTAGAAGTCAGGGAACTAGGCGTTCAGACAGAAGTTCTTTTCAGAGGATCAAAGGCCTGGAGTTAGATATGTACGGCAGGCATAGTTCACTGCAGCCAGTCCCTTCCTTTGCCCTTTCTTCCTGCTGACCATGCCTGGAGGGACAGAGTTTCTTATCTGTTAGGCTGCAATGCACTGTTCCTCTTTCTGGGAAGATGCACTGAGCTTTGTTTTTGGCTGAGGAAAAAGGAAAAAGATTTAAGTAATCCCAGAGCTTACTAATACGGCAATTCTTTCCTGAGGACCCAATCAATGAATGTGTTGGATATTTATTAGGTATAAAGCACTGCACTAAGTGCTGGTAGGAAGGGATATAGAGTTTGATAAGGTGTGGTCCCTGCCCTCAAGGAGCTCGTAGTCTCACTGGAAAAATAAAACATATACATAAAAAATAATAACTAATTGTATGTAGTGCTGTCCAATCCGTGATGATGGAAATGTTCTGTAATAAGCGTTGTCTAATATGGAAGCCACTAGCTACAGGTGGCTGTTGAGCACTTGAAATGTGGATAGTGCAACTGAGGTACTGAAGTGAATTTTTAACTTAATTTTAATTAATTTAAATAGTCATATGTGGATCATGGCTTCTGAATTGGACAGCTTTGTATGAGGAATTACATGAACACTACAAAAAGAACTGAGGTGAATAAGAGGATGAAGAGCACCCACTTCAGGTTGATGTGGACAAGGAAGGCTTCCAGGAAGGGGTGTGATTAGACTTAGGGCCTTAGGAATATGTAGGATTCTGAGAGGAGAAAACGTAGAAGATAGTACTAGCTTCTGGGCATTTTCAGAGCACTGTCGGGGGTACCAGAGAGCCAATACTGAACAGAGTACAGTCCTCTTCTGGTTTCATTTCTTCTATTGTGTTAAAAAGATGGTTGGGTTTGATGAGGCTATTATCTCTCTTTAATGCTCTCTGACACTTCCTTTCCAGGGTCCTGAGCAAATAATCTTAAGAGCAATGGGAAGAACACTAGAGTGGGAGTCAGGAAACATGGGTTCTACTCCTGCTGTGTCATTAGCTTACCCACAGGGCTTAATTTTCTTGTCTAAAAAGAACCAAGGATAAATGTTCTCCAAGTTTACTGCACCACTGTTCTCTGATTCCCATCGCGCTTTGGTGGAACAGCATGGTGCAGCTCAATGGCACCCAGCTTAAAGTCTAGGAGAAGGGGACTCGGTATGGTGTGGCGGGGGTGGGGCGGGAGGGGTGTAGGGATAAAGAGTCTACATCCTCTCCACCTACTTGTTTTGGAGGGAGAAAGCAGAGGTGAAAGAGTGGTAAGCTGACCTCTAAAGTATCTCTCATCCCTGAGGCAATAGGGGATCTTCTATAGGTTGGGAGAGGTGGGGAAAGGTAGAGTAGGAGCGGAAAACACCTTAAACTGAAGTGGGGATGAGGCTAAGTGTGTTGAGAGTATATGTCTGGGGTAAGGTTGGGTAGGGAGGCAGTATCTGGAGGAAGGGGGTGGTGTGACTAGGAAGTTTGAGTCCTGGAAACATTTTCCAACTTTACAATTTCCCCTAAGATTTTTCACCACTACTGCCTACTATCTGTAGATCAAACGTGGTACTTCAGAGACACTGAAATAAAGAGAGACTTCTCACACAACTACTGGACATCTTAAATCCAGGGTTCTGTCGTGACAAAGACTCTCTCCTGGACCAAACTCTAGTCAGGCTCCTTTGAGCCCTCTTCTCAGCTAGGTCTCAACCGTGGCCTATAAAACTACAGACTGTCAGCACAAATGATTTTGTCCACCCACCTAAGCCCATACACTAAGAGATCTGAACAAACACCAGGATAGTTTCTAACAGCTCAAAGCCACATCCTTAGGATGACCCCAGCTCCCCTTAAAATGCCTCCTTGAGAAAGTTCAACTCTGCCTGGAGAACTTACTGTTTGTTCCAACCAAAACCTGGTGATAGGCAGATAGGCCCCAGAACTTCCTCTCAGAGTAGTTACTTTAGAAATTTGCAATTATAAATCCTTTCCTGCTTCTGGTCTCTTTGAAATGCAGACATTGAAGGAGATAACTCTCACTCCCAGCCCAGCGGGCACCTTGTTCTAACTTAGACCACTGCCTCCTGTCATAAACATGCAAAAGTTTGTCTTCCAGATAAGTGCCAGTTAACAAGCCCAGGTGGCCTAGTCACATGGACCAACCCCCTTAACATTCCTCAATGCCTTTTCCTCAGCACACCCCAGCTCTTAAAAAGTCTATCTTTCGTTTCAGTGACATTGAGTTCAGTTCACACTGGGCCCTCTTCTCTACTGCAAGTTATTACTGAATGAAATCTATCCTCACAGCTTTAACTAGTGTCTGGCTTTGTCTATCTTTGACAGTCTTCCGTCTTTTGTGCTGATTCAGAAGGACAGACGGACAATTTCTGGTAGTTCTAGTACTTCCACACGAGGGCAGCTTTAACCCTGACCTTGAACCACATAGCACTGTCTACCTTCCTCCTTCTCTACCCCACTCCAGGCCCCTTGTCCCCTGTTTTCTGCCTTGCTGGGCCTTGGTTCCCATGCTGGCAGGGAAACTGGATATCTCTGGGTCACTTTTAGCTCCTCCCTTCCCTCACGCCTTCAGATTCTATCTCCTCCTCTCTGGAATCTCCTCTCCTTTCCATTCTTTATGCAACTGCCCTAGGTCAGGACACATCATCTTTTGCCTAAATGAATCTAGTTACCTTTTTTTTTTGTGAAGAAGATCAGCCCTGAGCTAACATCCATGCCAATCCTCCTCTTTTTGCTGAGGAAGACTGGCCCTGGGCTAACATCCGCACCCATCTTCCTCCACCTTATATGGGACACCGCCACAGCATGGCCTGACAAGCGGTGCATCGGTGTGCGCCCGGCATCCGAACCAGGGCGGCCAGGAGTGGAGCGCGTGCACTTAACCGCTAAGCCACGGGGCCGGCCCCCTCTAGTTACCTTTTAACTAATTTCTCTACCTCCAGTCTCCACAGAACTCCAAAGTGCTCCTTTTAAACCACTGAGCTGAACACCTCACTCTCCTTCTCAGAACTTTTCTTGACTCTCTGCTGCTACGGAATCAAGTTGAAACTCCTTAGCAGGCATTTGGGGCTCCCCATGATCTCACCTTAACCTAAACATCTCCCAACTCATCTCCCATGGAACCTCTGTTCACTATTCCTTAAACACATGGATATCTTCACACTTCTAGGGTTATGCTCACATTCTTTTGTCATTCTAGGATAAATGGCTCCCTCTCCCCCATTTCTGCCAATGATCAAAATTTTATTCTTTTTCAAGGCCTAATTCAAATACCGTCTCCTTCATGAAAGCACTCTCAACGGTTTGAATTGGAATTATTTCCCTCCTCTGTACTTCTACCTTGTTCATTTTTTTTTTTTTTTTTTTTTTGTGAGGAGATCAGCCCTGAGCTAACATCCGCCAATCCTCCTCTTATTTTTTTGCTGAGGAAGACGGCCCTGGGCTAACATCTGTGCCCATCTTCCTCCACTTTATATGGGACGCCGCCACAGCATGGCTTGCCAAGCAGTGCGTCGGTGCGCGCCCAGGATCCGAACCAGCGAACCCCGGGCCGCCGCAGCGGAGCGCGCGCACTTAACCGCTTGCGCCACCGGGCCGGCCCCTACCTTGTTCATTTTTTAATGTCAGGTTCATAATTGAGGTAAAATTTATATACAGTTAAATTCACTCCTTTTAGGAGTATAGTTCTGAGTTTTCACAAGCATATACAGTTGAGTAACTAACCACCACCACAATGAACATATAGAGTATTTCCATCAAACCAAAAAGTTCCCTTGTGTCTCTTTGTAGACAATTCTCTCCTCCCATTCCTAGTTCTTGGCAATCACTGAATTTATTACTGTCCTTATACACCTCATATCATTTTAATTTATTTTTGCATTTTCCCATATAGGTCTTGTTTGTGGACACATCTTTCTCTCACTGGGTTGTAGTCTCCTTGCAGACAGAAAGTTGTAATTATTCACCTTTGTATTTCTCATGGTTCCAAGAACAAGTTCCAAACACATTTATTATGTGCCAGGTCATAAATATTTGATTTAAAGAAAAGGGAAGATGGGGCCAGACTGGTGGCGTAGTGGTTAAGTCTGCGTGCTCCGCTTCAGCGGCCCGGGGTTCGTGGGTTTGGATCCTTGGCGTGGACACTGCTAGTCAAGCCATGCTGTGGCGGTGTCCCATATACAAAGTAGAGGAAGAGTGGCACAGATGTTAGCTCGGGGACAATCTTCCTCACCACCCCCCCCCAAAAAAAAAGGAAGAAAAGGAAAAGGAAAGAAGGAAGGAAGGAAAGAAGGGAGGGAAGGAGGGAGGGAGGGAGGGAGGAAGGAAGGAAGGAAGAAAGGAAGGAAGGAAGCCAAAGGACAGATGGACAAACAGCCCTAGGAGAGTTTTGATTCAACGATAGGGCAGCCAACAAGGCTCGTGGTAGTTTAATAAATTATTCTGAGTTATTAATCTGAACTATAAAAGTAGCTGCTCTTAAACACCTAAACATAAAAAAATATATTAAAGTTTGAATCAGCAAAACTGACACTTGAAGTTTGGGAAGGAAGTCTTAATATAAATAACATATGAGTTGTAGTCCGGGGTAGAAAACAAACACCCGCCACCCGCAAGCTAGGCTGCCTCTGATCTTCTTGCATATTACAGCACCATAACTAAGACACAAGGCGGAGAAGTTAAGGGAAGGAGAAAGGTAATTAGCCTTTACCAAGTGCCCCAAAAGTCATAGTATTATATGCTTTATAATCTGTTTTATTTAATTCTTACAACCACTCTCTCACTTGAGTTATAAGTTATTAGGAGGTAATTCTTTGTTGGGAAAGGAAATACGTAATTAGAGGAAGTTTAGGGGTATACCTCCAAGGGCAGGGACAGGTTAAAAATTGTAGTTTTGGCTCAGGATGAGTTCTTTGGAGATTTTCTGAGTGTTTCTTCTGTGAAATCACAACAAGCAGGAAAGGACAAAAGTCCAGGGTAATACACACTTTTCGATGTCTATCATCGATCCATTCAAGGTGCTTCACCGTGGTGTGGTGACCCCGCTCATTTCAGAAGCCAACATGATGTGAAGGAACTCTACTGTACTGTTTGATGAAGTTGTCAACCAAGGCACATGGTGGAATTTGGGGGTTAAGGGGTGTAGTTAGTAAATGGGTAGCAATAAGAACTGCCTTCTTTCCATATTTTGGCATCACGGGAATTTAAAGTGATTTTGCAATCACTCTTGGGAGATAATTTTCTTGGTTCTTAGAAAAAGTTGGAAGATAAACTTTGGACAATGTATTATACTATGCCCTTTGTAATTAAATAACCCAAGATAATGTGTTAAAGTTTAGTGGAGATTTAAATTCCTGAGCTGATTAAAGAGAGCTGTTTAGACCATAAGGTTTTAAAAAATGTTATGTTCATATTACTCCTGGAGTTTCTAGGCATTATATAGTGATGAATCACACATTTCTATCGTTTATTACTTTCCAATCTTGCAGAACAGCTCAGTATTAAATATCAACTAAAAATAAGTACAATTCATGGGCCAGCCCCTGGCTTAGCGGTTAAGTGCGTGAGCTCCACTGCTGGCGGCCCTGGTCCGGCCTGGGCACGCATCGACGCACCGCTGCTCCAGCCACGCTGAGGCCGCGTCCCACATACAGCAACTAGAAGGATGTGCAGCTATGACATACAACTATCTACTGGGGCTTTGGAGGAAAAAAATAAATAAAAATTATAAAAATAAGTACAATTCAACTTGAAGGCTGGGACCAGGGCAGGAAGACCTCGAATTTTTGACTGACTCTGGGCTGTGTTCCGTGGACGGAAAGTGGAGCCATTGAAAGTTGTGGGGTCGTGATGACAATGCTGTTTCAGGAAGATCAATCTGCCTGTGTGTGCAAATGGCCGGGGGCAGAGAGGAAAAAGAGGCAGTTAGCCCACTCAAAGGATACTGCAATACTGGGCTGAGGCGATAAGAGCAGGGCTGGAAAGAGAGCGGTAAGAAATCAAAAAAGAAAATGGTACTGCCTGCGGCCAACACTGGCCGACGACCGGACCCAGTGGGGCTGGGTGAGTGAGGAAGAGAACTGAAAGAATGGCTTCATATTATCCAGAGACTCCCAAGAATGGCTTCATATTATCCAGAGACTCCCAAGTTTTCAGCCCAGGCCCCTGACTCCTCTTCCGTCCTTAGAGCGGACGTCCTGGTACCAGCCGCTAAGCTCAAGCCTCAAGCTGGCCAGACCAGCAAAAGGCCCACGGGAGGCAGGACCGGCCAGGAGTGTCCTCCAGCCCCACTTGCTTCCAGACCTCCGCATTCATGCCGTCCCTCCGGCACAGCTCCCTCTGTCCCCAGCCCTCGGAGCCCCCTGATCTCCCCCCACCCCTACTCTCCCTCGGCGGCTGGCACCGCCCTCTGCCCCTCCCTTCCCCCCTCCCCCGTGGGGCGCTGACTCGCCCGGCTGCCACGTCTCACTGATGACATCACCAGGGCCGCTCGGCCTTAGCCAATCCGCTAGGGGGAGTCCGAGCGAAGTCCTAGCCAGCGAGTCAGCGGGGAGGGGAGCTGGGAGGGGCGAAGGGGGTGGTGAGAGAGTGGGGAATGGGGCGGGCGACAACCCCTCAAGTACGCATGCACCAGAGGCGCGGGGCTTGGCGGGAAATGGAGTCCCGGCCGTCGCGCCGCACCGTCTGTCCCAAGAGCCGACAGCCACGCTCACAACTCTCTTTCCCGGCAT
Organism: Diceros bicornis minor; assembly: GCF_020826845.1. NCBI lineage: Eukaryota > Metazoa > Chordata > Mammalia > Perissodactyla > Rhinocerotidae > Diceros > Diceros bicornis. Next base: position 22,663,414 of record NC_080751.1, read on the forward strand.
GCCACGCGGTGCGACCGCCCTCTGGGCTCTGTAAAGACCCCCTCGGTCTAAGGCTTTCCTATTTCCTGGTTCGCCGGCGGCCATTTTGGGTGGAAGCGATAGCTGAGTGGCGGCGGCTGCTGATTGTGTTCTAAGGGGACGGAGTTGGGGAAGACGTTTGCTCTCCCGGAACAGCCTATCTTATTCCTCTCCTTTGGTTACCCGTGGTGCAGAGAGTCAGGGCGGCGGCTGCAGCAGCAAGGGCGGCGGTGGCGGCGGCGGCAGCTGCAGTGACATGTCCAGCATGAATCCCGAATAGTGAGTGCAGGAGAGCACCGGTCGGCTGGGTCGGTGGGCCACCTTGGGAAAGCTTAAAGGGGGCGAGGAGGGCTGGGGCGGGAGTAGGGGCCTCGGCCGGGATGAGGTGAGGGTGATGGGGTAGGAGAGGCTGGCGGCCGGGAGTCAGGCCCCATTGTCTGAGGGAGGAGGTGCGGCCGGGGGAGGGGTCGGGCCGGAGGGGTGAGTCACCTGGGCCTGGACCGGGTCAGTTTGGAGGGCCTGAGTGCGGGCCCGGGGCAGAGGAACAGTCTGCTGCGGGGTTGGGGCTTTTGGGAGTCGGTAGTGAGGTGATGGGAAGAGGCAGCTTCTCTTGGAGGCAGTGACTTTTGAAGGAGGACTTGTTTTTAAGGGGAGGGGAGAGGGTGGGAGAGCACTCCTAGAGGGCACTGTCAGTCTCTGCTCCCGCACTCTGCGGAGCTGTCAGAATCGTCGGGGTGGAAACCAGCTTCACTTGTAAATCCTGAGCTTGTTGGCTCTCTTTCCTTCCATTCTCCCCGCCAGATTGCAGGTAATATGGATGCTTTTCAGGACTGCGGGGGATTGAGGGGAATGAGTAGATGGCGAGAAGCAATTTAAAATGTTTAGTTCTCTTTTTGAATTATTTCCTGGAGTTCTTTGAGAACTCGCCAGGCCCGTTGCCTTCCTAAAAACCTGGGCATTTGTGAGAATTTTTTATAGAGGACACTGAAGTCATTTTGTCTAGTGGAGGTCAAGAGAAAAAAAAATAGAACTAAAACGTAGGAACACTTTTCTGATAGTATCACCAAATTAAAGGAAGACTTTGCTGTGAAGTTGGCAGAGAAACGAATGGACCCCATGATAGATCTGTAGGTTTTGGATTACCTACTTGAATGCTTGCAGATAGGGAATGAGGTTCCATGACGTGTCATGAAAAGTTAATGCATTTCTTTTTCTTGCTTACTCAAGAAGTCACTACAGCAGATGTGATATACCTGGCACCTTTCCTAGGAACTGGGGTTCACTTTCCCTGGGAAGACTTTGTTGAGCTCTCCTTAATGGCCCTTTAAAAAAATCCCCCTACTGTTTGCATATATAAATTAATGAATAATTAGAGGAGATTTAACTGGTATTCTACTACAGTGTCAGAAGGCTTTGGGGGAGAGGGGGAATTTTTTTAAAGCATAAAATCAGTATTTGTCCTGAAAGTTGAGTTTATTTGCTGCTTTGGTCAATTACTGCTAAACATTTCCTCTAAAAGATCCACCCATGAGTTTAGCTGACTGTCATGTGTGTGTCACATGGCTCTTGCAAAATGCACTCTGACTTTGTTTTGTAATACTGTGGTTGGATGCTGAAATGTCCCCTTTTGTACTAAACAGAAGCTATAGTATTTTATTAAAATTTTATATACTTGAAGAAGTTGAGGATAGTATTCTAATAGTGCCATATTTGCTATCTTGGCAGTTTTGTATTTCTTTGTCAAGGGCTCCAAGAACAAAATTGGTTTTGCATAGTTGGGCAGAGTTGAACTTGGGGTCCCTAATTTAGTAGTTTTCCTGGCAACAGTCAAGTACGTGGATGTGCTACTTTATGGAGGTTTGTAAACCTCTTCTGTTCAGGGAGTTTCTTATATTTGCTACATATATTTAGTATTGTACATAGATCTTGAGGATTAATTGAACAGGACTTACGACAAATTATTTAGCCTCTGAATTTGTTTCTCCTTTTGTAAAATAAGGTAGTAGGAGTCGTTATTCCTCTCAGGGTAGTTGTGAGGTTCAAGTGTTTGTAAAAGAATTTAGAAAACTATAAGAGCACTCTAGGTTTTGTATGTCATGTAAGACATTCTAGTAGTGCTAGGATTTAGGAATATAATCCTTACCCTCAAGGAGCTTATAATGGAATATAGAAAGTAGACTGTATATAGATCAAATACCAGTAGATATAGCAAGTTCCACATGTGCAGCATGGATTGGAGCAACAAGATTTCAAAGGAGGGTGGAGGGTTGTGGTTGGCTAGTTGGGTTCAGGAAAACTTTATAGAAAAGATACCTGTAAGAGAATTACTAGCAATGGATTTGGAGAAGCAGAAGGGAGTGAGGAGGATCTTTCAAGGGGGAAGAAGGAAGAAGAATGATTAATAAATGGCAAGGATAGTAATTCTTAAGTAAATACAGTGCCAAACCACCCTTTCGTTTGAGGATTCTAGATTAATGACCTCAACAGAATCAAACCCAGAATCATTTTTATATTTTTTCTGGCATGGAGTATGCCAGTACCTGGGCTACTGTATTTATATTCTAGACTGTGTCTGGTAAAATAATCTAGGAATTTGGGAAAACCTTTGGAAAAGCGTTAGTGAAAATTACTTGAGATGAGAGGAGGTGATGGATATTTTATTTGGGAAGGTCACAGGGGCAACCAGCAGGCAGATTTTTAGCCATCTGACTTCAGCAGTTTCTTCTTTTTGTCTTTAATGAAGCTTGTTACCATAATAAAAGTAATTAGAGAAAAATTGGAAAATAGAGAAAAGAAGGAAAGAAATTCTTAGGTTTTATCACCCAAATATAAGTCCATTTAACACCTTGTTCTAAACTTTAAAATCTTATATTTTTCTTAAATTAAAACTTTTAATGAGTGAGTACCTTTCCATGATTCCATGATGTTGTCTTCGTAGCTAACATTTATAGCCACTTATCATAAGCCAGGTATAATATTATATGTTGTAATACATGTGTATTATAGCATACACATTTATATGCTAATGCAAAAGAATAGTATACTAGCTAATATTTACAAGTGCACCCCAAATGTTCCTTGTTTTGGTTTATTATCTACGAATTTATGTTATTCCTTTTAGAAACTTTAAAAATTGTGGATGCTGCTGAATTTGGTAATGAAAATGGGTTCTTGACAAAAAGTTTGGTTCTCTCAGAAGGAACAGGATTTTAGATTTGAATTAGTTGATGTAAGATTACCTGTTAGTGGCTTTAATACTGAATGCTTTTATTTATTTATTTTTAATTTTTATTTATTTATTTATTTTTTCCCCCAAAGCCCCAGTAGATAGTTGTATGTCATAGTTGCACAGCCTTCTAGTTGCTGTATGTGGGACGCGGCCTCAGCATGGCCGGAGAAGCGGTGCGTCGGTGCGCGCCTGGAATCCGAACCCCGGGCCACCAGTAGCGGAGCGCGCGCACTTAACTGCTAAGCCATGGGGCCAGCCCTGAATGCTTTTACTTTATGGTCTTTAAGTTGTAAGCTTTTGGGAGTGAGGAGAGTAAGAAATATATCAGTCAACGTTTTAATTTTAAGTTGTCTCTGTGACTACTTTCCACGTTATTTGGCTGATTTGCAAGAAGTGACAACCCTGGATTATCTTTATGGTAGAAATTAAGGATAAAGACTGACTCGTTTGAATTCCAAGTACAAACAAAAGCAAAAAGCTACTGGAGGTGGAATCTGAACAGTGGAAAAAGTAGATGGAAAGGATCAGAGCTTTCTTTTTTCTGGAGATCTGAAAAAAGATTTCAATTTTCTGAGATAGGCAGCGAAGCAGGCAGTGATTATTTGAGCATACTGGTTAAGAAATACTTAACATTATTCTCATACCAGAAACATTTTTCCTAATCCATTAGCTTCTAGTGGACTTTTTTAGTGTTAGGAAAATCATTTTGGCTGCTTTGTCTATAAGGAATGTGGTAAAAATAAAGTGTGTGTCCCTATCATCAAGATACCAGTTAACTACAGTAGGAAGAACTATAGTAGTCTCCTTGGGTCAACTGCAGTTCTTAAGGCAGAAAAATTTTATAGTAATTACCATGTTTTTTAGCTTCTTTTTTTTTTTTTCTTTTTTAATATCATGGCTTCAGAATGATATTTGAGATCATGGTTCAAGATTTAATCAGTCTGGGCCGGCCCCGTGGCTTAGTGGTTAGGTGCGGGTGCTCTGCTGCTGACGGCCCGGGTTCGGCTCCCAGGCGTGCACCGACGCACCGCTTCTCCAGCCATGCTGAGGCCGCGTCCCACATACAGCAACCAGAAGGATGTGCAACTATGACATACAACTATCTACTGGGCTTTGGGGGAAAAAAATAAATAAATAAAATTATAAAAAAAAAAAGATTTACTCAGTCTTTCAAACTTCGCTTTTCTGTCATGGTAGACTCAAGGAAGATTTGAGTTTTGTTTTTTTTTTTGCCAGCACTGTGCTTTGAATAGATCTGTCTTTTAACTTAGGGGTTTGAAAGTAAAAGCAAGTTAAGTCAGTTCTGTTATCTGTCTGACAGAGTGTAATTTCATTAATAAGTATATCATTACTGGCTTGCATATAATTTTTAGTTAGAATTTTTTATTAGAAAAGAAACAAATCAACTAAAAATACGTTTTCTTTTTGTTGGTTGTCTTATTGACTTTTTGGTGGTGTTGGTAGTGGTTTGAAAAGTTAAAAAAAGTTTAAAGAAGAATAATAACCAATTCTCACCATCCAAAATATGATTTCTTAATGTTGGTAGAGAATCAACATATGTAATTCTTTGGGTGATGAAAATTGGGTGATGTAAATTAGCTATATAGACTCCACAAAATACATCTTACGAGTTTAGTGTGAATGGATGATCTTGTAGGAACATTTAAAGATAACTGAAATTTTGCATTTAAAAATTTATTGTTGCGGGGCCAGCCTGGTGGCACAAGCAGTTAAGTGCGCGTGCTCCGCTGCGGCGGCCTGGGGTTCGCCAGTTCAGATCCCGGGCACGCACTGACGCACTGCTTGGCAAGCCATGCTGTGGCGGCGTCCCATATAAAGTAGAGGGAGGAAGATGGGTGCAGATGTTAGCCCAGGGCCAGTCTTCCTCAGCAGAAAGAGGAGGATTGGAACAGATGTTAGCTCAGGGCCGATCTTCCTCACACACACACACACACACACACACACACACACACACGAATGAGGGATGTTGACAGTTTCTTACATATTCCAGCAAATAAATCTTTTAAAGTTTTTTTTTTTTTAATTTTGTCTTAAAGATGGAAGAGCTTCAGAATCAAGTGTTCTCTTGCCAACTCTTTAGTTGGCTTTTAAAGACAATTTTGCTTTTTGTGTAATTTTATTTCTTAGGTATCTCAGTCTTTTTAATTCTGGAAGCAGTCTGACTAATTTACCTGTGTGCTAGCATCTTGTTATATTCATATCCTATTAGCAGTCTTTTGGCTGTGTTATGTGTGTTTTCTCTCCTTGGCAACATTGACTGTACATATATGATGGTTTTCCTATTTGCAGTTGTAATAGTTAAGTTTCATTTTTGGTAGTTAAGAATAGCTTCCTTTTGGGGCTGGCCTGGTGGCGCAGCTGTTAACGTGCGCGCACTCCGCTTCATCGGCCCAGGGTTCGCAGGTTTGGATCCCGGGTGCGCACTGATGCACTGCTTGTCAAGCCATGCTCTGGCGGCATCCCATGTAAAGTAGAGGAAGATGGGCACGAATGTTAGCCCAGGGCCAATCTTCCTTAGCAAAAAAAAAAAAAAAAAAGAAGAGGATTGGCATTGGATGTTAGCTCAGGGCTGATCTTCCTCACAAAAAAAAAAAAGAATAGCTTCCTTTTGCTAATGTTATCTACTGTTGTTTCCTAATATATGAAAATATTTAGTGTTAAAATGCTTTTTAAGGTTTTGAGATTTTTAAAGATTTGCTAAAAAATACTTTAAGAAGAAGGGAAATCAAAAATGGGTGTAGGATGCCAGTGCATGAGATATTTTAAATGTGTGGCTTATCAGCTTTTTACCACTCTTTTTACCACCGCCTGAACTACATTTTGGAGTTTTAGTAAGAGATTGAGGCAAAATGTGCACTTTTTTTTTTTTTTTTCCCCTAATCTTACAGAGAGAGGGTAGTGGTCAGACTATTCCACTGTTTTCCTGTAGAAGATGGGGCTGAGATTGTTTCTTTGATGTCTGGGATAGAATTTAGGGAAGAAAACCTAGATCTTGGCTTTTCTTTGGAACCATCCTGTCAGTGTTTCAGATTATTATTATTTGGGACAAAAATAGTCCTGGAGCCCTAAAAACGGTTCTTTATTGGTTTGTTGACTGTGAACATGTGAAGAAATAGGGTGCAAAGGAGAAGTAGAAAATGAAGTTTTCCTTGGTACTTTTGTGACTGATTGGCTCATTGGTCAGAATACCCTGCTTTATTAAATTCAAGGTTGTGATAGATTCCAATTAAGTTAACTCCCTTCCATGTTTGTAGATTCCTAATTCTGACCCGTAGTTTTACATGTGCATGCCTTTGCTCACAAGGGGAACCACTCTTTGGAAACATAATTTTTTTTTTATTTTGATGAGGAAGATTTGCCCTGAGCTAACATCTGTTGCCAGTCTTCCTCTGTTTTGTATGTGGGTCACCACCACAGCATGGCTTGATGAGTGGTGTAGGTCTGTGCCTGGGATCCAAACCTACAAACCTGGGCCACTGAAGTGGAGTGTGCTGGACTTATCCACTATGCCATGGGGCTGGCCCCTGGAAACATCATTTTATAGTTATAATAGCTACTATTTAAGGAGTGCTTACTGTATGTGCCAGCCATTTGGCTGTGGTCTTTTCTCAGGGCATTTTATGCAGTCTGTACCTCAAACTAGTGAGCTTTACAAATAAAATCGAGTGAATTATATAATTGAAGTTTTCCAAGAACAGTGATGAATTTAACTTGTCTGAATGTATTTCCTTTGAATGACGATAGTACTTAAGTAGAATTATTTTTTGTCCTTTCTGCTCTACCTATAGATATTTTCCAGTAACTTGATTTAGGACAGTTAGTCTTAACCCATTTATGGTCGTGTACTCCTAGGAGCATTTGATGAACCCTGTGGACGTACCTGCTCCCTATGTGCATACACACTCATAACATTTTGCATAAAGTCGCAAGCTATTCACACTCCATAGCACTTGGAGTTGTAAATCCTAGCTTTAAGTTCAGACTGCCATTTATCTCATACAAGTCATTTATGCCTTTTGAGCCTGTTTCTTTCTCTATAAAATGTGATTAGTACCACCTCAGTTCTGAGTCTCAAGAGTAAACTGTACGGTGCTATGCAGACATTATTTGACATGTGTATTCTAGTAAGGGATATTAGAATATATGTAAATGGCAGGAGGTTTCAATTTTAAAGTTTTTCTTACACATTAATCATCACACATTCATCTCTGTCCTTGTCTGCTTTAACAGTTTTTTCAGTACGACTTTTAACCTTCCAAGTGAATATATATGCGTACATACATACGTATATGTGTATGTAGGTCGACAGACACACACACACACACACACACACACACACACTGCTAGTTTCATCTTGGAAGAAAGCTGGGTGAAGAAAACAGCCAGCCCTTTCTTACTCTGATATGCTAGTAGTTGACAGTTTTTTTGTTTTTGTTTTTTAATTATGCAATGGACTCTGCTCCCAGGTGCTTACCAGTTAGTTAGGAAGATGACTTATGCTCAAACAAGCATAATGAATATAACAGTTTTAGCACAAATTAAATCTTGTAATACTGTTAAAAAGTAGGATGGCAGAATAGACAGTGCAAAAGATTTGGAGAAGAGGCCTATGATTTCTGTTGCTAACAGAAAGTTTTAGTTATGTTTAATTTAGCTGGAGAGGAACAGAGCACCGGGGAGGACTCTCGAGAACCCTTGATGCTAGTCTTGGAATGGGGTCAACAGCTAACAATTTGAGTTCCCACCATGAGCCAGAAATTTTATATATGTGCATTATTTCCCTTAATCCTGTGAAGAAATAGTGTCCTAGTTTTACAGATGAGGAAACAGAGGCAGAGAAGAGTTAAATGGCCTGCCTAAGGGCATTGAGAGTAAACTGCAGAATTGGAATTTTAACTCAAGGGCCTGTGATTTCACAGTCCAAGTGTGCTATTTCCAGTTTACTATGTGTGGTTAACTTCTAGGAATTTAAAATTTAAGCCAGTTGATTAGGGAACTAACATTTTTGTAGTGAGTTACTTTTAAAATTCATGATCGGAGAAGTGTTTTTTAAAATTTTAAAAAGAGTTTGTGAGGTAGATATATATTATAAATGGGCCTTTGACTTTCTCGTTCACAACTTGTGTGGGGTTGATATTTAAAGCTGCTTTAGACTTGAGGTTAATTATTATATCCATTCTCAACTTTTCTACCCCATGACTGTTATTGAATATTTATACTGGGGATCTTAGAACTCACAGATGTCTTTCAGTGAGCAAGCGAGCAGAGAACTGCCTTTCTCTTGCTGGAGAGGACACACTTGCTGCAGACCATGTCACTATTTTATGTGTTGCTAGGCTTTGGGAGTTGTGACTGGTGTGATCATAGTACTTATAACTATTAGTTGGTAATTTTTAAACTTTTACTTTAGATTATACTGGTAAACTCCTGTGATACTTTGTCATCTATATCTGAACAGAAACTTTGGATAAATAGCTTCAAAGTTTTTGTTTATAGCTCTTGAAATTTTTCAAGTTACCTCGTGGTTTGGAAAGAGAACAGAAAAGTAATACTTGCCATTTATTGTGTTTCCATAATGTGCCAGACACTGTGCTAGAGACTTTAGAGGCATTATTTCTAATCCTGACAAGCTTAATTGGGTGGTAGAGAGTGCTAATTGAACCTTTTTACAGATGAGGAAATTGAGGCTCATGGTGGTAAGTACCTTGCCTCAAGTATAGCTAGTATGCGATAGAGTCTGAATTCAAATACAAGTCTTCCCAGCTCTAAAACCCATGCAGACTTTGAAAGGTAAGAAGGTAGAGGACATGTACACCTCCTCTTGGCGTGTTTTTCAGCCAGTATTTGTTGTTATATGGGTTATAAGACCATCTACGCTTTTGTCCTCTTGTATGACTTGCCACTTCCTTTAGCACTACCAAAGTTTCCTTCATTTTCAGAATTCCGGCTTTGACTTTTGGAACACTGTTCTAAACAGAGTTAACACGGAACCTGGAAAGTTAATCTATTGTCTTTAAATAGCAAAGAAAAACATAGTTTTAGTGGTTGATTATGGGGACAGTTATTAAAAAATTGCTTTGCTGTTTGCTTAAATTTGGAGGAAAGACTGTTGCCCTCTTGGATTTTTGGTAATTGACTATTTTGGCTGTTTATTTTGACTAACAGGCTGCTTTTGTCCATAGCTGAAGGTTTAGGGTTTTTTATTATTATTATTATTTAATTTAATCACAAAAGTAATATGTGCTCTATAAAATTCAAACAGTATAGAAGCATATGAAGTAACTAAAAGTTCTTACCTCTTCTCTCCAGCCTGATGGTCAGTTGAATTGTGTTCTATGGAACATACTTAAAGTGAGTCAAGAAGAAAAGTTGATGTCATACACAATTAATTGCAGCCCAAGTTTTTATTAATCATTCCTTACCCTATAGGCTAATAGAATAGTGTGTAGTTTAATAGTGAATTAAAGTTTATTTGCCCACTATATTATAATATAATCCTCATTTTGTTTTAAATTTGATATGTGAGCTTAGTTTTAGGCTGTTTCCAGGTATGACATTTATAAAAAGGTAAAAGAACATGATTCCTATCATGCAAGTGAATTCGTTCTAGATGAAAGAGAACAAATTTAGTTTCCGTTGAACTTTTTAAAACAGCAGGCCTTTTCTAAGGTATATTTATATTATAGCTGACATTATGCAGTTTGTGTTTTGGGAGTACTACTGTTTGGATAAAAACAACTATGCATTATAGTTCTCCACTGTTTTGCTTTTGTCTTTCTTCCTTGGTATATTTTTCCAAAGTGTGGGATATTGAAAGTTGTGTTAATGTCAGTCAGCTTTCTCTTGTAAAATATTCACTGACATGTGAACTATGTCTGATAAGCCAACTTTTATTTCATAAAAGAAGAAAAACTGTTTATTCTAATTTAATCCAAAAAATTGACTTCATATACTTGTGGCTGTATTGGGAATGTGCCAATGCTGTCTGCTTACAACCTTGACCTACTCTACCTACTTAGAAATCATTTGTGTTATGGCAGATATGCTGAACGAACTTTCAAGGGTGTTAAGTCATTGAATAAACTCTCTGATTAAAAATTTTTTGTCCCCTCAAATAACATTTTTTTCTGGTTATAAAAGTAATGCAAGCTTACTGCAGACTGTTAAAAAAGTATAAAGGAAAAAATAGCAATTGTAATCCTACAATTTAGAAGTGTCCGTTTTTTTCCCATATCTTTTATGTGTGTGCAAAATTTTTAAAAAATGAGTTTTACTAAACAAAATGTCCTATAATCTTTTCACATAACAGTGTTTCTTTTAAATTTTAGAATTCCCAGTAGCATTTTAGATTCAGAAACAAGCAGATTCATCCCCTACTTCATATTTTATGTATGCAATTTGGTAGCTTCGTGAAAAGGAAAACATTTTACATAAATAGAATTTTGAACCAAAATCTATTTTAAAACTTTTTTAAAGAACATTGTTTCATGCTCTCATAAAAGTGACTTTTTTAAAGGTATAGGAGATGTTAGTGCTTGCGTGCAAAAATGGCATAGGTACCAAGATATGTTCAGATCATAAATAATGTAAATAGAGAATCTCCAGTATTGCTAAAGTAGACCATGAGTTGACTTACAGAAGGAACTGATAGCAAAAATAATTTTTCACTTATTGTCTTTGACACCCCACCATCCAGTGTTAAAAGCCTGTTAATTCCCCTGAATCTAACCTTCTATCCAGCCTTAATCTATGTCAGTCTTACCTTAATTATTTAACTTGAGAAAAAACAGTATGTCTCTCTTATGTTTAAAAAATATCAGAAGCCAGCTTTTAAAAGAGATTGTTGTTTGTACCCATGTCACTAATGTCTTCGTAGTTTGTTTTTTTAAAACCTTTTTGAAATAAAATTTAGATTTACAGAAGAGTTGTAAAAACACAACTCTGGTAAAATGTAAAAATACAGAGAATTCCTGTACACCCTTCACCCAGCTTAAGATGTTAAGCTAATATTAACATCTTCTATACCATGTTACATTTGTCAAAATTAAGAAATTAACATTGACACATTATTAACTAAACTATACACTTTATTCCAGTTTCTCCAATTTTTCCACTAATGTCCTTTTTCTGTTCCAGGATCTAATCCAGCATACCATGTTGTATTAATGTTAGCCTCCGTCAATCTGTGAGTCTTCCTTCTTTTTCATCATCTTGGCACTTTTGAAGACTAGTTAGGTATTTTATATAATGTCCCTTAATTTGCGTTTGTCTGATGTTTTCTCTTGATTGGACTGGGATTATGGATTTTGAGGAAGATACCACAGAGGTGAAGCGCTCTACTCATCACATATCAGAGGGTACATATCATCAGTGTGACTTACTACTGGTGATGTTCACCTTGATCACTTGGTTAAGGTGGCATCTGTCAGGTTTCTCCTATTGTAAGGTTACTATTTTTCCCCTTCCATACTCTTTTTAGAAACCAGTCATTAAGAGCCCACATTCAAGGGAAGGGAATTAAACTCCATCTCCTAGAGGGAGGAGTATTCAGAGAATTTGTGGGCATATGTCAAGACTGCCACGGTAATAAATAAATATTTTGGGGGACATACTTAGAGGTCATGCGGATATCCTGTTTCTCCTTAAAGTTTCACCCACTAATTTTAGTGTTTGTTGGTGGATCTTGCCTGCAGCTGTTATTACTGTGGTGATCTACTGGTGATTTTCTATTTCTCTCATTCCTTCTATATGTATTATTTGGAATCCTCTTGTAAGGAAGATTGTCTCTTCTCTCCCATTTATTTATTTCATGATTTATACCAGTATGGACTCATGGATATTTGTTTTATTCTTTGGGCTATAATCCAAGTCATGATTGTTTATTATGTGGCTCAAATTGTTCTGCCTTGGCCATAGAGAGAAATTTCAGGTTGGCTCCTGTGTCCTTTTAACATGCCATGTCCCCATCCATTTTTTTCCCTAGTATTTTGCCCAAAACGTTAATCAAGGATGGCCATAGATATTCTTTATGTATATCTCACAACCAAAGAGGCCTGATTAAAAATGCAAAATTAAAATGTCCTCTGGGGGCCAGCCCAGTGGTGCAGCGGTTAAGTGTGCACACTCCGCTTTGGTGGCCCAGGGTTCGTGGGTTCAGATCCTGGGCGCGCAGTGACACGCCACTTGTCAAGCCATGTTGTGGTGGCGTCCCATATAAAGTAGAGGAAGATGGGCATGGATGTTAGCCCAGGGCCAGTCTTCCTCAGCAAAAAAAAAAAAAAAAAAGGATTGGCATCGGATGCTAGCTCGGGGCTGATCTTCCTCACACACACAAAAAAATGTCCTCTGATCTCTTAGCATATGCTTTTTAAAAAGCACAGTGCTGGATTTTGGATACACAGATGAATAAGTCAGTTTACCTTCATACTCATGGATAGATATGTCAAAAATTATAGTGTGGGGGCAGACCCCGTGGCCTAGTGGTTAAATTTGGTGTGCTCCACTTCGGCAAAGCCGGGGTTCGGTTCCTGGTCACTGACCTACACCACTCGTTGGTGACCATGCTGTGGCGGCAACCCACATACAAAATAGAGGAGGATTGGCACAGATGTTAGCCCAGGGTGAATCTTCTTCAGCCAAAAAAAAAAAAAAGAAAAGAAAAAGTGGAGAAAAATAGACTCCAGACTACTTAGGGAGAGAAAGTATGAAGTGTGATAGTAAATTACACATGAAAAAGACTTCAGTAAGTTCTGATTTGGGAACAGTGGATAGTATTTACTAGAATAATCTAATTTATGAGAGTGATGATTACAATTGTAACTCTAGTTTTCTGAGCTAGCATAATGCAGTTTTTTCACTTAAGTCAAAATTATATTGTAGACTGAAAACTTAATCCAAGTTCTTGGGGAATAAAAAAAAATTCAAGTCTTACCATTTGCTAAATTATTCCTTTTTTTTTTTTTTGTGAGGAAGATCAGCCCTGAGCTAACATCCGATGCCAATCCTCCTCTTTTTTTTTTTTTGCTGAGGAAGATTGGCCCTGAGCTAACATCCATGCCCATCTTCCTCTACTTTAAATCGTTTTATTTATTTATTTATTTTTTTGTGAGGATGATCAGCCCTGAGCTAACATCCATGCTAATCCTCCTCTTTTTGCTGAGGAAGACCGGCTCTGAGCTAACGTCCACTGTCAATCCTCCTCCTCCTTTTTCTTTTCTCCCCCCAAACCCCAGTAGATAGTTGTATGTCACAGTTGCACATCCTTTTAGTTGCTGCACGTGGGACGCAGCCTCAGCATGGCTGGAGAAGCGGTGCATCAGTGCACGCCTGGAATCCGAACCCCGGGCCACCAGTAGTGGAGCACATGCGCTTAACCACTAAGCCACGGGGCCGGCCCCATCTTCCTCTATTTTATATGGGACACTGCCACAGCATGGCTTGACGAGCGGTGCGTCAGTATGCGCCTGGGATCCGAACCTGCGAACCCCGGGCTGCCACAGTGGAGCACGCGAACTTAACTGCTTGTGCCACCGGGCCGGCCCCATGCTAAATTATTCTTGACTCTGTACGAAAATTCTGACCTTGCACTTTCTAGTTTTATGTTTGCATATTTTCTATCTACATTTTTACTGTGTTCTGTTTTGTAAATTATAGTTACAGAAATATGTTTAAGCAGTCTCAAATCTCTGAATTCTCTTGAATGTTCAGTGTATTAATAGTTTAGAAGTAAGCTATTATGGTAGTGATAATTTAAAATGTCCCAATGCGAGTAGCATGCTGTTGATCACACTCTCCAGGTGTGTGTATTCAGTGAGGGGAAGAAGTTTGTGAGTTAGATTTTGTTTGCTGTTCTGCATGTCTCTTGTCATGTTAGTAAAGCTGACGGTTTGGGAGAGAACAAAACAGTCGTCTTTAGCAATGATTGTCTCGTTGCAGGGAAGAGTGCTCAGCTCTTCATATTATTGATAATGGCTGTGAACTTTAAATTATCAGAAACTCATAAATGTTTCAAAATAACACTGTTAGTAAAATTTAAAAAGAATGCGATAATTGAAAAACGTGATTTTTTAAAAATTGACTATTAATTTCTTGAAACCATAATGTAATTTGTAACACAATTAGGAAGAATTCATGTTTATTCCAGCCTTATGGTTACTCTGAAATAGAGAAATTGATCTTTAAGGTAAGGAATGCTACCTCGGGCAACATCTGTGGCCCAGTGCTATCCTTGGTTGTAACAGTGGGGTCCAGTACAGCTGATTCAGGGATGTTTATTGAATGTTTACTGGATGCCTGGCACTGTGTTCAGGGAGATTGGTAAATTCAGGGCATCTACCATGTTGAAATTTCTGTTAAAAATCTAAGTAACTATAGTAGTATCAATGGTGTGATTATTCTTGCTGACTGAAATACAAATTTTAACATATACTCATTGCTAATGTTCAATGTTCAGCATTCTTAAGAATTAATTTGGTCTAATTAAGGAGGAAAGCTATCAGTAGTGCTAAAGTCAGTCAGCAACTTGACCGCCTAATAAAAGTTGTTTGATATTAGGTATCAATCATTTATAAATCGTAAATTTTTGCAACCATGATCCGCCGCCTCCTTTTTTTTCTTTATGATCTCAAACTGGAAGGGATGTTAGTTATTTAGCTTAATCCTCTTCTTAATGATTTGTTTAAAAGCTTCTTATTTTCTTCTGTAACCTTTATTTTGCTGCTAACTAGGCACTTCAGATTTTTATTTTATTCTTTCCTTAAGATATAATTAAGGACAATAAGTATATTATGATAACTTGGTAAAACCAAAAAGATATGTTTTAAGTAATACATATCACTGGGTAAACCTAGGTAACAACTGATGAACAGTCACAAAGATTATCACTTCTAAAAGTTTTGTCCTGCTTACATGTAAATATGATAATTGTAATCTAAATTTAAATCTCGAGTAATATTTGGGTTTCACCTTAAGTAGCATTTTTTTTTTTTTATTGATGTTTTAATGGTTTCTAACATTGTGAAATGAAATTTTGGGTTGTACATTTTTGTTTGTCCATCACCACATATATGACTCCCTTCACCCCTTGTGCCCACCCCCCACCCCCCACCCCCACTGCCCTGGTAACCACAGTCCAGTTTTCTCTGTCCATGTGTTGGTTTATATTCCACATATGAGTGAGATCATACAGTGTTTGTCTTTCTCTTTCTGGCTTATTTCATTAAGTAGCATTTTTAAAAAAATAAATCACAAAGAAAAAGATAGAAAATCATATCTATCTTCTAACAATATAATCTGTAAATTCTGGATTTTTTGTCCTTTTGAAATTGCTTAAAAGAACGTAAGGAACTGGTCAGAGTTTGGAAGGATCTGTGATTCCTTTGGAGACCATGGGTAGACAGTTTCTTGTCTTCAGGTCCATGAAGTAATCCTGCTGCGTGAAGGAATCCCTGGGGATGGTTTTTGAGTTAGACTTGGCAATGGTAGATGTACATAAGCAGAGCCTTGCTGTCAGTGTTGTCTGAAATAGGCTTTACTACAAGCTTAGAATGTTGGTAAAGTTGTGCATTGCATAAACAGCCTTTGATTTTACCGTATCTCCAGTTTAAAATATTTATAATGCAGGCTTTCAGAAGTTAAATGATCCTTTTTTTTTTAAGGGGAGAATTCCAGGTGGATGCTAGGAAAGATCATAAAAGCTCCTTCATTGGAGGATTGCTATGGAATAATGATTTGATCTTGAAATTTGAAGGAGAGATTTATGTTTTATTGGCAAGAGGCAAGAACAATGGAAAGTTAACTCCCTGTATTCTAATACTGCAGAGGAGTGGGATTTATCTAGCATGAGTTTCTTGGGCTCTCAAAGAATGCACATCACTTATGTTTCCTTTCACTCTTTCCTTGGAAGTGGGAGTTCACAGATCTCAGAGATTATGGGGTGGCGTTTCCTATCTTTTACATAATTCTTTCATGTTCAGTGATTCATCAAAAGAGTTTCTGCTGCTGGTTGCAGTTTTTACTTCTGTTAAGCCATTCATGGGCTTTTCAAGAGCTGTTATCTTCCTCAGTGAGCTATTATTCTTGGCTGTGTTTTTGTTGTAGAACTTACAATGTATTTGCTTTTTATTAATGTTTTTTTTTTTCTTTTTACAGTGATTATTTATTCAAGTTACTTCTGATTGGCGACTCTGGTGTTGGAAAGTCTTGCCTCCTCCTTAGGTTTGCAGTAAGTTGAAATTGAAATGCCTTTAAAGAAATTTGTGCTGTGTATGTTTTCTAGATTGACAAAAGATTATACAATTTTGTTCAGAATAAATTGATTCTTCCAGAATCAATTAAAGCCTCCAAGTGTACATCCCCAGTGGTATCTTGGACTCTTAAATAGAAGAAATGCTGTTACTCTTAAATTCAGCAAAGTGTGGTTATAAAGTCAAAGTGTCTAATACTCTTGGTAGAGGTCAAACAATGTTTCATTCCAACATAGGTAGTGAGGTAAGGGGAAAATAGTTGGCCTGTATTGAAAGTGACTTGATGGAAAATGAATCTGCAAGTGAAACTTTAGTAGAATAAAAAGAGAAAGCAGGGTCTGGTACAGACTGTTTGACAATGGTGTAGTGTTCTATATGCTGAAATTTACAAACAGATAAATGACTTTCAACCTAATGAATAGAATCCACAGTCGGCTTCATGGTCTTTATCAACTGTCTTCAAATTTTAGCATGTTTTCCTTCTCACTGTCTAGATCATTGGTTCTCAGATTATGGGCCAAAGATCCCTGGGCATTATGAAGACCCTCTCAGGGGGTCCATGAGATTAAAACTATTGTCCTAATACTACTAAGCTATTGGTATTTACCAAGTAAATACTTACTTAGTAATAGTACTAAGGCAAAAGACATTTGCCTTTTTTCACTATGTTGACATTTGCTCTGATGACCCTAAAGCAAAGTTGGGTAAAATTGCTGGTTCCTTAGCACACATCAAGGCAGTGCTAAGCCTCAACTGTACTCGTAGTCATTGTGTTTACCTCTGTGCACTCACAGAGTGGGGGGAAAAAGCCATTTTCACTTGAGGGTCTTTGATGAAACAGTAAAAATGATTAATTTTTAAAAATCTTGATCCTTGAGATTCTTTTTTAAATATTCTGAGGAAATGAGGAGTAGGCATAAGCAATTTTACTGCATACTGGAGTGTGTTGGTTGTGTGAGGAAGAGAAAAAGTACTTGTGTAGTTTGAGTTGCCAGCTGAACTAGCTGCTTTTTTCATTGAATGCTATTTTTTTTTTTCACTTGAAAGAACTGACAAACTATTGTTATGTAGAATTGGGCATTGGGCAGACATTTTCTGAAATGAACTGACACTGTCACTTCAAGGAAAATATCTGACAGCATTTGCTACCTGTAATAAAATTCAAGCTTTCAAGGAAAAATTAGAATTTTGGAAAACTTACAATTCACCATTGCAAGCTTGACAGTGTCTCTAACACTTGAGAAGCAGAAAGGGCATTCTGACCCTCCTGTCTCTGTTCCCCTGAAAGCAGAAAATAAATCTCCTATGTGAAAGGTGCTCTCCCTGCATCCTTATCACCAGAGCTGGGGAATTCAGGGCTGAAAAGTCTTATAAACAAACTTTGCTAATATCCTACCTCAAGCCCAAACTCTTCTTAAGATCCTTACTAATTACATACCTCAAATCTAAGTTTCTTTGTCTTGTCATTCCTCACAAATTTATTGTTTCTTTGTGTAAAAGATATATCTACTACTTGCTTTGTTCACTCTTCGAGCATCATTTCTCTATCATCTCCAATATGTATGTGTTAAACTGGGTTTTTCTCCTGTTAATTTGGTCTTGTGTTAGTTTTATTATTAGTCCAGCCATAAGAACACAAGAAGGGTAGAAGGGGGGAATTGCCCCCTCCCCAACAGGAGTATGGAGAAAGATATACTGATAATTTGAACAAAAGGAATAGCATGTGCAGTGGCTCAAAGGCATGCAAGTAAGGGTCATTTAGGGATTTAGAAGAATTCAGTATTTCTAACAAAGCACTTGGCAAGTAGAAGTGCTAAATGAATGTTTATTGCATTCATTTTGTTCTCTCTCCACTTTCTATATAGTACCTGATACTTATTAGACACTCAATTAAAAATAAATAAAATTAAAAAAAAATGAGTATCTGTGGCCGGCCTGGTGGCGCAAGCAGTTAAGTGCGCGCACTCCACTGCAGCGGCCCGGGGTTCACCGGTTTGGATCCCGGGCGCGCACCTACGCACTGCTTGGCAAGCCATGCTGTGGTGGCATCCCATATAAAAAGAGGAGGAAGATGGGCATGGCCCAGGGCCAGTCTTCCTCAGCAAAAAAAGAGGAGGATTGGCAGATGTTAGCACAGGGCTGATCTCCTCACACACAAAAAAATAAATAAATGAGTACCTAATAATGATCAGGAACATTTTGTAAACTGCATTCAATGCTTTAAAAACATATATCCTGGGGCCGGCCCCATGGCTTAGCAGTTAAGTGCGCACACTCTGCTGCTGACGGCCTGGGTTCGGATCCCGGGCTCGCACCGACGCACTGCTTCTCTGGCCATGCTGAGGCCGCGTCCCACATACAGCAACTAGAAGGATGTGCAACTATGACCTACAACTATCTACTGGGGCTTTGGGGAAAAAAAAGGAGGAGGATTGGCAATAGATGTTAGCTCAGAGCCGGCCTTCCTCAGCAAAAAAGAGGAGGATTCAGCAGGATGTTAGCTCAGGGCTGATCTTCCTCACACACACACAAAAAAACATATATCCTTTTACCCAGTGATTCTATATGTGCATAAATGTGAATATATTAGGAGAGTAAGTCAACATAGCTACCTCTAGCCACTTGGAACTCTCTCTGATCACCTTTGATCACCTTTTATAGGTTTTTTTAGAGATCTTTTTTGTTTTAATTCCCCATGTACACATCTGATTCAGCATTATCAAGACTTGCACACACTGGCTTCATTTAATCCTTTTTTCCCCTTCTCTTTCTTGGACTGCTGTAATGCAGATCCCAAACGTGTCATTTTCCCTCTGTATACTTCCATATGCATTTCTAAAAATGGGACATTTTCTTATAAAATAACGCCATTGTCAACTTTCAAAATAAATAAATTTCCCTGATTTTCTCAGAAGTGTGTTGGTTGATTTGAATCAGGATTCAAACAGGATTACACTTGGTTTGAATCAGGATTCAAACATGGTCCACACATTCTGTTTGGTTGTTTTGCTGCTTAGTCTGTTAATCTAGAATTTTTCCAACCTCTCCCTTTTTTATGTATGTATTTTTCATGTCATTTACTTTTTTGCAGAAACTGGGGCAGTTGTCCTATAGATTGTCCAACATTTTAGATTTGTCACTTTGCTTCCTTGTGGTGTCTTTAAACTTGTTCCTTTATCCTTCATGTTTCTGTAATTGAGAGTAAGCCCTAGAGCTGTGCTCTCCTTATGGAAGCTACTAGCCCCATGTAACTGTTTAAATTTAAGTTAAAGTTGAATAAAATTAAAAATTCAGTTCCTTTTTCTCACTAGCTACACAGGGCTAATGTCTGCTGTATTGACTAGCACAGTTTATAGAACCTTTCCATTATCAAAGAAATGTCTGACAGTCCTGGTTTTTTTCTTTTTTCTTTTTTTTTTGGTGAAGAAGATTAGCTCTGAGCTAACATCTGTTGCCAGTCCTATTCTTTTTGCTGAGGAAGATTGGCCCCAGGCTAACATCCATGCCCATCTTCCTCTACTTTACGTGGGACGCCACCAAAGCATGGTTTGATAAGTGGTGCGCAGGTCCACGCCTGGGATCCGAACCCACGAACCCCAGGCTGCTGAAGCGGAGCACATGAACTTAACCATTATGCCACTGGGCTGGCCCCTGACAGTGCTGTCTTACTGGATTTCAGTTTGATTAGATTTAGGTCTATCTTTGTTGGCAGAATACTTCCTAGGTGGTGCTTTGTGCTTGCTAAGCATGTTCAATGGTTTTGGTGGTGATAGCCTGATCTCTCAAACATTTTCACTTAAAGGAAAAAAAAGTTTTGTCTCCATTCTGTGTAAAATGTCATAACAGATACTAGAGAAAATCAGGTTTAATTTTAAAAGTTTAACATTGGGTTAAACATTGTCCACACAAAAACTTGTACACAGATGTTCATAGCAGCATTATTCATAATAGCCGAAAAGTAGAAACAACCCAAATGCCTGTCAGCTGAAGAATGGATAAACAAAATGTGGTATATCTATACAGTATACTATTATTCAGCCATAAAAAGGAATGAAGTACTTATACCTGCTATAACATGGATGAACCTTGAAAACTTTATGCTAAGTGAAAGAAACGAAACACAAAAGGCCACATATTATATGATTCCATTCATATAAAATGTTGAGAATAGGCAAATCCATAGAGGCATAAAGTAGATTAGCAGTTTCCAGCGTCTAAGGGGAGAGGAGGAAATGGAGAGTGACTGCTACTGGGTACGAGGTTTCCTGTTAGGGTGATGAAAATGTTCTGGAATTAAATATGGTGATGGTTGCACAACCTTGTGAATATACTAAAAACACTGAATTGTATGCTTTTTTAAAAGGGTGAATTTTATGTTATGTGAATTATATTTCGATTTTAAAAAGGCATAAGTAGGAAATAAAATTGACTTCTAAAAAAACCAGAAGCAGAGAGTGACATGATCATTGATTTGTGGTGAATAAATTGGATGTGGGGGAGGGGCAGGGGATCAAGGGTTTCGCTGATTAGCAATTAGAAAAAAATCATTCATAATCACTGAAAATATAAAACCTTTTTCTGTGTGATGTATGTAAAGAATTTGTCAAGAGATGTTTGGAAAAATTAAAGAATAGCTATTGAAAAAATCTTAAGGAGAAACTACTATTAAATAGTGCTTTGTAATCAGAACATAAACTGAGTACTGGAGTGGGGTGGAATGGCTCGTCTTAACATGTTATGCCTTATAAACTTTGTTTATCAACTTTGTAGATAAAAGTTAACATTATTTACTCTATTGAACATTAATTTTAATCATTACCTATTTTCTTCCTCAGGATGATACATATACAGAAAGCTACATCAGCACAATTGGTGTGGATTTCAAAATAAGAACTATAGAGTTAGATGGGAAAACAATCAAGCTTCAAATAGTAAGTAATTTTGGACTAGAAATTTTTTTTGAAATCATTTTGGTGAATTTAGAATGTATTATTATTTTTAAATATGTTAACAAGATTAAAGTATCAAGAATCATGCATCTATGGTAGAGTGGTAGAATAAGGATTATTTAGATTAAAAATGATTTCTGTAAGATTACCTTCCTCATTCAATTTTCTGTTCATAAAGCAGAGAAATACATGTTTTAAGTCAAACTTGGTCTCAGTTTTTTTTCTTGTGCTTTTATCGGGGGGGACGTCTAAGTTGAAGTTTACCTTGTCTTATAGCAAAAGTATATTGAGCATTTTTTGTATGTCTTTTACTGTGCTGAATACTGTGGAACATTAAAAGCAACGTAGGAGTGGTTCTTCATATGTGGCTTAGTTGAAGAGTATTTATTTAGTTCGTTGTATTTATTAAATAGTATGTACCAAGTCTGTAGACACAGAATTTTATTGGAAAGGAACTTAGCTTTTCTAACATGTTTTACAGCTCAGATAATGGATCTGAGAGATTTAATGACTTGCCTACAGTTACTAGCAGAACCAAGTGACCCACAGCTCTCTGTCTTCAGTATTTTGTGTCCCTGTGCCATCCTAGTCCCCTTACCTGTCCTTACATCCCCAACCCCAAATTAAAAATAGGCAGTTGTAGTAGTTCAGTAGTAGCACTCTAATAGGGGTCTGGTTACTACCAGTGTGGACATATCGATCATCTTTAAAAAAATTAATCTCTGGGTATCTTTTAGAGTTGGCTGTCGGTATGAGGTAACATAGAAAATCAGTGACTGTTCTTTTCATGGAACTGATAACACACTGAACTAGATGGAGTTCTGGATTTGGAGTCAGAAATCTTGGATTTGTTTGTTGCCTTTGTTCTGGTATTTACTAGTTAGAGAGTTGTGGGTTTAACTTACTTCAGCCTTTCTCCTGAGACTCAGTTTCTTATCTCTAAAATGTATGATGATACTTGATTTATTAACTCATGAAGTAATTGTGAGAACCAAATCTAGTAGCTCTGCGTATGTGTATATGATAGTGTATGTGAAAGCCCTTTGTAAACTTTTGGGCAGTATACAAATCTTACTGATGATATGACATACCCAGATGAATGGATGTTTGATAGGTTATTTTTTTTAGTTGCTCCCTTTCCTATTGGTATGACTCTGATGAGGAAAAGAAAAGGTACATCACAAAAGAATTGTGGATTTTGATACAAGTGAACACACTTGATGCTCCAAATGAGGACTTACAAAGATATAGTTACCAGAGAGAGCTTGAAATACTTTCAGCCTGTGAACAGATTACCTTCCATATTGATTTTTCCCATTATATGCAGAGTGCCAGCTTTATACTTGGTACCGTAAAGAATATTTCAGAAAGATGCACCCAAGCCTCTAATCTAACTAGTGATGTGAAATGATTATGTTACATGTGATCATTGGTCTCCATAAGATTTGAGTGTATATTTGTGAAACATTCATATATTGATACTTTGCTATGGCTGGAAGGAATCTTACAGGTCACTCACTCAGTCTTCATTTCATCTTCTGTGGGAATTTCCTTTCCCTATCTGGTGCCTTTTTTTGAACATTTTTGGGAAGTTCACCATTTTTCAGAGCAGCTAGTTCCATTTATAAATAACCTCTAATTGTTAATTCTTTATATTGAGCTGAAGCCAGTTTCCTTTAACTTCTGTCTCTTATTCCTCTGCCTTTTGGAGGTATCCAAATGAGATTAATTCCTTTTCTATTGGCAGCCTGCCCTTTAGATTGATCTTGTCACAACCTTCTGCCTCTGAAGTCAGTCATAACTTGTTGGAAGCATGTTTTCAGAACCTTTCACAATTTGGGTTACTCTTTGATGTTTTAAGTGCCTTTTATTAAAATGTGATTCCTAAAATCAAATATGAGATATAGTCCAGCCAGTGTGGACTACATAAGGTAAATCCTCTCCTGATTTGGACTCTGAAGTTCTTTTTTCCTCTCTTGGACTTCAGGGATTCATGCTCTTTTCTAATCCATTCAAGGACATAAAAAGAAAATCTGAGTTTACTACATTTGCTGTCTTTAGTAGCCATATTACCTACTAGTTTGGATCTTAAGGTTTTTGGTTTGTTTAAAAATAAAAAAGTCTTGGGCCGGCCCCGTGGCTTGGCGGTTGAGTGCGCGTGCTCCGCTGCTGGCGGCCTGGGTTCAGATCCCGGACGCGCACCGACGCACTGCTTCTCTGGCCATGCTGAGGCCGCGTCCCACATACAGCAACTGGAAGGATGTGCAGCTATGACATACAACTATCTACTGGGGCTTTGGGGGAAAAATAAATAAATAAAATTATTTAAAAAAATAAAATAAAATAAAATAAAAAAGTCTTGTTGTACACTTGTGACTAGTGTTTTTAAATCTAAATGCAATATTTTACTTTTAACTCCATTACCTTTCATCTTGCTTGGCTTGAGTTATCTTTCCAAGTTTTGTAGGTCTTTGAAAATAATCATGTTGATCTATATTTTAATTATTCTTTCAGCTTTTCCTTTTCAGTGTGCCATCTGGGTCTTTGTATCAGAGTTAGTGATTACAAAACATTCATCAGGGCAGGGCAGGTACAGAGTCCAGTCCCATACCATGGAAGCATGGAAGACCTCTTTCTGTGATTGTTCGTTCATTCATGAAGCATTTATGGAAGTCAGGCACTCAGATAGATTTGAGGTTACAGAGATGAATGAAACATAGCCCCATAGGAGGAGATCCCTTTTCAGTGGGAGAGACAAACATGGGAAAATCAGTTACCCTGTGATTATGAGGGGTAATGAGGATTATATACAAAGAGTGATCAATTATAGATAAAGGTACTCTTAGGATGTAGAGTCAGGAGAGTTTTCAGAGTGACAAGGAGACATCAGAAATTTTACTTTTTGGATGCCATTGCTTAGTCAGCTATAATTCTTTAATATCTATTCAGAAACAATTTCTCCCTTGTGCTATCTTTGTGAAAGGGGTGGGGAGAGAATAGAAGGGAACTAATATTTTATTGAGCAGCTTCTATAATCAGGCACTGTGCTAGGCCTTTTACAAACATTAGTTCATTTAAACCCGTTTAGCAATTTTATAAGGTAGTGGTATCTAGGATTTATAGATGAATAAACTATTAGATGACTCTCCCTAGCATTAAGTAACCAGGAACCTAGATTTGATGTTTTAAAGTCAGGTTGCCTTGACTCCAAAGCCGTGTTTCTCCAAGGACATTCTGAAAGACTCGGAGACTCCTTACTGATAGGGGAGATCAACAGTCTTGTACGCTCTCAGGCTGGTAGTTAGGACAAAAAAGGTAATGAAGCTGTGGTGACTTGTTTTTGTTTCTTTGTTTTAGAATAATGATTGTTAACATTTTACCTTATTTGCTTCATCATAATTATTTTTTTCCTGGAGTATGTTAAAGTAAATTACAGAGATTATATTTTACTCCAGAAATATTTCAGTATGCATATCTGTTTTACTATATAAACACCATTATCACATCTAACAAAATTGACACTAATGCCTTAATATTATCTAATGGCTGGTCTGTATTCAAATTTCCCCAAAATTGCAACTTGTTTTTAACAGGTCTGTTGTTCGCTGGGTCTTAGAAAAAAAGAAGTGATTTCACTGAGTGAAACCTGAACCATTTTTCTTTTTGTCATCTAAGACATTAGTGGAGAGCAATGTTAAGTTCATAGATACACTCCAAAACTTCACAATTCCCTCCCTCTAAGAGCTATTGCATGGTATTCTCCACTTGTTGTTGTAGGCTTCGAGTCCATTTCTTTTTTCTTTTGTAGTAACCATTAAGTAACCATTCTGTTATTTCCCAGTCAATCAAGATGTTACCTTTTACCAGTATCTTTTAGTGGGGTAGGTAGCTATTCTAATTATACAAATACTTTTTTAAGAAGAAGCCACTGTCTAGGAGCAATTTCAAACAAAATTCTCATTTCCTTTTTTAAAACCAAGGCTTTTAAAATCTAACAATTGAGTATTTTTCCTCTTGATATTTTTAATAATTAGTTTTTAAAACCCAGAACTTGAATGTAACAATGTAAGCATCTGTTTTTGATGTTTGAGCCTAAAGGGTTGAAGTGTGGTAAACTGCTTTTAAAATGAGTTTTATAAAAGTATTTGGAATCATCCTTACATTCATTTCCCTAGGATTAAAATAATACCTTCCTGGGCCGGCCCCGTGGCTTAGCAGTTAAGTACGCGTGCTCCGGTACTGGCGGCCCAGGTTCGGATCCCGGGCGCGCGCGGACGCACCGCTTCTCTGGCCATGCTGAGGCCGCGTCCCACATACAGCAACTAGAAGGATGTGCAACTATGACATACAACTATCTACTGGGGCTTTGGGGAAAAAATGGAGGGGGATTGGCAGTGGATGTTAGCTCAGAGCCGGTCTTCCTCAGCAAAAAAAAAAAGAGGAGGATTAGCATGGATGTTAGCTCAGGGCTGATCTTCCTCACAAAAAAAATAAAATAATACCTTCCTGAGATGACTAAAGTACTATTCTGACTAGTAGTTATCTGAATTAGGTCCTTTCAGTGCTTTCCATGATGGGAAGATGTGCTAGCAAATGGTTTTGTCTTACGTGTGAGAGTGTAGTATATTAAAGGAGAGTTCACCCAGTAGCTTTCCTAATCAAGTCAGCCTGTCTCTGCTTCATACTGAATGCCTCAGTGCTAAGACCTATAGGGAATATGAAAAGGATGATGTAGTTCCTGATATCAAAGAGCTTATAATATTGGTATCATTACCATGCAGTTTAGTAGTGTGAGCATTGGGGGCTAATGTTTCCATATCAAATCCTGACAGTCTCCATAACTATGTGAACTAAACTGTTCTCCCTCCTCCTGCCTTTTTCTCTAACTCTATGTTAATGGAGTTGTTTGGATTTCTTGATTGTTTCATAATAGTGGGACACAGCAGGCCAAGAAAGATTTCGAACAATCACTTCCAGTTATTACAGAGGAGCCCATGGCATCATAGTTGTGTATGATGTGACAGATCAGGTAAGTCTCAGGAGGAAATTACGTTACAGTGACAAAGTAGGAAGTTACTATTTAATAAATATCAGTCTTTTACTTTGCATATAAGACATCAGTATTATTTATATGGCAGAAAACTGTGTCAACTCCCAAAAAAGTGAATTACATAAAAAAATTTTGTTTCAAAGCACTAATCTTTTTAAAACAAGAACATTGTTATTTTTCTTCCCTCTATCATTTGAAAGTTTAATGAATTGGTCAACCAAAATTTATTTTCCTTTAGTAATTAGAAAATTTAGTAATTGGTTTTACATTTGCTATCAAGGGACTCTGGTTATATTTATCAACTAAATAACAGTGATTATTTTGGCAAGAGTTCATAGGGAACTGTGTGGGTTGTTTGGTTTATACTGTGTTCCTGGTGTTAAGTATTAACAGGAATTGGCCTTGTAATTAGACCTGTCAGAATTGCCAAAAGCAAGATTAGGGGTCTCTGCCTGTAGAGGATGTGGTTTAGAAATAGGATGGGGTCAAGGAAGATTTTAAGAGGACAATGAATATCTGAAGATCAGCTGTTGAGAGAAGGTAGGGGGATATAGAGATAGTGTGAAGAATGTGGTCCAGGGGCCATAACTGTTCTTTTGATCAGCAACTTATAAAATTTCAAGGTCCTTTTTTTCCCAATTAAAGAAAATAATAAAAGATAAATTTTGAAGATTAGAGTCTGTTTTTCTTGTAGCAAATGTTAAATCTCACCTCAACTGTGAAATCATAGCTAATTAGGAAATAACTAGAATCATAGACTTTAGATTCAGTGCCATTACAAGTATTGGGTGACTGATGTCAACAGGAGAAAATAATGATGCTAATTTCAAAAATCTCAAGTCATGAAATATTTAAAAATGAAAATTGCCCCCCCGAAATATGACTGTAGAAAAGAAAACAAGCATCTTTACTTTGGACCCATTTATTTAATAATATCTTTTGATATCTCCAGTAGTTAATACTGAGTAGGCGATCTTATTCATAAACCAAAATTTTATCACATTTCAAAAACCAGGTTTTATAGTGCATTTAAATTGCATATTCCAAAACAGTTGGATTTGCCTGAGCTGTAGTTTAATGCTGAGCTGTATTTCCTTCTCAAATAAGGTATTTTCATCCTCAAGCCTTCCAATTTTAATTTCTTGTTTATTTATGTATGTATAGTCATTTTAATATATCAGTTCACTTCTTTCGCAGCACTGTAGTTATTATTTTGTAGCTAGAGTTGTCTCACTAGCTCTTTGTAGGTCAAGAAAGACACTTCTGTTTATCACTTGCTTCATTAGAGCAGTTGTGTCCAGAATTGTATTATCATTCTTAAAAATGTCTGTCTTCTTAGGAGTCCTTCAATAATGTTAAACAGTGGCTGCAGGAAATAGATCGTTATGCCAGTGAAAACGTCAACAAGTTGTTGGTAGGGAACAAGTGTGATCTGACCACAAAGAAAGTAGTAGACTACACAACAGCAAAGGTATGTTTAAAGTTTGATTTTCAAACTGAATTTGAAGATGTTGAATTTGAATTATGTATGGGTATGGAGTATTTAAAAATATGTGCACCTAAGAATATGGGTATTTAAAAATCGTGCACTAGAATACTCCGACAGTGACGATTTGTGTAGTCTGTTTAGATTCAGTAAACTTAGTCCTTCTTCACTCTCATTTCAGATGATAGAAATGCACTAAGTGAAAAAAAATTTTCAGTGTTAATTGTGCCTTATTATTCTCTTAGGAATTTGCTGATTCCCTTGGAATTCCATTTTTGGAAACCAGTGCTAAGAACGCAACGAATGTAGAACAGTCTTTCATGACCATGGCAGCTGAGATTAAAAAACGAATGGGTCCTGGAGCAACAGCTGGTGGTGCAGAGAAGTCCAATGTTAAAATTCAGAGCACTCCGGTCAAGCAGTCAGGTGGAGGTTGCTGCTAAAATTTGCCTCCGTCCTTTTCTCACAGCAGTGAATTTGAAATCTGAACCCAAGTGAAAAAACAAAATTGCCTGAATTGTACTGTATGTAGCTGCACTACAACAGATTCTTACCGTCTCCACAAAGGTCAGAGATTGTAAATGGTCAATACTGACTTTTTTTTTATTCCCTTGACTCAAGACAGCTAACTTCATTTTCAGAACTGTTTTAAACCTTTGTGTGCTGGTTTATAAAATAATGTGTGTAATCTTTGTTGCTTTCCTGATACCAGACTGTTTCCCGTGGTTGGTTAGAATATATTTTGTTTTGATGTTTATATTGGCATGTTTAGACGTCAGGTTTAGTCTTCTGAAGATGAAGTTCAGCCATTTTGTATCAAACAGCACAACCAGTGTCTGTCACTTTCCATGCATAAAGTTTAGTGAGATGTTATATGTAAGATCTGATTTGCTAGTTCTTCCTTGTAGAGTTATAAACGGAAAGATTACACTATCTGATTAATAGTTTCTTCATACTCTGCATATAATTTGTGGCTGCAGAATATTGTAATTTGTTGCACACTATGTAACAAAACAACTGAAGATATGTTTAATAAATATTGTACTTATTGGAAGTAATATCAAACTGTATGGTGATAAGTTTTAATTCTTATGGTTAAAGGGAAATAGAGCCTTGCATTATACTCAAAACAGCCACTTGTGTGTGCAACCAGGGCATTGTAGACCTATCTTAGAGCAGCATCCAATATGCTTTCCAGATACTATACCCAGTACATGGCCTAGGGAGGCTTCTGTGCTCCGTAGGGATTTAACCAAGCTTAGTGGTTCAGGGAGATTAAATTGTATCGAAAACAACTTTAGAATGTTATCTAGCCTCTTATCTCTGATCCTTCCCTAAAAACCATTTGAAGTGGCTTTATTGATCAACCTTTTGTTAATTCATCTGTGGTAGAGAGGGAAAGCAGCACACCCTTCCTCATTGGCAAACAATCAGACTAATGCGTGTGCTAATACTGTTTCTCCCATGCTTGAGTCAGATGCCAACTATTTTATCCTCCACAATTGTATAACTTAGATTGGAGGAAGTTAAAGCATCGAAGGAAGTTAAAGCATTGAAGTAGAAAGTAGGAAATTTAGTATTTGATTGCCCTAATTTTAGAAATTATATCCCTGAAAATTAACTGAAAACACGAATGCTGGGGTGGGAATGATAAATGAGAGAAATATATTTATTTCAGTGGAATTTTGCACGTGAAAAATTTTGTGAAATATGACCTTAAAGATCCTAGGGTTCGTTTTTATTGTGGGAAACAAAAATCCTTTGCTAACACTGGCATTTTAAGGTGATAGAAGTCAAAGATTGTTTCTTTGGGGTTGAAGTAGCAGCCCAAACATTTCTTTATTTAGGAGCTTGGGATGTGGCTGTTGGCAACACATTTTATGGTGGAGTCTTTAATTCAATGATAAAATCTAAACTAAAAACAAGCCAAAAATTATAGGTTTCTTTATTTTCACTAAACAGGCAATTGAAATACATGGTACAAAAATAAGTGGTAAGATTATTGTAAAATGAAATGGACAGAATAAATATTCAATTTAATTTTCCATCTGAGAATTTCACAATAAAATCATAGTTTACTTTGTATTATAGATGTGCTTATTGGATCTATTCATCCTCACATAAGACAACTGAAAAATTCCTCAAGTTACCAATAGTTATTTGGGTGAAGATCTTTTTTTTTTAATGCTTCAAAAGGTTTGTATTTTGCCGCATCAATACAGCATAAAGGGGGAAGGAATTCAGAAACTATTTTCTAAATTAAATAAATGACTGTGCACTTCTGATTTATACAGCAAGCTCAAACCATCAGCTTATTCTTGGTGAGTTAGCAAAAAATGTTACATGAATTTAAGATGTAAGCATATTTACATACTTATTTAGTTTTGAAAATTCTAGTGTTCTTTCCCCCACGGCAGTCAAGACTGGGGCTTACCACAGGCTGTTTCAGCATGCTTCACTATTTGCTTTTATGAATATGCCAATAAATGCAGTTTTGTAAATAACATATTCCCACTTCTACCCCCATTTTCAAGTACAAACATTTCAAGCTACTATGGGCTTTAATAATCTGTTCACTTAAAGGGAATTACTGCTTATTGTATTTTAAATGTAAGTGGCTGCCATGAATTAGCTTACATGAAGTGAAGAGTGTTGTAAACCTAAGCAGTCACAGTCTCTGGGAAATCCTTGCAGAATGATAGCTATTCTGGTCTGAGCAGTAACTTCTGTTTTTGACCTTGGACTGAAATTTCCTTTAGCATCCATATTGCCTTGAAGCATATTCTACAGCAGCCCTTCTTTATGTTCCCATTTAAGCTTCAAAACAGCCCTGTATTGACACTGTCTCCTGTTTGCAGATGAGCTTAGCCATGGAGCTGCAACAAGAACCCAGGTCTTGCAACTGCCAGTCCAGCTCTTAGTATTGCCACTTCCCTCTGGACTTAAGTTCTACTAATTTAAAGGAACTACTAGGAAATTTTACAACAGGTAAACTTGGTAGTTCATAACCACTGTTATGTCACTGGAAGCCACAGTTGTCCTTAAGGCTAATGTGTACCACAGCACACTGGTCAGCCTCAGCCAGGCTACCTCAATCGAACCCAGCCATGTTTCCTCCTGGAAATGCTGCTGGCAGCATCTTCCTAGGCTGAAACAATTTCATCTTGAGTTTTAAAGGAGGTCTTAAACTTTTTAAAGCACTGCTAAAGATATAATTAACAGTTGTGTTGATACTCTTCAGTGGCATTCACGGCTAGGTCCAGAGTAAGCATGCTTCAGTCACACCTTACTTCAAAGGAGATGAACAAAAATATCTTAGATCATTTCTAGGTAAAGTGATGGGAGACAGGGTACTGTGAAATAAAATATTCTGTGAAAATTCCTGTCAGTTGAAGCTGATTATAATTAGGTTGAATGGGAAAAGAATAGCATATTCAGCATTCAACTGCTATAACATTGGCCATTTGTTTCTATAGGGTTGTCGTCTTGAATTTTTTGGCCAACTAATAGACTTATTTTCATGCCTATCAAATACTAGTAAATAAATGGGTTTAACTCCTAAGGGCTATCCTGAAAAATACTCAGTGGAAAGGCATGTACCAATTTACAACCACATTAAAGAGAAAGTGAAATATATCAATTTAAGAACAGAGGCCATCAGACATATCTGCCTTTTTAACTAATTATAGGCTTTTAAGACTATTTAACAAATACAGTTATTTGCTAGGGAGGTATTTTGTTTTGTCTTTTTAAATCTCACTATGTATGGAACCAAGATTAATATGGAGATGGCAGAATCATAATACAGTTTAATTCGGATCATGCCCTTATGGTAAATCATACCATAGTAGCAGCAGGTGCTTAAAATTCTGCATTTTATATAGCTACTATTGAATTTTATATAGTTTTCCTTCATAGTTAATCTTTAAATATTAGAATTTAACAGCATATTTTCCAGTGACCATAAAGTCTGAGAAATTTTAAAGCAGAAAAGTCATTTTTGATATTTAATATAGAGGTGGACGAGATGGTGTTAAGATTATGTGGCTCAGCCCCCAAAATTCAAGTCCTAAACTTCTTTTAAAGGAGGTAATTTTGTATTAAAAGGTTTTGTTCTGAAGGGATATCAGAAGTCTGCTTATTGAGAATAATTGTTCCAAAGTCACTCTCCTTGGGTTCAAAATGACTTATTCATTTCTTTATAAACCTAAAAAATCTTCCTTTCTTAAGCACCCTCCTCAAATGAGAATTTGGAAGGAGCTGGAAGAAGATCTGTAAGGGCTTATCTCACACATACTTAAGTGTGAAGAACCATTCCCTTACGTCTTAGCCCATTGTAATACCAAAAATAGATGGGAAAAAATGTGCTTTCCTCCTTCCATGTTTGTTCATGGCCCAGTATAACTTTTTTTAAGTGCTTTTTTGTTTTTGCAGAATCTATGGTTACTAGCAATAGCTGATCATTTTGCTTTAAAAAGCTATAAAATTCATGCTTCAAATGGTTGATGCATAGATTCTTTTTTTCCGTCAAGATACTTAAATGTCACCTCCTAAGCAACAGAGAATTCCCTTTTTTCCTTTATTATTGACAGCCTTAGTTTCTGTAGGTAATCAGGCTGTGTGATCCTATCCATGCCCTTCCGTGACCCTGGACGACTATTCCAAGGGAGAGTAGGAGGATGCGTCCTCCCAGAGGTACCCTTAAGGTGGGTGATTAGCCCATAGCCCTGCTGAAGCTCAACGGTAGTTCCTAAGTCCCTGACACATTTTCCTGTAAGAGATTAGTTACGCAGGCAGATGGAGCCCTAAGTCCTGAAGATGACAAAAAGTGTCCTAACAGCCCAAAATAATTTGTAGAGGTTCTGTTTGTTTAGAATTTTCTATTAATTTGGAGAGTTAAAGTCTCTAAAATCTTCAAAGAGGGATTTATAAACATAAGCTTCATTTTATGAAAAGACCCAAGTTCCTGGCTGATCATTCACTTTTTTCAGTTTCTTGGGTCCTCCTGTATGCCTGAGAATACCAAGTATTTGGTACCTTCTTTCTCATACCAGCCTTCTTAATGATCTCAGTAGGTGGACTAGTTTAGGAGCTCTTTTTAACTAGAATGGGGTGGGGGGAGGAAAAACCTGTAAGTCTTATTAGCATTATTTTATCAAAAAATGCAAAGCCACATGCTCTTTGTAAAGAAGCACCAAAAGGAGAAGGGTAGTTTGGAAGGATTCATTTTAAATAAAAATAGTAACTCAATGGCCCTTACTTCAGGGAAGAGAAAGGCATTTTAAAGCTAGTACATTAGTTAAGTTTCCCCCTTGATTTCAGTGTTAAATGGCTCTTACAAGGACTTCCTGAAAGTTTCCCACCAGCCAGATTTTGGCTGACAGATTACATCTCTGCCTGAGAAGATGCCTAAAAGAGAAAGAGAAGCATTTGTTACAGGCAGAATGCTGCAGAGGAAGAAATGACAACTTCCATTCATTTTAGAACTAAAATGACTGTTGCTCAAATTGCTTTGATGAAAACACAGGGACTCCCTGCTCTTGACACACCTGGACTTTATCCTTCACTTTCTTTTATCTATAGTGACTTCTCGCCTAGAAAATCTATGTGTTAAGCACCATATTCTGATTGTAGGAGAGGAAGTTTCAGAGAAAGTATGGTCCAGTTGTGGAATCATAAAGAACGTTGGGCAGTGGCAACCCCACAGTGGGCACCAACCCCCTCTGCTCTCTTAGCCCCTCTCTCCTATCATTCCCCATTTGACTTTCCCAGAGATCAAAAGAAAGTTGTACTGTTAAGTTTCCAAGGCATGTTACCCCCATCTATCCCCCAGCCCTTTTTGGAAGGGAGTGGTATGAGAAATTTGCTGAGGCCCTTTGTGGGAAAGGGAGGTACAGGGAATTATCAGTAACTCTGGGTCTCTAGGCACTTGGTGCTGTCAGGAGTTGCTTGGAGATGGAGTACCAAATGAATTGGGCGAGAAGAGCCTGCAGAACAGGGGCAACAGGACAGCGCTATACAGGAGAAACGCACGTGTGCAGAAATAAAAAAGTAGCTATAGATGAATTTTGTTGCTGTTGTCCTTGGGTGGCTGGAGTGGTGGTGAAGGGACTGTCATAGAAATGGAAGCACGGGGCACCCTAGTCCTCAGCACGTAGCAGGGGGGTGAAACTGAGTAATGGAAAGCACCCAGGTGAGCCTTCATCACCACAGAAAGACCCCCAACCATCTTCCTGGTAATGGTAGCAACTCCCTTTTCAGTATCAGGGGCTTCCCCCAGCATCTCATTTGTTTAGCTCAACAGGCTTCCAAGAAACAGCCAACTGTTAGAGCAGGAGCTCGGTACCCTAATCTGGCACTGGGGTCTGAAGACAGATTTTCTTTTCTTGGGTTGCTTTCCTTACCAGGCTAATCCCCTTCACATCGGTGCTCCTGTGTGCCATTGGCGTGTTGTCAGGGATGAGGGTACAGCCAGCCAGCATGTCCAGAGAGGCCAAGATAGTGTCATACAGGTGATCTGCGTGGCTCTCTAGCTCACTGGGCTGCTTCGAGATCCTCCTGAGGACATCCTTTAACACTAACAAATGAGGTTCAAAGCAATTAGGCCAAAAAAACCATGCAAGTATATTTTCAAAAGAACATACAAGGGTGTAGCATTTTACAGAAACCAGGAACATGGCAATAGTTTCAGAATGTCCACTCTTTTTTAACAGTGACTCTCCAAGGACTGCTGTTGCACTGGAGGATCTATGTTGTTAACTTCTGATTGAAGCTGAGAGAAGAATTTCATCGGCTCCACTTTGGAATTACAGTCATGCATTGCTTAATGACAGGAATAGCATCGTTAGGCGATTTCGTTACGCGAACATCATCCAGTGTACTTACACAAACCTAGAAGGTATAGCCTACTAGACACCCAGGCCATATGGTACCAGTCTTATGGATCTCTGTCGTATATGCGGTTCGTCATTGACCCAAACATCATTATGTGGCACATGACTACATAATTCACAAAAGGGGACACAAACATGGTTCTCTGGTGACTGGTATTATCTGACTTTTAGAGATAAGACACAGGGCACACCCAGATCCTGTGGGGCAGAAGGCTTAAATGGAACAAAATAGTATGCCAAGATTAGGACTTAGGACACTGGGTCCTGCTACCAGGTCCTATCAGCTTCACTTGGCTGGGGGAGTGTCAGCATGTAAATGGGCAGTCTGGTAATGTATTTGGGAATGCTTGTGAACCCTTTTTTGTGAGTCCTAAATGAACAAAGTTCAAAAGAAAATTATCTGAAAGCAGGCTTAGACAAGATGGTTAGTGAGGCCAGTGGTTCATTTGAGGAAGGGATGGGCTAGGTTCAGAGTGCATCTACACAGCAGGCTTGTGTTTTTCTCTTAAAAACTATTTTCCTTTGTTAAACACAAAGGCTGCTTTAGCTTCCTGTGCCTTTATCAGCTGTGTTAACACTCTCCCTAGTTTCCTGCTACAGCTGCAACATATGCCAGCAGCGGAAAGGAAAGGGGAAGCTGCATATCTGCAGAGGATGCTGACAGATGGGCGGAAGGAGAAGGAACACAGGCTGCCTGTGTTGAGATCAGCCCCTAGGGAAGCCATATCAGTGTAGCATCATCAGGGCAAAGTGCCATCCTGACAACTCATGAGAGCTGTCAAGGCTGGCAGAGGAATGCAGCGAGGGTGTAGTACAGCTCGCCTGTAAGGGCAACTAGGCTGGGTTCTCTCCTCCACGTTCACCAGACCTTTGCTCATCCTTCTGTGTGTTGTCAGTGGAATTCAAGGGACCTTTATTTTACTGAACTTTGTTTTACAATGTTAGACTGTTTGGTTGGGGCCAAGTAAGAGGAAAGCTGGGAAGGGGAATGAAATAGTCTTCCCCACTGAGACTTTTATTTTTTTTTTTTTGCGAGGAAGATTAGCCTTGAGCTAACATTCAATGCCAATCCTCCTTTTTGGTTTGCTGAGGAAGATTGGCCCTGGGCTAACATCCGTGGCCCATCTTCCTCTATTTTATATGGGACGCCCCCACAGCATGGCTTGACAAGCAGTGCGTCGGTCCATGCCGGGGATTCGAACCTGCGAACCCCGGGGTGCCTAAGCAGAGGGCGTGAACTTCACCGCTATGTCACTGGGCCGGCCCCGAGACTTTTATCTTTAATGCATGTAATTGAATACATGCATACAGGGGCCTAGTTCAGCTTAATGTCAATAGGTTCCAGTTATTTGATCCAGTATAAGGAGTTCGGGTGTAAGACAGGATTGTCAACTTGTTCACTGAAGTAACTGGCTCAAAATGTAGTGAAAACCTGCCAGATTTCTGTGGGGAGGCCTTTGGCAGGAGGCTGAGATAGGGACATTTTAGAGGGGGGATTAATTTGGCTTCCCATCCCTAAGGTTATATTTGTCGCAGAGGAAGAAAGCAGGCTCTGAAGAAGCTGGATGGGAGTGTTTGTGCTTGGGCTCTACTGACTCTGACAGGGTGCCCTGGAGAGAGGAGAACAGTCATGCATCTAACTGGAGAGACCGTGTGAATGTCAGGGAAACTGGGGCGGGGCAGATTATCAGTCTGAAAGAGCCTAGATACATATCTGAAAACCCAAGAGCTGCTTATTTTGGCAGTAAAATACCTCTAGGCTCCTTTTAAGAGAAGGGCAAAGTGGGAAGTTATTACAGATTAAACACTGAGAGAAGTATTACTGAATTGACTTTCAAATGACGGTCAAAGAACCTGTAGCGTTTAAGAGCCCCACTGTTAGACGTGGCCTCCAGGAAGAGGTTCCTGGTACTGAGCTCTTTCCCTTCCTGCTCAGGCTCCTGCACCCCCAGATACTGATGGGAGCATGGGAGCCAGTGTCCAGGGGCTCAAGCCAGGCTGCCACTCCTTGTGTGGCCCAAGGCAGATCCACAACTCTGAGAGGTGAGAGTAATAACAGTATCCATCTCACAGGGCTGTGAGTAAATGAAAAAAAGTTGATATGTTGACTGCTTCAGCTCAGTGTCTGGCACACGGTGTTCAGTAAAATGCTGGTGTAATTAAAGCAGCTTGGCATATATATTGAATTTCTGCCCCAATAAAAAACAAAAAACCCTAGTGCAAGAGAACACCAGAAGAGTCAAAACAAAGGCCTCCCAAAGGCAGAGGATTGCAGACAGCTCGCGTAATTCACACTGGATAATCAATCGCTGCCCTGCTGAAAACCCTTTAGAGGCTCCCTGTCCCACTGAAACCCCTCTGCCCATTCACAGTTCTCAACCCTGGTGATTTTTCTTCCCCAGAGGACACGTGGCAACATCTGGAGATATTTTGGGTCGTCACAACTGGGGAGGAGGTGCTACTGGCATCTCACAGGTAGTGGCCAGGGATGCTACTGACCATCCCGCAACGCACGGGACAGCTCCTCACAACAAAGAATCATGCAGCCCAAAATGTCGACAGTACCGACGGTGAGAAACTCGGTTCTGTACCACCTGCCTAACAAGCACCCGCCCCACCACTTCTGGTCAGGAAAGTGCAACCTCACTGCCTCTCAAGCCCAGGGGTCCTGCCCAGCTTTGCTTATGCTGTTTGCTTCCAGTGCAAACCCCACTTCACTCCAGAGCTGAGGCATAATATAGATGGGCTCTTTTAGCACTTGGTTGTTCAGTCTTGGAGGAAAAATGAGGGGCTGATTTTGGGGGTCCATCAGTTCACTGCTTCAACCTAGCATTCTCCTAGCTCATCCTCCCCATCGTATCCGCCCCCAGGAAGGACAACGCCAACTGTAAATCCTTGCACCCTGCATGCTTAGACGTACTCTTGAAGTCTGTGATTTTTACATTTTCCTAAATTGGGAACCCGCCCTGCAAAAAAGGCTTGAGCCTAGTTTGAGCACCACCGTCCACCTGGCCCCGCTCACCAGTTCACGTCTTCCTTCAGCAGTCTTCCTTCAGGCTATTCCCTTTGAGAACAGACCTCCTGCTCTCCAATCCTGAAACAATCCTTCCCCAAAGGAGAGAACCAACGAGCGGTTCAGCCTGCGCTGGGAAAGTGGGGGGAACTGCTGAGGGCTCCCCACTGTGAACACCCTAGCCGAAAACCAAGGACATCTGGATTAAAACCAGCATTCCCACCCAGGACACCACTGGGAAAAAAGAAAAGCAGAAGCATAAGTGTTGTTCTCGCAGGCTCAACGCCTAACTTCCACTCGGCTTACCTTTATGACTGCAATGGACTCACTGCATGGTTGTGGGGGCAGTGACGACAGTAAGGGGCTGGCAGACAGTCAGGGGAATCTAAGGCAATGGGTGCGTGTGGGAGGGGCTCCTGACTGTGATGTATGGGTCACTGGACCTGCTGCCGAGAGGGATTAAGTGCTGGCTAAATCAAAACCCCAAGCATCTTACCTGGAGTATTATCCAGCAGGCACTGAAGAAGAATCTCTCCTTTCTGTAAGACACTCTCCGTCAGGGACTGGTGTTCATCTATATCTTTCTTAAATTGCTTAAAGCGGGTCAGAAAAAATAAAAAAAGCAAAAAGCTTTGTTACTATTGTTTTGTAAAAGTTATTCAAAATGATCCCTTGCAGGGTAGCCTGATGGCCCTCTAATGTGGAAGATAAGCCCACCCAGTCTTCAGAATTCCCCAAGTAAACAGTGCAGTAGTTTAACTTCACCTTCTTTGAGCCCCAGGTAAATACAGTCAATCCTTTTTTCTGTACCATCTGACAAAAGAGTTTTCTT
This sequence comes from Diceros bicornis minor, assembly GCF_020826845.1. Taxonomy (NCBI): domain Eukaryota; kingdom Metazoa; phylum Chordata; class Mammalia; order Perissodactyla; family Rhinocerotidae; genus Diceros; species Diceros bicornis. Next base: position 22,702,149 of record NC_080751.1, read on the forward strand.
TTTTTTTTTTAAAGATTTTATTTATTTATTTTTTCCCCCCAAAGCCCCAGTAGATAGTTGTATGTCATAGCTGCACATCCTTCTAGTTGCTGTATGTGGGACACGGCCTCAGCGTGGCCAGAGAAGCGGTGCGTCTGTGCGCCCGGGGTCCGAACCCGGGCCACCAGGAGTGGAGCACGCACTTAACCGCTAAGCCACGGGGCCGGCCCTGACAAGAGTTTTCTTTTCCCTGGCAGAGCCTGGCTCATGAACAGCTTGGAGTCAGGGTTTCCTTCTTGTGCCACACCTCACTGGGTTCTCTTCAAACTCACAGGGCTATGGGATTCTCAAAACACGGTCTTCTAGTCTAATGGACCTGGTAAGAGCCACAAAAGAGATGCTGTGAACTTGAGCACAGGGAGCCGCTGCCTCCATCAAGGCCTCCCTCAGTGTCCTGCTCTATGCGGACAGGCCTCGAGAAGGCAGCAGGGAAACTGTGAGTCTCCTAAGCAGCTGATTTGTTTTCCTCTCGTGGGTACCAAGCTGACTATTTTTGATGTTGCTTTAGCTGCTAAGAAATGTAAAATCAAATCCATAACTACCTTCAGTACAGGATGCAGAACTTGGTGGTTCACGTTATGAAGTTAGAATTTTACTCTTGGATTTACTATGTTCCTGTCTTCAGTCTTCCTTTGCCCTAATACCTATGTCTATTATTTTATTCTTTAGTAATCTCTGTAGTTTATATGCTGCCACAAACCCACTGCGTTATTAAGACAAAGTATGAGTATGAGACAAGAGTCAAGGTTAAAATATGTGAATACACACACACACTTGCTTACATTAGGTATCTAAGCAGGGGTCAAGGTATATGCATGAGCCATGCACCATTCTGTGTGGGGAAGGGGTTGACGGTGTGGTCCTACTTTGTGACACAGTTGTGTGGGTGACACAGTTGTGTGGGTGACACAGTTGTGTGGGTGACACAAGAGGGCTGGGCTTCACTGACCCGCAGGGGTAACTCCTAGCTTAGATCTCAACTCTACCCACAAAGCAAGATGGTTGCTTCTGGCTAGCCTGCAAGTTGAAGCAAAGAAGGACAGAATGAGGGACAAAATGGAGGGGATGGAGTTGTTCTACTTAATACCTGCTCTGATGGGGGTGGGGCTGAGGCACCCTGGAAAGGCCACCCAGGTAAGTCTAAGGATGGCAATTCCCTCCCCTGCAGTGGTACTTCCCCTGGGCCTCCTGGGGGTGGGTCCTGCACAGCTATGTGCACACACTCGGGGGCTGCACACAGTGACCTCACACTCAGCCCTGCTCCCCTTCCTCAAGTGCACTCTGGGCAAGGAACTCATGGCAATCCCTCTCCACACAGCAGGAAACAGCATTCCCACTAGGGCAGGGCAGCTGACACACTCAGGCCAGGCCCCTCCCCTAAATTTTAGTTGGCTCCACGGTGGAAAACAAAGTCCCTCTCTCTCGTGGTCACCCTGGGTTGTGAGGCCCTGACTCAGGCATGTGTAAATCACACCCTCTTCTGCTGAGGGCACACAGTCAGGTTACAAATGGTGGTAGAAACTCAAAGACCTGTCCCAGAAAACACTTTCTAGACCAGTATTGGGCTCAGACCACAAATATCTCCTCTGCTTCTTCAGAAGAGGTTAGAGAGGCTTGGCCAACCACACATGCTAGAAGTCAGCAGGTAGTTCAGTAAGGGTTAATGTTATACTTTGGGCAACTGTACAACTTATTATCCAATTCAGAACATTTCTGAGAATGAAGGGGGACCTACTGATAATTATGCCAGAACAGCAGGCATACAGCAGGTGACAGTTGTCACCCTAAATACAACTGCTCTAAAGTCAAGTTAACCGGAACCCAAAATTAAAGAGATTTTTTAAGTAACAAAACCTTAATGGAAAAGAGGCAAAAACCCCAAAAAAGAAAACATAGTGAGAAGCTAATCAACTTGTATTTTTGTTTAAATATTATCAAAATGCGCTGTGTATATTCTGGAGTTAGTATAATTTCAGCTCAAATCCTTATATACCAGTCTGTGCTGTCCAATAGGACTTTCTGTGATGATGGAAATGTTCTATATCTGCACTGTTCAATATGGCAGCCACTAGACAAATGTGGTGACTGAACACTTGGAATGTTCAATGTGGCCAGTGCAACTGAGAAATCTGAATCTATAATTTTACTTAACCAGACATATGTAATAGTGACTCCGTAATAGCTCTATGCTTATCAATCCCTGAGACACTTGGAAAATTACACTGCAAATCACTCTTAAGTGCTTTTGATTGAGGATAAATATAATGTATATTCTCCAAACTCTATTTGGCCTGGGAAATAACATACATTTTACAATTTTTCAGCGTTAAAAATTTGAAAAGGGAGCTCTGATTAGATTTCAGGTAAAACGGTCAATTGAGCCACAACATAGCAAGCATCTGTTATTTGAGAGTTTACTTTGTAATCAAGTAATTTAGCCACCACTCTCGTGAGTGAACAGCCAGAAGCCAGGACCACATATTACCCGGTAAAGCTGCAGAGACGACCTGAGACCTGTAAGACTGGACTTGGGTGGAGTCAAGTGGTCGGTAACATCTGCTACATTATGCAGCCAGCGGATCAGCTCTTCTAGCTGACAGCAGAATGTCTGTGCAGACAAATAACAGAACACGTGGGGTTACTGACTGCACTGCTGTTTACATTTTCAGAAGGCTACAAGTATCCAGGGGATTCCTGGAAACAGCCTGTGCAGCTTTCCAGAGCTCCCCTCACTTGAGGCGTTCCTCTTCTCTCTCCTGCCTTCCCTGTCCCCACCCCGTGACTCCAGACTTCTGCCAAGGCAATGTGAAGAGCCCCACCTTGGTTCTGTCTCCCCTCAGCCTGATGTGACACCAAAAGTGACAGGCTGAGAAAAGCCAGCCCTGCACATGGGACCAGAGCAGCTAAGGTGACAGCAGGGATGGGGAATAGCCCAGAAGGTGTATGCCTGCCACGGAAACCAGTTCTCAGGTCAGCACCTCTGCTAACTATCGAATTGTTTCTGGGGAAAATGTGAACATAAAATAAATGACTATGATTGTGACTAACCAGAACCTACAGCCAAAAACAGCTGAATTAAAACTGCTTGTCCCTCTTCCACTCCCACAGTGCCCAGGGAGCCGGGCCACTGGACTCCTGCCAGCCGCTCACCCTGGGGAGTCTGTGAGCCAAGCACTTTACCTCCGGGTATCTCAATCTTTTATCAGAAAAGAGGGCACACGCTAACATTTGTCCTAGCTGCTTCACAGGACAAATAAAATAATCCACGGGACAGGTGAAAGCCCTCCTCCAGTGCTAGGAAACATCTGGAGTGTCGGCTCATGGGTACACGGCCTGCTACATGGATGCAGGCACCCCGTGGGACTCTCCGAGGGCGTGCAGAGCCATGTTCCTGAACCTCCTGTGTCAGGGACTGCGCAAAGCCCTTGACATGAATGATTTCATTTCACCCACACATCCCAAAGAGGCAAGGCTCCACATTTTCAGAGACTGAGCCGAAATTCAAGACAGCAGTGCCGTGATTCAATTCAGATCTGCCTGAAGCTGACAACACTATTCCAAGGAGTGTTCATTATATCTCCAGATATTCGTAGGTGGTCCGCAAGAGACGGTTCCGTGGCTAAGAAGTCTAGGAAATGGTACATCTAATGCCCCTAACTCTGCAGTTACCCCACTTCATCAGAATGAAGCTCTGAGAAGTTCTGCAGTCAAGAAAGCACTCACTTTTGTTTAGCCCAGTGTTTCCTGAGGGCATCTCAGCTCAAGCCCTTTTTGTGCAGAGTACCTCTCAACCCTCAAGGTCAAGGGCCTTGGGAAGCTGCCTGGGATAGGGGTGAAGAGCTCAGACTCCAGCCTTTGCTAATCGTGAGTGTGCAGGTAACCTCACCTCTCCCTGCATTTTTCTCCAACTGTGAAATGAGAACAATAGTCCTAACCAGGTGGAGTTGTGAGGATTCAATAGGATAAGGTACAGTACAGTGCCTGCCAGATAAAAAGTACTCAGTGTTACTAAGTTTTATGATGATGTTAGTGAACTGAGGGAAGAGGAAACAAGACACCTCTACGCGAAGCCTCTTAAACGTTGAGTTTACCTTCACACACTGCACGAGCGGTTCTTTTCCCTGCTCTCCTCCTCGCCTGGGAAGCTGCCCTTCAGCATCTGCGTTGGAGAACGCCCGCCGGTCCAACATAGCTGGCAAGGAGGAACGTGTTCTCAGAGGTCCAGAGGAGACCCCCAGGTCCTGGCTGCTCCCCAGACCGCCTGCCCCTGCAGAGGCCCTTGCATGGACGAAGGAGCGCAGCAAACAGTGGTTCTGGCTCTCAGGGTCCCTGGACCCTCTGAGGGCAGCCCCAGAGGGAAGCTGGCTTTGGCTGGACTCCGATGGGAGGGAAGCTGGCTCATCACTGTCCGACATGTCCAGAGAGCTCTGCCCTTTGGGAGCCCCGGTGGGCAGGGTCACTACAGTAGGAATGGAACCTAAATATGAAACCAAGCTAGAAACCTGCGTCAGCCGAGTGGGCAGGGCAAGATACTCGTCGTCGCTTTCCACCTCCTCCTCTGATTTCCATCCAGACTCCATGCAGGCAGGGCGCCGGATACTCTGGCTGGCCCCCTTCTCTATTCCTGGCCTAGGTGAAGGCCACCCTCCATCCCATGTCTTTAGCTGGGGAGAGTCCACCTCAAGGTGCTTGCCCACAGGCAGCCAGTCCCTCATGCCCCTCAGGGCTGGCTCTCTGCTCTCCCAAGGAGTGTCCCTACTGCCTGGGGCTCTGGGGGTAGATGCGAGCAGGCTACACGACGCCAAGCCCACACTGCCCTGCTTTGGGGGTATTCCAGAGGGCCACCGCTTAAGGCTTGGCTCTCTGGGCCCAGAGAATGGCAGGGCAGTGGCCTCTGCTGGAGGGCAATTGTGGGAGATATTAGTGGGTGACTTCAGGGTGCTTGCTGGGGAGACAGAGAAGCTATCCAGGTCTACACCTGAGTCCTGCAGGACAGGGTCAGCCAGCATGTGGCTGTCAAGGCGCTTTGGGAGCTGAGGCCTGGGCCTCAGTGGGTAAGTATAGTCCAGCAGGTCTTCGTACTCTTTATTCGGGTTCCAGAGGGGAGAGTGGCGGTCAGGGGAAGGGGGCAGGGAATCTGGCAGCACGCAGGCCCAGTACTCTGCCTGGAAGGAGAGGCGCCTCCTGCCCAGCCCAGAAGCATCACCCCCAGAGGACACAGGCTGTGATGACCACTGGAGCCGAGGCCCTGGCCCCACCACAGAGGGGGCTGGCTGGGGGACGACCAGCTCCAGGGAGGAGGAGACCTTGGCAAGGGAGCAACTTTGCGGCTCTGCCTTATCTCGGTGACCCTGGAGACTGCTGCCGGGGGATGAGGCAGAGCCACTGCAGCTGGAAAACTGAGCAGTGGCACCTGGGCTCACCACGGACCTCCACCTTGACGAGAAAGGGAAACCTGAGATGTGAGGTTGTTGGCTGAGGTCCAGTACCCGAGGCGACTCAAGTGGGGATGGGTCATCTTTAGTATCAGCATCATGTCCTGAGCGAAGAGCTGTGGCTCTGGGAACGCTGAGAGTCTGAGGTAGCTCCTCTGAGGCAGAAAGCCTGGTCTCCTCCATCTGCAATGATAAGAGGGAAGAAGAAAAAGCACTCGGGGGAAAATAAGCAAACCAAATTTGTTTCTTAGATGACAACTCGAGAGTTTTCTCTGGGGGGCCCAGATATTCAGGAAAGGTCTTGAGATGAAGAGTCCTGATGCAAGAATCAGAGTGCTGCCAGTGGCCAGCACTGAGACCAGCCTGCTCTGGGAAGCAGACTGTCTTCCCCAACTGATCCCCCACTCAGTCCTTTCAAAAGTTCTTCCTCCACAGACACCCAGCTCGTGAGCTAGCAGAGCTCAGACAGCTCTGTCATGTGAAGCTGGAAGACACTGCCTCAACTTCGAGAAGTGTGCCCTGGGCAGACGAAACCTCAATCATTCTGTCACTGACAGGAGACACATCCAAACCCAGCAGGCAGGCGACCCACCAAGGCCCACCTGGCTCAGCTCACAAGCCAGTGGGAACTGCACACTGGCAAAATGAGTCATTCACCTCAGCCTTTTCACTTTGAATCTTTAATCTGCTCCACAAAGAACCTGCCCCCCAGGGAGGCAGGATAGCACCATGGTTAAGGGTAAGGGCTTTGGAACCAGACAGACCTGATGCCAACCCCTAACTGCTGCCTTCCAGATATGTGACTTGGAGCCTGACTTCCTCACCTGTAAAATGGGGATAGTAATAGTACCACCTCCTCAGGACCTGAGGATTAAATGAGCTCATGTGTGAAAAGCACAGGGTGAGAGCTCAACAAACAACCGGCCTTACAATAATATGCACCAGCCTCAGACTCATGAAACAGCCCACTTCTGTGCCTGCTTACTTGCTTCCTGCCTCACTGAATCTCTGACTCACAGGTCCCTTAAGCCTCCCACTGCCCCTGGCTCCCAGGCAGGTGGGCCCAGCTTCTGTTTTCTCCCAGACAATCTTGCTCAGAGCCTCCTCACAGGATGGGGCTCCATAGGGGCAGCATGCAGCAGCCAAGGCCACAATGACACCACAGAGATCAAAGCCATTCCCATGAAAGGCCTTGGCAAGCAGAGCATAATAGGATGTCAGAGCTGGGAGGGACAGGTCATTCAGTCACCTTAGATTTGGTGATTGCCCCGAGGTCAGAGAACCCAGCAGGACTCCCTGCTCCATGTGACTCCCACCAAGCGAGGCTGCCCTGCAGTCATGGAGGCCCAAGAAATTCTCCCTGCCCAGGGACAGTGCTGCCCACCACAGGGGCTCCACGGATCCACTAGGTTCCCTGGGTCACAAAGGGATACAGTCTCAGAGGCCTCAACAGCAAACAGCCCTGGACCCTACTTCCCCAAGTCTCCTCAGGGCCCCCTGGAGCCTTGAGATCACCATGTCAGAAATAGGATGTGGCTCCCCCTGTCAGAGCTCCTCCAGCCTAGCCCTTTGGGCAGTAGGTCTTGGCCGTAGCATCCCTAGTCCTCAAAAGGTCACCAGTCACACTCTTGAGGAACAGGAGCTGCTGAGGACAGGGCCTCCTGCTGGCCCCAAGGCCCAGCTCTCCAGGTGAACCTGTAAAACAGATCATCACACCCAAGCTCCCCCAATTCCCCACCTTGTACAAGGGCTGGGAAAGCATGTAAGAGGGTGAGAAAATGCTGGAACATACTCCAAAAGGACAGCATTAGGTAAATCTACAGTCCCATTTGCCTTAGTACCTACCTGGCTTCCCACAGAGGGCAAAAGCTCTCCAGTCCCCACGCTGGCAGGAGGACGCAGGCAACTGAGAGCAGGCTGAGACCCACCGGGCTCCCTGCTGGCATCGTTGGCCTGCAGCTGGCAGGCTCCAGAGGGGCCAGGGCTAGCCCCGCCGCAGCAGGCAGGGACAGGCAGCCCCTCCGCCTGCCACACAGGGGAGGCGGGCCCTCCCTCAGCTTCCAGGCGTGGCGGCTGCTCCCTGCTCACGGGCCTTGGGGTGCCCACCTCCTGCTCCCTGCAGCTCCACCTCCCACGGGACGGGGCCTTTGTGTCCTCGGATGCCTCCACCTCTGCCTTTTCTTCTCCCAGGGCCATTGAGATGTCCCTAGGTCAGGGTTCCCCTGAAGCCTTCAGCTCCCTACAAAATGGGAGAGAGAAAGAAAAAGAAAAAAGATAAATCTCCGCATCTGTGTCCAGGAAACCTTGCTTTTTAATGATTAAGACAAACATTTTTGGGGGCAAAGAAAAAAAAAGAACAAACATGGCTCCTTCCTCAGAGCAGAACAGAGATCCAGCTTTTCCTTAGCCCCAGACTCTTCCAAAACGGACGCAGGACCACACCATTTTGTCCTCTGCTTTTATGTGGCCATTACCAGCCCCAGCAGCAGGTGCCCAGGAGGATCAATGCAGGTCCAAATCCAAGTTAAGGCTTGGTCCTGCCTAAAGTCACCTTTTTGTCCCTGTCCCTTTGGCCCAGCCCCAATGAGTAAGGGGCCTGGCACAGGGCCCTCCCGTGCCAGCCCTGCAGCAATTCTGTTGTCGCAACGCCCTCATCAGCAGGTGCTCTGGCCTGGCTCTGACTGCTCTGCTCTAGAAAATGGCAAGTCAGGGCATGCCCAGGCCTTGGCTGAGCCCAGGATGCTCCCACAATGCCTGCTCTGCCTGGTGGAGAAGGCAGGACCCTCTCAAAGCACAGAAATCACACTCCAGGCTGTGGAGCAGGTGGGGACTTCTCATTCCAAGGACGGCCAGCAACCAGAGAGAGCAGCGACTTTCCTCCCACTAGCCTGGGTTATAATTAACTTGGTAACTGAGGGAATCCACGGAAATCCAGGTGGGGAGTAATGATAACGGTCACAAAGCATGGGAGAGAGCGAGAGCACACAGCATACCAGGCAGCCGCTGGCAGGTGAGGGAGAACCAGAGTGAGCACTCAAGGAGGGAAGAAGGAACAATTTGGAAGCTGGAGCTGAAAATAGGACTGTTCCAGTAAGAGCTTCAGGGACAACACAGGGAGACCCCCTCAGTCTAAATGTGCACGCAAGGGCTGCTGCTGGGAGCACTGCTGTGGTGGGGCTGGGGCGAGAAGCCAGCAGAAAGAGATCTCCAGGAGGATCTGGAAGAGGGGGACAAGGAGCGAGTGCCCAGGATTTCGGCACCTGCCTGGAGTGCACCAGGCCAACCTCAAAGTGAAAAGCTGGACAGAAATAGCCTGTTTCCTCAGAGACCGGGAGGTGGAACAATGACAACAGGAGGTGCTAGTGGCAGCAGGGAAGCCTGAAAAGGTGGAGGAGGCCGTGGATGCGGGCTCATCCTGCTTGGTTCACACACTGGGAAACACAGCTGGGTGGGGACAGCACGTACCCTGAGACCGCCCTTACCTGAACACGAGAGGGTCCTGCCCTGCCTCGCGAGGCTCCAAACCAATTCAGAGGCAACCCCAGAGAAGAGCACACACTTCACATGTACTCTCATTTACTTCTCACAACCACTAAATGGGAGCAGGAACTGATCAGAAAAAAAAATTGGAGGGATAGGTAATATAGGGTCCAAATATAAAATGCACTGCAGACATAAGCCTGCCTCCGCCCTTGTCCCCGTTCCTCACTAAACGAGCTACTGCATGCAGGGCATAACAGTGCCTGTGGAGTGTGCACCGAGAGTCAGCTAGTGCCATCAGTGTCATGGGATGGAGTGTGTGCATGACAGAATCAGTGTAATGACTCACCTTACGAGGAAAAAAGGAGTCCCACAGAGGGAGAAAAAGCAGCCAATTTTTCCATATAACCAAGCAAAATATTCACTACTAGACATTCCCATAAAACCAGGTGAACAGTCTCATGAATTTTGTGTGCCCTCTCATCTCCTGATGCATATGCAGACAAACACAAAGATCTAGTTCATCCTTCCCTCTCTTTTTACATAAAAGTAGCAAACTGTACATGACACTGCTCAGAACCTCACTTTTCTTTCTTTCTTCTTTTTTTAAGCAAAATATCTCGGAGATCTTTCCTTAGTAATACAGAGAGCTTCCTCTTTCTTTTTTTATTACTGCCTGGTACTGTACCCCACTGTAAGGATCACTCTAGTTTACTTCACCAGTCCCTCACTAGTGGATATGTGGGCTACATTCAATCTTTTGCTGTTACAAACACTGTTGCAAGGAATAACCATGTACACATCATCTGCATGTGCTAGCACAGATGAAGGGTACTCGCACGTGGGCTTTTGGCAGAGGCTGCAGTGGCCCTCTACAGGCGGCATCAGTTTACACTCCCACCAGTGGCACGCGAGTGCCAGCTTCTCATCCTCATTTCACAGAGGGGAACACCATGGCTCAGAGAGATTCAAATCCAAAACTGTGTAACTCCAGAAGCCAAGCTCTTTACGAACCAACCAGGGAACAAGTTACAAAACAGACAGGCACACACAGTAGGAGAGGGAAGAGACGGCTGGAGGGACAGAAAGATGAGTGACCATGTCCTGCTGAGCCAGAGATTTTCATGGAGGCACATCCTCACCTTGTGGCTATTTAAGAAACTGCACACGAAGATGATTACAGGCAAACTCTGTTTTCACAACTATGGGAATAAGCTGAGCCCATGAGCTGGAAAAATTAGGGTGAAGGCTGAACCTAGGCCCCAGCCCCTCAATTTCTACTTCTTGCTCTATTCCTAGAAACTCTCTCAAATGGCCAGAGTCGGGCTGTGACGGGCAGCCATAAAAGGGGGATTATCCCCCTACCTCCCCTCCACTAAAGGGTATGGTCTTGCAACACGGAGCTGGAATCAGACGATGCTGGGGCAAGAGAGGGGTGCAAACAAATGAGCTCTGTCTTTGTTTTCAGGATGTATTTTTGATTTGTCTTGTCTGGACCTCATTAGTCAAACAAGAAGTTATCCATTTATCCAGGGGCAGGGGAGACTGGTGAGATAGAATTATAAGCTGTTCAGGAGACACCTCTAGGTAACTTTCAAATATATACACAAACTGGAACTAGGTTAACAGTGTCACCAGAGGCCCTTCAGCAACCAGGTAAGAAGGTCTGAAGTGCAATGATTTTCTAGGAAATGGTACTTCTGAAAAGACAGATTATAGGTGGTTATTTTCTGAGTCTGGATAAGCAGTCCCTTCATAATCTTACTTATTAATCTGCCTGACAAATCATGCTTTTTTCCCCTGTGCCACACAAGTTTATTGTGAGAACTGAGACATCCATGTGAAAGAATAAAACGAGATCCATGAGAGTTCATTCCAAATTGTATATAAGACGTTACAGAGTACAAAGAAAGGGAGAAATCAACTGGGATAGAGATAACCAGGGAAAACTCCTTGGAGTAATAACTGTCGGAAGCAAACCATTTTTAAAACATTAGTCATGTCGAAGAAAACATCGGCCCAGCAAATGCACAAGTTTTGGACTTTTAGGGCTCAGCCCTGTCTGCATTTGCCAGGTGGGCATCTGTCACACTGCATGAAGGTCCAGCCCTCATTTCCATAGATTCTAGATTTTACATATCATTCCTTCTGACTCTCTGGGGTTGAGGGTGGAGGTGGGGGATTCTGCTTGGACCCTTCCAATGGGAGACAGCTTACTCCTTTTGAAAGCACCAGAGAGACTGCTCAGACCGATAAAAATGACTTGCTGTGCTGGACCAACAGTGTCTCCCAGGTCAGTAGCTTCAAACAACCTAGTACTCTATGTGGGGGCCTCTCTGCTCTCAGATCACACATTGTACAGTGTTCCTGGGGGGGAGCAGCTCCATGGGGGGCAGAGGCCTCATTCAGCCTTCTCCCTAACAGGGGAGCACCCAGGAGGTTGGGCTGAGTGATGGAAGGCCTCACAGCAAAGACAATGAACAATGTATTCAACCTTCCATCTGAGAATGTCTGTACACACCAGATCCGCCCTGTTCTTGGCCAAACCAAGACACAACCCACGTAAGCTTCAGGATGTTCTAGGGACCACGTGGACTTTCCTATTAAAATTCTCCATTAGTTCCCAGGACCCGCAGAGGCGAACGACCTACCAGATATAATTAGGAGTGATGTACACTTGGCTTACTCTTGCCCTACAGTAAAAATATGCTCACACATCACATATGTGGTAACACTAACTCCGTAAGCCTGGACATCTGACCCTTCCTGGTATCTGCCGCACCACCCTCTTGCAGTCCTGTCAGCTGCCAGGGTTTCCTCCACTCCCTCCTGTCCAGGATGTAGAAAGGAGGACTGGGAACTGGCGGGGGGCACGGCGGGGGGGAGGTGATGTTCCTGTCTTAACCAAACCATTCAAATATATGAATGATCAACGAGGGAGCAATCCTTCTCTGATCAAAAAAGGACTTTCTCCAGGAGTCTTTAAATCATGAGCTCCCTTTGAAACAATCTGATTTATACCAATTTTGCCCGGCAAGCTCTGTTCCCAAGCACACAGCCAGCCACGTGTACCAGCCACAGATACCAGGTGTTGCTTGAGAGAGCAAGCCCCACCAGTTCAGGGGCTAGAGCCTTGAAACTCCTTGTTGTTTTGGCAGGAGGCCACAGATGTATGCCATGCACTCACAGTGGCAAAATCCAGCCAGACAACCAGACAAAGAGGCTCAGTGCCACTCTTTCTCTAAGAACGCGAAACTGCCCACAAGGAAAAGGGGGACGGGGATGAGTAGGACCCAGCACCGTCAGGTTGCTGGAAGGCTTCTCGGGGCACTAGATTGACAGGAGAAAGGAGCTTAAAGGCAGAAGGCAATCCAGGCATGGGAGGCAGCATGAAAGGGGGTAAGGACATACATGGGAGAGGCCAACAAAAGGGGCAGTCACAAGAGGCCGAGGCCTGCCACAGAGTGGACTGGGTGCCAGGAGCGCTGTGGCTGGAAGTTTGAGACTGCGAGGCCAATGGCCAAGAGCCACTGCCGTTCCACCTGCTCCTTCCCTGGCTGTGGAAGCTCTGAAGCCCTGTAGTCCTCCACACCGGCCCTGTGTGTGCTGTGGGGCAGATCACCCTGAGTGCAGAGTCCCCCTCCTTTGTAGGTAACAGCAAAGCAAAGTGAAAAGGAAGAACAGGTTCAAAGCCAAGGAGGAGCAGACACGTCTCCCACAGTGTGGCAATGTGCCGATGCCATGCTCAGGATCATCAGGCGCCTGCAGCTCCTTGCCTTTTCCCCCTGGGCTGCTTCCCTATCTATTCCTGAGAGTGAAAGCAAGAGCCCTCCAGGGCCCTAGGAGGAGCCACGGGATCCCTCTGGATCAGTGTGGCGGGAAGGCTGTCACCAGGCTGCTCTCCCCTCGCTTTCTCACTCGGGCACTCACCAGTTGGCTGACTGACTGGGACCAGACAGCCTCATAGCAAGGCCAATCGAACGTGTCGTGAGAGGCCTTTAGATGGCCTTTAAGGAGGTGCAACTGCCTCATCTACAAGGAGCCGGACTGAGCTTCCACCCACCCTCCCCTCAACCCCGAGCTCTCTGGCCTCAGCAGTCAGCAGATTGTCTCCACCCAACAAAGCTCAGTGTACGAGGATGCTGAGGACTGAACACGCCCCTCAGCTGTACCCTCTGTTCCCACCAAAGAGCCAGGCAGCAAAACAGCTTTCCTGCAACAAAAATCGTTCCTAGTGACCAAGGAAGCTGGCCCTGGACCACATGGTCGCAGTTCCACAGGCCACTGCTTTTGTTGTATTGACAGTTTTCTGGAGCCCGTCAGGCTACATGTATGAAGACTGCTAAGAATCTTACTGATTTTCTCACGAGATGCTATTAAGAATGTCACTCACCACATCAAACCATCTTCTCTGGAGAACCCGTGGGAGAAGAATGCTCTGGTCCCAGTAACAGAAACAGCTGTTTGAGCAGCCAGTTTGTTTGTACTTTATAGGTACAGGCAAAACTGATAAAAAGTTTTCCTCTTTGCTTTGGCTACTAGGACACTCAGGGCCAAATCTACAGTCCCACCCCATTAAACTGTATAGGACAGAAGGGCACTTACCTTCTATACTCATCTTACCCTTGTCTTCTCTTACTTTTCTTTTACCCTTTCTGCCTCAATTATCTTTATATAAAATCTTGTTACACTAAAAGTATCTTGGAAAGACTCCTCAAGTCACTTTTTGGAATGAAACAGAGGAACTGTCAGAAACAGAATAAATAGGAAAAAAGCTCCTAAATCCAAAACTTCACCCCAATACCATAAGAAAACAAAACCTGTTTACCAGTACTTCTAAAGAAGCAAATGCAGATACTTATATTAGTACTTTTCTACTCAAAGTGTGGTCCATGGACCAGCAGCATTTACACCTCAGAGCTTGTTGGGAATGCAGATTCTCAGGCCCCACTCAAAGCCTTGGAATCAGAATCTGCATTTTAGCAAGATCTTCAGGTGACTGGTAAGCACAATAATGCTTCAGAACACCAGGTTGGCAAGCCTGTTTTAGCACGTTGAAAAGGAACAACTTTCATGGCTTTACAACCGTTCATTGAGTGCCTCTCTTATGCAAGGCACACACAAGAAGGAAATTTATGGTCCTGGAACTTAAGGACTTTCCAACAGGATACTAGCAAAAACTCGTAGTTTGTATCAGGTTTTTAATGGCTAATTACAGAATGTCACAGCTGGAAAGGAGTCCCCAGAAATAACAGAATTCCCTAAAAAGGAGTCAAGACTCATTGTGGCTACACTAAAAGCAGGACCAGAGACCAGAATTCTCCTATGACAGTTACAAGTAAGAAGAGGAATGGTCTTTCTTTTGGAGACTCCAAATAATTTAAGAGAAACTGACACACCAAGGGCACCTACAGCTGGAAGGAAACGTACAACTTAGCCTGTTTCCGGCAACCAGAAAGTGGTCCAGGAAAACCTGGAAGTGAGGCAACATCCCCTAGGGATTGTATCTGCCACCTCTAGGTCTGGCAAACAGATCTAGAACCAACAGGAGATTTCTTCCACTTTTCACAATGTCTGTGAACAACTTTAAAGACAAGACACAGTTTCTTCATGAGAACAGACTTAAGTTATAAGGAGAGAAGCCACCCCAAGCCCACCTCCACAAGCTCTACCTCCCTCTGGCTGAACCAACCCTCCTCAAGATTCTCTGTTAGCCACATCAGGCCCCATCTGTTTTACTCCTCTGCTCTCATATGACCAGTCTGAGTAACAGACCACATTAAGAGTGGATCAAAGACTACTGTAATACTTGGCCAAATTGCTTTTTGTACTTCACCAATCTCTAGTGGGTGATAAGACCCTACATGTGTAAACAGTTAATTGTCTACAGAATACTTTTACTGTGGGGGGAAAAATCTGGAAAGGTTTAAAGGATTTTTTAAAATCAAGCAACAGATAAGGACCAAAGGCAGACAGATCCTGAAGGGCCAGGCACTATACAGATATTTAGTATTAGTGAATCTGTTCAAGTCTCTATTTTTATCCTACAGCTACTGCACATTTTCTTTGTGCCAGGAACTATGCTAAGCACTTTATGTCAATATTTTATTTAATCCTCAGAACCCATGGGGCAGGTACTATTATAACTCCTATTTTACAGATGAGGAAACTGAGGCAGAGAGAAGTTAAATAACTTGTCCAGAGTTAGTAACACAGCAGAGCTAAAGTCTGATTGGACTGAAGAGAGCCAGAGCTCAACTGTCTCCCTAACCTGTAAGAATAACTGGCCCAACAAGTTAAAGGAATTAAAGTTTTGTGGGTTTTGGTCAACTTTTGGCTACATGGCTGATTTTTTGTTTTCTTTTGGCTTCCTTCAATCACTGAGTGCCTTCTATGTTCCAAGCATTGTGCCAGGGGCTGGGGAAACCACAATACAGTGTGATGTATAAAAACAGAGCACTGGAAGGTAGCCCAAAAGGGGGGAGTGATTATTACTGGGGTGTGAGGCGAGTTTTAAAAAGCTTTCCAGAAGAGGTGAAACTGAGTTCTTTGCTCTGTTCTGTACTGAGTGGCCCAGAATTGACTGACCTAGAGGGTGGAGGGAACGAGGATGAGAAGTGGTGACCTCAACCTCGTTTAACCAAGCCCTAGACCCTTGACTTCTTGACCCAACACACTTTGTAATGCATTTTAACAACATTCTTCATACCCTAGATCAAGGAACCGTTAGAATCTTTATGGATGCTACCTATCTTCGTGCCCGCCTCCCTCCACCCCCAATGAATTCCCAGTGAGGTCCAATTTACTCTGGCACTGGCAGGTTTCCGCTCATTTTTATTACAAACAATACATCGAACCCAACCTAATAATTATAAAGGGACTGAAGTAGGTTTTGGACATGTGCCCTGGGCTGCTGAGGACTGTTCTAGTGATGACAGTTGGAAAGGGTGGCCCTAGGGTGGCCCTTCTAGGCAAAAAAGTGAGACCTCTTGCTTTTTCCCCTCGGCAGCTGGGATTGCTGCATTCAAGGCGACAAGAAGGCATCCTTCGTCTCCATCTTTCCAGCGGGAACGACCCTGAGCTGGTGAGAGAGGGTCTCTGCGGTGGCCCGGATCGGGAGCAGCGCGAGCCCCTCACTCCCGGGGGCACCCGGGCCTCGGCGACGGCGCAGGGTAAACAGGGCGCGCCCGGGGCGAGGCCGAGAGGGAAAGTGAGCTCCCCGCGGCCAAGGCCGAGCAGCCAGCAGCTGCCCGCCCGGGAGGATGTGGACGCGCGCGCCCCCTCCGCCGGCCTCGCCGCGCTCAGGCTTTTCCACCCGCGCCCCCGCCCCGACTCCGCGGTCGCGACCCGCACCCGCCGTTCCGCCTGCAAAATGGAGGCGAAGGCACGAGGCGCCCCCGTCTCCAGGAAGCCTTTGTGCCCTTCCCGGAGGGGGACGCGAGGCCCGGCGGCCCGGCTGGGCCTCACGTACCTTGAGAGACCGCAGGGCAAAGGGGGCCGGGGCGGGGGGTACGCGGGCTGTCCGGCCGCAGCCCCCAGCGCCGCGGACCCCCGACACCGCGCCTGCGCGCCGGCCACTACTTACCGCACCTCGAATGCTTCGCACGCCCCAACCCGGCCTGCAGCGGCGCCCGTAACACCAGCAGCCCCATGCGGCCACCCCGACGCGGGGGTCTCAGGTGGAGAGCGCGGCCCTCCCGCCCGAGCCCGGAACGCCTGGGGCGGGGCCAGGCGGCGGCCACGCCCTTCGGCCCGGCCCTTAGCGGCCAATCCCAGCCCTCAGTCCGGAGGCTCGACCAATGCGCGAGCCGCTTCTGCAAGAAGAGCCCACCCCTTATGCATCCTGGCCTATGGGAGGCCGAATCTTCTTCGAGCGCCTCTCCTCCCTTGCCTTCGGCGCTCGCGGGTCGGGATCTCTCTTTCGGGGCGAGCGGGGTCGCGCGGGGCCGTGTCTTCTGGGGCGGCGCGGAGGGGTGGGTGCCGGGGGCGGGGGGCGCCCTGTCCCTGCCTGTAGGCCGCTCGCTGAGTCATGCGTTCATTCATTCGTTTTGCGCAAGGCGCTCAGCTGTGTCCAGGCGCGCCGCTGCGGGGAGGCGGTCCCACGGTCTTTTCCTGTGCGTCTGTTTACATTCGCGTCTAAACAACCGGGCGGCGTGTGACCCACGCCCGCGCAGGTGCCACGGGGCGGAAGCGCCGGAGGGGGGCGAGGTCCCTAAGTCGGGTGGTTTGGGACAGCTTCAGGAGGGAGGTGGGACGTAGGCAGGCCCGAAAAGGATGGGAGAGATGTGGATAGATGAGCCGGGAGCTGCTTAACCGGTTTCTTATTTTTTTTAGCCTGGTCTAATGGGAAATCGGTGCTGGAGGCCAAGGAGAAGTGAGAGCTAGCCTGTGGGAGGCTAAGATGCACGTCCCCTTCCACCACCACCCTTCCCCCCTCCCCCCCCCCAGCAGTGAGGCCTAGGAGCCTAATGACACAGCTCTTTAGCTTTTACTGCTCAGGGGAATCCTGGGCCTAGGGGAACTACCACCAATTAGGCCGGGGTGGCGAGGAGGTCACATTGTAACCCCGCGTTCTCATGCTTTTGCCCAGCAGTTGTGGCTTCCGTTGAATGCCTCACCAGTTCATAAAAGAAGTCTGTAAATATCCGAACCCCATCTGTGGGGAGGGTACACGTTCTTTCCCATGGAGCTCCTGGGCCCCGGGCAGTTTAGGAGATGAAAGACCTGTTGGGTTTTCCTGAACTTGTCCCGAGAGCTAGAGGTTTTGTCTCACCCAGGAGTCATAAACGTTTGACAGCAAGAGCAGAAACTAGCCCACTGCTGGTTTTGTTTGCTTTTGTTTTTTAATAAGAATTTAAATCCCATGAGCACCACTTGCATATTAAGTAACAGCCAGCCTCTTCACACAAGTTACCTGCCTGACATCTGATGGCATTGGTGTTTGTGACCCTGGATCTTCTCTTAATACACAGAAGATCTCTGGGGAGAGTTGCCTGATCCCATGGGCTGAGACTTGGGTCTTTCCCAGCCAAGACACCCAGCTGGACAGAGAACAGGGTCAAGTCCAAACAGGCAACCAGGTCAAAGCTGAACCTTCACCAAATCCCAGTGAAGGAAACTTGAAAAAAAATCAAAGCCAAGTGAATAAGGACTCAAAATGTCAAGGAAGTTGTGGGTAGTGGAGAAGCAGACTGTGAGCAGAAAAGTAATTCTGAAGTCAGGAAAAAGAGTACAGTCCACCTACTGTGTGTCAGGTCCCAGGTCAAATCCCACCACCTTCGTCAAGCAACCCTGATCCCCTCAGCCAGATGTGCACTCTCCCTCCTTTGAACTCTGCAACACTCTGTGTGTACTTTTGGCGTGGCATTTATCATTTTCTACCCTGTATAGTTTCCTCATCTGTAACAAGGGATAGGATGGCTGACTACTGAGGTTCCTTTCGGCTCTGACTGTAATTCTGTAATTTTGTGTTGTGAGCATCTTTTGTTTTTGCCTGACAAGTGATCTTTTCCTTTGAAGAACTGCCTGGAGGCTAAGCTGTGATGTTCGGTAGGTTAGACGTATTAAATGGATTTTTGACGTACAATATTTTCGGTTTACAATGGGTTCATCGGGACATAACCCCATCATAAGTTGAGGAAGATCTGTACTTGTACTGTTATTTATTGATTTATGAATTTGAGATCTGATCTGTTGACTTTATGTTAGATGAGGATTTAGCCCTATTTTACCCCCTTTCCCATTTTCTCTCATCCACCTATATGTATAGATGGATATAAATATCTGTCTATATCATGATTTTCCTTAAGTCAATAGACAGCATTTAAATGGTTATGACTTCGGGGCCGGCCCAGTGGCGCAAGCAGTTAAGTGCGCGCGCTCTGCTGCGGCGGCCCGGGGTTCGCCAGCCTGGATCCCGGGTGCCCACCGACACACCGCTTGGCAAGCCATGCTGTAGCGGCATCCCATGTAAAGTGGAGGAGGATGGGCATGGATGTTAGCCCAGGGCCAGTCTTCCTCAGCAAAAAAAGAGGAGGATTGGTAGATGTTAGCACAGGGCTGATCTTCCTCACACACACAAAAAGAATCATTATGACTTTGTAAATATTGTTTACTGATGAGTTCTATACTATGGTTATGTTTCCTTTCTCGTACAACTTTTTGTTTTTCTTGGAGCTACTGATTTTTTTCACCTGCATAGATTTCATTGTTTATATTCCTGTTTTTTCCATTAAACGTGTCACATTTCTATTCAATAGTTTGTTTTAAAATGCTCACACTCCTCAATGTTCTACCATTTCCATTCCCCCGCACCCCCCCCCCGATATTTCCTTCCTGAGAAGTCTGCCTTTCTTCCTCCCTTCCTTCAAGCTTCTTGCTCCAACTTTGACCGATTACTCTTAGGTCTCCTGCGCTGTCGTCTCCCCTCAGTAGAAACACTTACTATTTCTGGTTCAGGAAAATCCAAGACTTTCTGAAATAAACAGAAAACAGCAACCGACATCCCTATAAAGCAACTATAAGAACAAAATAATAATCAAACTTTTTTTAGCTAATGACGATACAACCAAAAAGCAGAGGAAAACTACAACATGGCACTCTTTTTTTGTTTTAATTTTTAATTTTTTTTTTTTGTGAGGAAGATCAGCCCTGAGCTAACATCCATGCCAATCCCCCTTTTTTTTTTTTTTTGCTGAGGAAGACTGGCCCTGGGCTAATATCTATGCCCATCTTCCTCCACTTTTTTTTTTTTTATATGGGACACCACCACAGCATGGCCTCACAAGTGGTGCATTGGTGCGCGCCCGGGATCTGAACCCGGGCCGCCATCAGCGGAGTGCACGCACTTTACCGCTACACCACGGGGCCGGCCCCAACGTGGCACTCTTAACATGAATTAAATATCATTTAGCAAGCAACGGCAGCTATAAAGAATATGGAAAAATCAGATATTTAAAAGTTCAAAAAAGAAAAGGACACAAAACAGAGAGCTGTGAAATGAAGATCGACTGAATTCAGAAAAGAAAAAGAAGAAAAAAAATAATCTTGAGGTCAGAAAATTAAATTATATGGTATCTAAGGGAAAATGGGTTAGATTAAGAATTCAATAAAGGACATTGAGAAAAAAATTTTAAACAGTCAGGAGAACCAAAAATAAATTTGGAAAAGAAGTAAAAATATCAGAGAGAAAGTGAGAGACATAGAAGATAGACCAACATGTGTATCCTCAGAGTCCCCAAAGAAGAAAAATATAACAAGAAAACAAAGCTATAATACAAGGATATTTTCTCAAAATAAGACATGAATTTTTGAAAGGGACCAAAAGTGCTTGGGAACAAGTGGACTCAATATCATTAGCCTCAGTGAAATGCAAGTCAAAACCACAATGCGATATCACTTCACATCCACTAGGGTGGCTATAATCAAAAAGACAGGTAATAACAAGGGTTGGTGGGATGTGGAAAATTGGAACCCTCATATATTGCTGGTAGGAATGTAAAATGGGGTAGCCATTTTGGAAAACAGTCTGGCAGTTCCTCAAAAGGTTAAATGTAGATTTCCTATATGACCCAGCAATTCCATTCCTAGTATATACCCAAGAGAAATTAACACATACGTTCATACAAACACTTGTACATGAATGTTCATAGCAGCATTATTCACAATAGCCAAAAAGTGGAAACAACTCAAATGTCCATCCACTGATGAATGGATAAATAAAATGTGGTATATCCATAAAATAGAATGTTATCTGGCAATAAAAAGGAATGAAGTGCTGATTCATCCGTGCTACAACATGGATGAACCTTGTAAATATGATGCTAAGTGAAAGAAGCCATTCACAGAAGACCGTATAGTATATAACTCCATTTATATGAGGTGTTTAGAATAGACAAATCTATAGAGACAGAGAGTAGATTAATAGTTGCCTAGGGCTGAGGAAGTTGGGAGGAATGGGAAGTGACCACTAATAGGTCACAGGTTTCTTGTCGAGGTGATGAAATGTTCTAAAATTGATTGTGGTGTTAGTTGCACAACTCTGTGAATGAACTGAAAACCATGGAATTGTACACTATAAATGGGTGAACAGTATGGTAGGTGAATTTTATGTCAGTAGAGATTCTTTTGGTTTTTTTTTAATGGATACAGGAGTCAGCTTGAAAGAGTTTCTTATTGGCCAAATTTGGGAAAATTTGCACATCAAAAAGAATAATGTTAATTGATTATGATATATTTTTTTAAATGAGCTCATAATTCTCAAACAAACATGCAAAACATAAGAAAAAGGGAGAGAAAAAGAAAAGTTCATCTTTACAGAGTGGTAAATGTAGAAGGAACGATAGATTAGACAATCACCATTTGCAACCCCAAATGTAATAATTAACCAAGTCAACGATTACTAATGGATGCTAAAACCACTGGGAGAAAGGTTGTTGGGGAAGAGGATAGTCACACAGACTCCAAGTATCACCCCACGGATTACTTACTAATTAAAAAAGGGAAGTTATGCATTTATAAAGGAGAAATCAAGCAGTTACTGCCATAACCAAGTGATCAAACATCACTAGACATTGCCTCCTAAGAAGTATTTTTTCCAAAAATATTTAACCTAACTTCCTGCTTACAGGAAATACAGTGTATACTGGGACAAGTTAAACAACACTGTAAGGAAATAATCATCTCCAGAATATGGGGCATTCTACAAAACAATTGGCCTGGACTCTCCAAAATCGTCAACAGTATGAAAAACAGAAACAGATGGTATTGAGAAGAGCTGTTCCAGATTAAAAGAGACTAAATAGATAAAACAGTCAAAACAATATGGGAACCTCAGCTGGTTACTGGAGCAGGAAAAAAAAAAAGAGCTATAAAAGATATTTCGGGGATAGTTGGGGAGAGTTGAGTTTGGGCTGATATTAGATGATATTACAGCACTATTGTTAAATAGTGTGATAACACTGCGGTTATGTAGGAAAATGTCCTTATTCTTAGGAGATGCATGCTGAAGTAATTAGAGGTGAAAGATCTTGAGGTCTCTAACTTATTTTTGGTTGTTGAACCAAAAACAGTATATCTACACAAATATATACCTAGATATACTATATACAGATGTATCTATATCTATATGAAGG
This sequence comes from Diceros bicornis minor, assembly GCF_020826845.1. NCBI lineage: Eukaryota > Metazoa > Chordata > Mammalia > Perissodactyla > Rhinocerotidae > Diceros > Diceros bicornis. The sequence goes on from NC_080751.1 coordinate 22,724,236, forward strand.
GGAGGGAGAGCAAATGTGGTAAAATGTTAACAATCAATAAATCTGTGGTTGGCAGCCTCTAAGATGGCCCTCAGTGAATCCCTCTCTTTCCTTCTGGAATTCACACCATGTGTAATCCCTTTCCCTTGAGCATGAGCTAGAGTTAGTGACCAGCTTCTAGCAAATAGCTTGTGGCAGAGCTGATAGAATGTCACTTCTATGATTGGGTCATAAAAAGACGGTGGCTTCCGTCTTGGACATTCTCTCCCCCTCACTGGCTCAGGTGGAAGCTGGCTGCTGTGAACTGCTCCATAGAGAAGAGGCCCATGTGATGAGGAACTGAGGGAGGCCCCAGGCCAACAGCCAGTGAGGAACTGTGGGAGGCCCCAGGCCAACAGCCAGTGAGGAACTGAGGGAGGCCCCAGGCCAACAGCCAGTGAGGAACTGAGACCCTCAGGCCAACAGCCAGTGAGGAACTGAGACCCCTAGGCCAACAGCCTGTGAGGAACTGAATCCTGCCAACAACCACATGAGCGAGCGTGGAAGCACATCTTTCCCAAGATCAGCCTTCATGTGACACTACAACCCCCTCAACACCTTGATTGCAGCCTCGTGAGAGACCCTGGGCCAGAGGCACCCTGCTGAGCAGTGCCTGGGGTCCTGACCCGCAGAACTGTGGCCTGGTAAATGTTCATTCCTTTAAGCTACTATGTTTGGGAGTGATTTGTTTCACAGCAATAGACAACTAATTCACTAAGTAGTGGGTATATGCCTTGTACCATTTCCATGTTTTTGTAGATTTGCAGTTTTTCTCACCACAGGGACAGTTTGGCCTGCACGTTGCCATGGCCACTCATACTAAATGCGGCTGCTGCCGACATTTGATGCTGCTGCAGTAAATTATTTCTCAACTGACCCTGAGTGTCTGATTCATCATGTGCCCAAGCTCCAGCTCCCAGGGTGTGGGGCCGCAAAGCACCTGAGTCTCTGAGCTTCCACAGCGGGAATTGTGGCCCTGCTGTCTGCCTGGACTCATGCAATGGAGGATTACCCTCACATAGGGACAAAAGAAAGTACGAAGGGAGGGAAGAGAGAGAGAAGAGAAAAGAAGAGAAACGAAGAGAAGAGAAAAGAAGAGAAACAAAGAGAAGAGAAAACATCTCCTATACTTTCTTCTACTCCTCTGCTCCTAGCTGCCTGGAAGGCTCACCTGCTGTAGGAGGGAATAGCATCAACAGAGTGTTCCTGATGACTAACTAAAATTCTTGGGTACGCAGTATGGCCGCTCAGCTACTATCTATATCCATCTCTACTTTTACTCTCTTGCCAGTATCAGCCCCCTCTGTCTGTGTCTCTGTAAAGCCCCCCAGAGAGATGATCTGATTGTTTGGCTGGTCACTGTTTAATAGAGGGTGTTTTGCTGGTCAGCTTTCACTCCAGGTGACTTCAGAGGGGTAGATGGGCCACTAGCTTGGGTGCCCCTGGACCGGGCTCCCTCTAGTCCACTCGCTGGCCTCTGAAGCGGTACCAGACAGAACAACTTCTGCAAAGAAGCTGCTAAACTGGGGACTTCAGCAGGCATTTTGAGGCTTCCGGAAGGGGGCAGTGTAGAGGAAGGAACTTTGCTTGGCCTATACACTCCCATCTCATTGACAGAAATAAGGCGTGTGTGGAGGAAGCCGACTTGGGATAAGGACAAAAACGAGGTTGATTTTGGACGCAAAGTGAGAGCGAGACGTCCAGGCGGTGCCGTTTTGTGGTCAGTTGGAGACATGGAGCTGAAGTTCAGAAATCAGGGCTGGAGATGAAGGTGGGGCAGTTGGTCATAGAGACATGATAGCTAAAGCTACAGACAGGAAAGGGTGTTCCATAGGCTTGAAGAGACTGTAAAGCTGGAAAAGCCAAGGGCGGTTGCTGTAATAATATCTAGTTTTCCAACCATTTTCACCAGAACTTCAGAAATTTGCATCTGGCTTAAACGAGTGCAGTGAGTGGGTTTGCAGAATGTATGATGTCCACACTGGTCAGCGTCTAGTGCAGCCCGTGGACTTCATGTCTAATAGTCACTTTTTATGACACTGCCTGATCATTGAGCTTCTCAAGGTAGCATAATTTTTTGAGATACTAATGTGGGATTCCCCCTTCCCCAACCAGCCTGTATTTCCTCTCCATCAAGCAGGTAGCAGGCTTTGTGTCGACTTTCCTCAGGGGAGGTTCCTGGCAAGCTAAAAGAAGTTGCCTGCAAAACACTTCCTTCCTGGCTTTGTTTTCAAACGTCTAACCCCCTGAGGTGATTTAGTATACCGCAGGGAGAGGAGACCCGAGCAGGCACTGGCGGATTTTCCCCAGGCTAAAAGATGTCCTCAGGCTGGGGGAGGGGTCCAGAGTCATCCTGCAACAGCTGGGACCAGTGACCTGCTCCCTGACAACACCCCAGGGAGGTGGCCAGACCTCAGCTAGGAACAGTGAAGGGTTCCCAATCTCACCAACTATCCGTGTGTCCCCAGAGTGGCATATAAGCTAGTGGGCTAGTAGAACAGAGGAAATCCAGTAAACTGAGACACTGGGGGCCTTGGCAATGACCAGGGATGACCCATAACTGCAGGATCTTCCAAGGACCTCTCAAAGACAGCCTGAGGCAGAATTTCCTGTTGGTTTGGAGCTGAAACTAACTTGATTTAGATAATTTATTCCATAATGGAGTTTTTAAAAAGGTGAGGGGGATAAATATACCACGTCAATAGTACTGTCCTGATATCTTTGTGCATTCAGCTTTTTCTATATATATGGATTCTTTTTGAAGGTAGATTCACAGAAGTAGACTTACTGATGGAAAGGGAATAGACACTTTTAAGGCTCTTGATACGAATGGCCTAAATCTCCTCTGGATGGCTTGTGCCTTTTCAGATTTGGATTTTAAAGCTACAACCTCTCTTCAGTGGGGTAGGGTAAGGAGAGACCAGGAACCTGTTAGGTGGCTGTTGCAGTATTTCATTTGGGGCATGAGGAAGGGCCGGAGTAAGATTATGGCAGTGGGAAAAGAAGAAGGGACAAATGCCAGTGTCATTTAGGAGGTGATATCAGTAAACCTTCTTGCATATGGGAGTTAAAAAATAAAATTCAACTGAACAAATTTAAAGATCTGTTGGCTTTATTTAATGATTCATGAATCGGTCAGCATCCCAACTTAGTAGATAGGCAGGAGCTCCAAAGAGCTGTAGAAAAGAAAAGGTTTTAAAGCCAGAAAGACAGCAGGAAAAGGAAGTCATTACAAAAGAGTGCATTGTTTCAGGCAAGGTCACCTTCCTAAGGGGGACCGTAGGGGTCTGTATCTGGTGGATTACTTCACTAGTGCTGAGCAGTTAATTCTAGATTGACTGGTTAAAGGCTGCATTCCTGAGAGAAGCTGACACTGCAATTACGTTAGGTATTAAATCTTGGTTTGCTGACATGGAGCTTAGCACAAGTGACTCCATTTTGGGCCTATTGTCTCTTTTTTTTTTTTCAGTAATTTTTTTTTTTTGTGAGAAAGATTAGCCCTGAGCTAATATCCATTGCCAATCCTCCTCTTTTTGCTGAGGAAGATTGGCCCTGGGCTAACATCATGCCCATCTTCTTCTACTTTATATAGGATGCTGCCACAGCATGGCCCGAGAAGCGGTGCGTCGGTCCCAGGATCCAAACCTGCGAACCCAGGCCACCAAAGCGGAGCATGCGAACTTAGCTGCTATACCACCGGGCCGGCCCCTATTGTCTCTTTTTTAACGTGGGTGAAAGAGTAATCAAGTACACCTCACTAATTTCCAGCTTCAAGACCTGAGTAGATGAAAATCCTATCAACCAAGAAGCAGTGTGGTTTGCTGGAAAAAGCCTGTATTTTGGATCTTATTGACCTACTTTAAATACCAGCTCCCCTGCTAATTAGTTGTGTGGCCTTGGGCAAGTTATTGAAACTGTCTGATTTGGGCAAGTTATTGAAACTTTGCTTAGATTTCCTCATTTGTGAAATGGCCAGTCTCCTGGTTTACTGTATGGATTAAATGTGAAAATATTTTTAAAGCACCTGGCCTATTGTGGCTTTGAGGAAATTGAAGAAAACCAATAATATTGATAGAATAAGATATAGAGATGTGGAGAAGAAAGAGTATGTTTGGTTTGACATAAATCATGTTTGAGATGTCTGCAGGAGGTTCCATGCAGTAGACTTTATCTTGGTATACTTTTCTTTTTTAAGAGCCTAGAGAAATGAGAAGCAGTAGGGAAGAAGGGACGGTGATCCTGCTGCCTTTAAGGGTAGCCCGTGGAGAGCAGTGGTGCAGTTCTTAAGCGTGACCACAAGGTGGAGTCCATTTCTTAGCAAAGAGCATCCACTGCTGGCTGACTGGGGTTAGGAGTGCAGTATCCATCTGCACAGCATCCATGGAGCATCTTCTCTGTGCTGGACTCCGCCTTCCAGAAGCTCCCTGACTTGTGTGGCTGAGGCTGCAGCTTGGTGGGAGGGCAGTCACAAAACTGGGTTCCCTAGGAGCTAGAAGTACTTTTCTATTTCTGAAAATGCACTTAGAAAAAAAGAACAGAACTCAAGAGATTTCCTGGGGTATTTTATGAAAGCTCTTCTCCACCTTCCATTTTTTAAAAAAATGAGGACACTGACACAATTGAAAAGGGTAAATCTGACTGAAGGCACAGATCTCCCCTGCAGAGTATGGGGGGAGAGTAAACCTCTCCTATCGAAGAAAATAAGATGACTTATTAATAGGAATGATGCTGTTATCAGCATTATTAATCTCGCTGTATGTTGAAATAGCTGGATTTATGAGTTATAATCCGAACAGCAACTTTAGTTTTAAATCTCATCATCCCTTTGGGGTGGGTGGGCAGGCGGTTAGTAATTTTGTCCCTTCACCTGCATTAAACTCTAAAAGCCCCATTGTTTGGTCACTTTAAGTAAAAAGAGGTCATCACTTTAAATTATAAACACAGTCTCAATTTAGCCATTAATCAGTCCTCATTAATCAGAACTCCAAAAATTATTTTAAATCTTCTCCCCTCCGCCTCCAAGGGTGTGTGTGCTCTGAGGTCTGAGGTATGGGGGAAGCAGTAATCTGTTCCCCGTGCTCCCAGCTCCTGGCCTACCCCCTTCACCCCAGCTCTCTAACTCTGCTTTTGGACCCCTCAGGATTACAAGAGGTAGGAGTGGGAGGGGGCCGGGTATGTTTTTACTCGACTGGTACTATTGTAGGGTGGCTTCATGCTGTGTAGGCCTGGAGGTGTTTAAAGCTGATTTTCTCAGGGGGTTCTCTCTCTCTCTCTGTTTTTAATTGAAGTGTCATTGACATACAATATCCTATTAGTTTCAGGTGTGCATCGTAGTGATTCACTGTTTATACATGGGGTTCTCTTTTAAGAACCCTAACACCACAGCTCAGCTTTCACCTGAGTTCTCTTAACCTAAGAATCCAGCAGTTTCTTTGCTCTGTCCACAGTCCCTAAGAGTCCACTACAACCTTCTGTGGCTGAGGTTCCATTGCTCCTCTAGATGGCCCAATTGGTGGTTGTCTAAGACAACTCACTGGCTCCATCTCTCCCTCTATCCCTCTTGTCTACCATCGGGTCCATGAGACACACTCTCACTCTCCATACCCTGAGAAACTGGGCAGGCAGGCCCATCCCAGTACAGTAGCAACTCTTTTTCATTCTCCTTCCAAAGCAGCTCACCAGCCTACCTCTTGCCTCTAGATCTCCTAAGTGAAGGCAAGACACTCATCCACTCTGCCTCCATAGCTGTAGGGGACACACGTCCAGCTTTCCTGATTCTCCAGCTTGTGAATGGCAGATCGTGGAACTATTTGGCCTCCATAATCACATGAGCCAATTCCTATAACAAGTCTCCTATTTTATATATATGTATCCTATTGGTTCTGTTTCTCTGGAGAATGCTGACTAATACCAAGCCTGTCCTTATTTCCACAACTGGATATGCTGCAATGGCCAACACAATAGGTATGGTTCCTCCCCTCATGGAGCTTACACTGCAGTTGGGGAGACAATTAAATACACAAATAAAAATAATTATACATTATGCCAAGTGCCAGGAAAGAAGCAAATGAGGCGCTGAAAGAAGAAAAATATCAATGGCCTACTGTAGATTGCGTGCTCAGGGAAAGCTCCTCTGAGGAGGTGACATTTAAGCTGAGGCTGGAGAGATGAGGAGGAGCCAACAAGTGCAGGGGGAAGGCAGGAGTTCCAGGCATCCTGATGTGCACACCTTGAGAATGGGTAAGTGCCAGGTGTGTGCTGAACCCAAACAAGGCCGGTGTGGCTGGAGTGAGGTGGGCAAGGGCGACAGCCACCGGGATGAGGCAGGAGAGGAAGGCGGGGCTTCCTAGACCAGGCTTTGGATTCCAGTCTGGGTGCAGAGAGTTGCCACTCACAGAGTTTAAACAGGGGTGAGACTTAATCTAATTTACATCTTAAGAGCACTCTAGAAAGAGGGGCATTAGTTTGGAAAATGCTGCAGGTGTCCAGGTGAGAGATGGCGGAGACCCAGACGGGTGCTAGCTATGGGATGGAGAGAGCAAGCAAATCTGAGATATATTTTAGAGGTAGAACCAGCATGATTGGTTTACTGATGGATGGGATGAGGATGGGTGGGAAGTGAAAGGAGAAGAATGTAGAGCACCTTCTCAGTTGCTGGCCTGCATATTGAGTCAAGGTGATGGGAGTGGGGAGCGGGGGTGGGAATCAGGTGGTCAGCGACCAGCAGAGGGCCACTCAGCATCTCTGGCTCCGAATCGAAAATTCCGACAAAAGAATCTGATTGGCTCCCTTTCCATCAAGCGTCCACCTGGTCCATTAGCTATGATGAGATGGGGGCAGGCATACAGGGATGAGTGTACAAGGGCCTGCCTAAATTTGCTAACAGTCTAAAAGGTAAAAATTAGCATACAAGGGGGCAGCCTGGTGGCGCAAGTGGTTAAGTGCACGCGCTCTGCTGCGGTGCCCGGGATTTGCTGGTTCGGATCCCAGGCGCTCACAGCGCACCGCTTGGCAAGCCATGCTGTGGCCGCGTCCCATATAACGTGGAGGAAGATGGGCACGGATGTTAGCCCAGGGCCAGTCTTCCTCAACAAAAAAGAGGAGGATTGGCATTGGATGTTAGCTCAGGGCTGGTCTTCCTCACAAAAAAAAAAAAAAAAAAAAAGGAGGATTGGCAGATGTTAGCACAGGGCTGATCTCCTCACAAGAAAAAAAAAATTAGCGTATGAGTAATTAGAATACAAAGCCATTTGGAGTGTCATCCCAGCCCACCAGCCATTCATTCCCCTTTCTCTAGAACCTCTCTCACTTGCCCTGGGGGAGAGGCCAGCTGCAGCTGATGGCAGAAAGAGAACTTGCTGTGAGAAAACAGACAAACAAACAAACAAACAAAAAGAGAACAACAAAATGGAGAAAGAGATGGAGTAGGTCAGTAGACCTGTCTCTGGTTTTGTATCCAAAGAATTTACAATCCCAAGATAACATTTGTGATGTTACACCTACTTTGATTTCTCACTGATTCCAAGTCACCTCATCATTTATAGAGTTAATCTACATTTTTTTCACATGCTAGAATAGCTTATGAAAATGGTTTTCAAGTTACTTTATGTGTCTATTTTAATTTTCTGCCTGCTTGCTAAGCCCTCTGCATCAATGGAAACTTCTCCAAGAATCCTTGTTTACAAACCAGACAGGGCTTCTGAGTATTCTGGGACATTGACGTCTACTAATTCACTGGTGTATATGGTTTCTCATCTCTCTGTCTAACCAGAGATAAGGAAATATGTGTATTTCTTTATAATATAATGTAGGTATAAAATTTACCCATTTCCTCTTTCTATCTTACTGCTTTTCAGCTGACTCACCTTATGCAAATCACTTAACCTTCAATTTCTCATGTAAAATGGCAATTATAATAGTGCCAAACTCACTAGGTTGTTCGGAGGATTAAATGAGGTAATCTGCGTAAGCCACGTAGCACAGTGCCTGGCACATGGTAAACCAAGCTCTCAATCGCAGTTGGCAGTTATCCACGTAAAAGGAATGAAGGGTATCTCTAAATGCTACCACATGGTAATCTCCAGCATGTATTATCAAGTGAGAAAAGCAAGGTAGAGAAAAGTGTATAGAGTAAGCAACCATATTAAATATACAAAAATATATATACATACTTACATATTATATACATATATACTTATATTAAAAGAACAATAATAGGGGCTGGCCTAGTGGTGTAGTGGTTAAGTTCCGTACGCTCTACTTCAGCAACCTGGGTTAGTGGGTTCGGATCCCAGGTGCGGACCTACACCACTCATCGAGCCATGCTGTGGCAGCAACCCACACACAAAATAGAGGAAGATTGGCACAGATGTTAGCTCAGGGACAATCTTCCTCAAGCAAAAAAAGAGGAAGATTAGCAATAGATTTTAGCTCAGAGCAAATCTTCCCCACCAAAAAAAAAAAGAACAACAATGGAAGAATAACCAATTAAATAAAAAATGATTACCTATAAGAGACAAAGGGAAGAGAGTCATGGGGGAGGAGGAGGACAGGACTAGAAGCCAGATTTCTTTGAACATATCTTCATTTGTAGATCTGGCTTTGGAGCCATGTAAATAATTTACATAATTATAAAATAACATTCAAAAATGTTAAAACCATCCCTCAAAATAAAATAAAACAGACAGAGCAGTTTTGGGGATAACAACCCAGAGAAGGAACGCTTCCAAGTACCTGTGAAACACAGTAATTTAGGCGCACATCCCTGGTTGGCTGTACCCTGAGGACAGGAGAGAATAGCCAAAATAAAAGGATAAAGCTGTGTAAAGCAATCATATTTTTGCTCACAGAATTGTTATTCTGAGATTGTTGTGTGTTTGCTGTGGTATGATAAAGCCATACAATAGGTGATATTGTAATTCCATCACTCCCAGAGTAAATGAGAACCAGATTCTCAGGTGGGAGAAAGGGGATATGGATGTAAGACAGAAGAGGTCAAGTAGAACCCCCCTGATTTAGAATGGGAGCTATCAGTACGAGTTTAGAATGTATTTTCTGGCTCTGTCTCTGGAAAAGACCTAGAAATAATGACCAACCCTCTAGCAATGAGCACTCCTAGCCTCCAGATTGTGGTCTCATGTGTTAAAATGTACCCATGGGATATTAATTTATGAGGTGGCTGAGTGATGACACAGAGAGGCTAATGCCATCAAAAGAAGAATGTATTACTTACATTTCCCAAGAGAAGAAGGCGTGCCACGCCACGCAGGGCCATATGAGGAAGCACCAGGTTTAGTCAGGAGGCAGAAAAAGCAAAGAGAAAACATGGTGGAGAGGCTTTATTGTGTTTTCTGTGGGAAAGGCAAGGCAAGGTAAACTGTTTAGAACTGCATGGTCTGGATAATGTCAGTGGGCTCTGGGATATAGCAGTAGTCTCTAGTTGTCTGCTACCTGGCCCTGGGGTGATTTAGGGCAGGGGAAATATTGGCTTGGTGTATGAGAGTTAGATAAAGGAGATGGTTGGGGGTATGGACTCAGGATTGGTTGGTTTGCATATGAAAGGTGTGTTTGCAAGTGAGTTGTTTATTATTTAGGAATTAGCTAGTCCTGGGAGGGGCAGTCTCTTCCCAGTCAGCAAGGCTTCCCAAGATTTCAAAACATTATAAAATTAAAACATGATTAATATATCTCAAAACACGATTTCCCACTAAAGGGAACCAGTAGTCCTTGGAGAAATTGTTGGCTCCACGTAATATATGAAATGAGCCTGAAAGATCTTGTCATACCAGAGAGTAAGAAAGCTTTCAAAGACAACTTGGGTCGTACCAAAGGACTCAGGAGCCAACTTGAGGACCCTCTCACTGGCCAAAGGTGAGAGGAGTTCAGCATCAAGAAGGATAAAAACTGCAATGTATTAAAACACATCAAATATATTTAAAGCTATGAGTTAACAACGTTACTAAAAAGAAATGTTACTGCACAAAATTGGAGTTCTCTGCCCAAGGCACATAAAAAAGCCAATTAATTACAACATCAGCCTTAGGGAAAAGAGATCAGCTTTTATTCTGTGAGATCAATCTGCAGGGAGAACAGGGGTCATGTGCCCTCAGATCTATCTCCCCAGTTCAGGATTGGGGCAAAATTTAAGAGTTTAGGGAGAATAGGCTGGCACACAGAAACGCTGGTGGGACAGGTTTTGATTGGTGGCCTTCAAGCATTTATGTTAAGGTTTTAAACATTTATGACAGAGTTCTAAACATTTATGATGAGGTTCTAAACTTTATAATGAGGTTCTAAACATTTTTGATGAGGTGGGGAAGGAATTTTATCACTGGATCTTCCTGAATGAGGGACCCCCCCTCCCTTCTGACAAGAGTCCGACTTTCAAGTTCCATAGTGTCCTGGTCCTTGGGTTCTGTGGGAAGGAGGATCTTTGGTTCTGTTGGGGAGGAGTGAGAAGCCCCTTCCGCCCTTTCCCTTAAGGTTCTTATGGCTGGCCAAACAATTAAAAGACATGTTAGCAGGAGAAAATAATATCAAGTTTAATAACATGTATACATGGGAGAAACCAGGGAAACTGAGTTTCTCAACAAAATGGTGAAGGTTTTCACCTTAAATAGCATATTCAGGTAGACAAAGGAGGATGTTGGGGGTGGGGGAGGAGACAGCTATGGGAGATTACCAGAAAGCACAGCAATCAAGGGTATGTAGATTTAAGTCCTCTCCTTCCATCCTGATAAGAGTTTCCAGAGATAAAGTCATCCCCCCCTCTTCCCAGTACACAAGAGATTCCTTTATAAATGTAAATGTTTGGTAAACAGAACTTTGATAAGAATGGGCTTAGCAAGGACCCTGCCAGTCTGTCCATACCCAGAGTTAAATTTCTTTAGGCAATTAGAAATGTCAAATGTCCGTCAGAGAAAATAATCAAGGTAAAAGATATATTTTGGGGTGGCCAAATTTTGATCTCCCACAGTTCCAAGGTCAATTCAGGTCATGATTTCTTCTTTTGCACATGCCCTGGCTATGTGACTTTGCAGTTTTTCTGAAAGACAATCCTTAATCACTTTGTTGATAAGAGATGGGGTGTGTTTGAACTGGCTCTAAATGTGCCCGTGGTTACAGAAATATATTGTTCCCTGTTGGAGGATGCTAGGAAGTCAACTCAGTATTTTGAAAACTGGGAAATAAAGAAAAAGAATCAAGCATTTATCCTGTTTTTCTGTATGAACTGTACCACTGGGTAATCAAACAGCAAATGAAGGGCGTTTTCTTTGTTTAAGTGCTGTATAAGGAATGATGGAATTAGACTATCACCATTTGATAGGCCTTAATGTATTAAAGAATCTCGGTGTTGAGCATCAACATCTGTTGTCATAACAAAAAAAGAAACAACCAGACATGAAGAGCCTCTTGCTAGAAGAAGACACCACTCTCCAGGAAGTAGTCTTGCAAAAACATTGAATGTGACTTTGAAGGAGTCTCTAGTTCCAACAACCAATTTTTAAGAAATTCAAAGGAGAGGAGAGAGAAACACATTAAATTATGCCCCCATAGAGCTGTAAACAGCAAAATCCAGACTGTGGGAAACTCTCCAGGCTAAATGCCCTGCTGTATTCAACAAATTAATTTCAATGAAAAAATTTTAAAAGGGGCAGGGCTGGGAGGGGTGGGGAAACGTATGGACTAAGAGACATATCAATCAATTGCAGTGTGGACCTGATCTAGATTCTAATTCAAATAAACGCTTGGAAAGTTATAACTTTATGAAGCAATTGGAAATTTGAACTCTGACTAGATGTTTGATTATGTTACCGCCCAGAGGGGGTTTCCTCTGCTCGCTGCAAGACATGCCAATAGTCAAGAGGCAAGGTGATAGGAGAGAGAGGACTTTTTATTACAGCTTGCTAGCAAGAGGGAAGATGGCTGACTAACGCCAAAAAAAACCGTCTTACAGAACAAAGACTACAGGCCAGTTATATACAGGGCTGGTCTCCCGGTGGGGGAGGCAGCTGTTCTCCGAGTGGGGGCAGACATCTGGTCTTAGTTCCTGATGGTCTGTTGTTTTACTGGATATGCATCAGAGATCAGAGCAATGCCCTATGCCCTGATCTTTCAGTTGTCATTGATGATGGCTATCAGCAGAGACTCTCTGCCCAGGAGTCATCACATTCCTAAGTAACTCAAAAAAGCAAAGTTATCAACTTATTGCAGCTGGGAGGCGCCATAAAATCCACTGAGCATGTCTGGGCTAGTTAATTAGAAGTCATTCAAAGTTACAATATGGTTTTTTTCCTACAATATGGCTTCCCTTATTTCAACCTTGTGTTGAGCCAGTATCAATTATATTAAAGAATTATTGTTAATTTTTTAGACATGATAATGGAATTTGGGGGACTTTTTAAAGAGTCCTTTACCTGTCAGAGATATATACTGAAATATTTATGGATAAAATTATGTGATGTCTGGGATTTGCTTCAAAATAATGCAGGAGGCAGAGATGGGTGGGTATAGATTGTAACCACAGGACCTGGAACAGAATTTGCCACCCAAAATATGCCTCTTGGGCATAAGGGCTATTTTGAGCTGATGATTATTTAAAAAAAGAAAAGAAAACAAACCAGCAGACATAGAGAGAGCTCTGAAAACCTAGTAGAGGTTAGCCATTTGTAAGGGAAATTTACAGTTATAAGAAAAATAAATCTCCATTTGTAAGGGTGCCTTCCTCTCTGTGCCAGGAAGGGGAGAAATTAGAAGATGACTCTAAATTTCTGGAAAACTGTTGCCAATGGAGAAGGCAATGACTTGAATCTGCGTAACAACTTTACTCTTGTTTACTGTGCTGACCTCATCTTAACAATATGATGTTAAAGCTATTTTTCACGGGCAGTGAGCCAACCAGGAGCATGTGGAGAAGAGAAAATTTTGATCAGCCAATTGAAACTCATCCTGCCAGGGCTCCCACTTGCCAGCCTGCCCTCCCTGATCCCTTAAACCTTACCCCATACCCTGGATCAGGGAGACAGAGTTGAGAGCCTGTCCTTCTGTCTCCTTACCAATCGTTTTCATAATAAACTGCTGCTTCTTTCAAAGACCGGTGTACCACGATATCAGCTTCCCTGCGCGTTGGTTGGCGAGCCCTTGCTCAGTAATATGATGAAATGGAATTGGTCAGTGGGTGACGAATACATAAAGGTGTGTATACTTCTGTGTGTATTTTAAATTTTCCATAATAAAAAGGTTAAAAAAAAAAAAAAAGAATGCAGGTAACAATGAAGTTAGCATTCATTCCCTCTGTTCCCAGCCCTACTCCTCCAGCATAGCTCGTAGCCATTAATGCAAAAAGACCCAAAGACGAGCAGTCTATTTGGCTGGTCAGGATTCAATTTTCAAATTCTTCCTTAATAGAACTTTCCAAGCACAGTTACAAAAACATCCTATTAATTCTTACGGAAATGAGATAGTCTAGTTTTAATGAATCATTCAGACAACCAAAAATGGTTGTCTTAACCCCTTTAAGTTAAATGCTAATTATTAGGATTAAACTTTTTCTAAAATGTCTTATATCATTCCCTGTCATTGGAAATTGAGTTATTAACAACGTAACATTTTTGTTGTTGTTGTAATTTTGTGACTCAGAGTCATTGTCAGGAAACCTTGGGCACTGAGCTGGCTGCAATCTAGCCTAGGGGACTATTTAATGATCTGGTGTTACTAGTGCTAATTCCAAAGCTCTGAGACTTGTATTCTTTTCTAGATGGTGATCCTCCTGTGTCCTTCTTGCTGCAGTCAACATGTCTGCTCCCCCGCCACCATGTAATTGTAGTCTGCTCTCTGCTATCCTTTTTACGCTCTTTATCACAGTCTAACAGAATGCCCTGTACACAGTAAGCACTCAGTAACCACTTATTAAGTTGGATTAAACCTGGGAAGAATGGCAGATTGCCAAAAGAAATCAAATAATTAAGCTTATTAAATCATTAACCTTAATTTTAGACACATTTGCTTCAGCTGCTGAGTGTAGTTTGGGAATTTATACCTGAATTCCAAATGGTTGAGGTTGCCACGAGTCTGGCTGCTGAATTAAGTGGGGGGTATGGCTCTATTATATATTAAAATGTATGTTTGCAGGCACGCATCATCACTGCTAATTGGTACCTCAGGAAGAACAAAAGTAGTGAAAGGGAGGAAGACTATCCTCTAGCCGCTCTGGGTCCTTTCTGGCTGGGCTACAAATTAAATTGAAAAAGAAAAAAAACTCACATTATCACTTCCATTGGACCCTCCAGGCAGAGATCTGGGAGACTGACACGGTAAGAACTCTTTACCTCCTGCCGGCTCTTGTCAAGGGTCCAGGAACTCTCAGCTGCAGTCGTCCAGGAGCGAAGAGCGTTCAGCCAGTGAAATTTCTATCCCATCCAAATCGCCAAACTGAAGGGGAGGAAGACTATCCTCTACCCACTCTGGATCCTTTCTGGCTGGGCTACAAATTGAATTGACGTGAGACCAAATAGCAGGAGAAAATCAAACAAAGCTTTATAACATGTATACATGGGAGAAACCAGGGAAACTGAGTTTCTCGACAAATGGCGGAGGTTTTTCACCTTAAATAGCATATTCAGGTAGACAAAGGAGGATGTTCGGGGTAGGGAAGTCAGAAAGTACAGTAATCAAGAGTATGGCAGATTTAAGTCCTCTCCTTCATACTGATAAGAGTTTTTGGAGATAAGGTTGTGTTGTTGTAGTCGTCCTCATGGTTGTGTGTGTGTGTCCCCCGTCCCCCCACCCCACCTTCCCAGTACAGAGAGGGAGATACCTTTACAAATGGAGATTTACCTTACAAATGTAAACATTTGGTAAACAGAACTTTGATAAGAATGGGCTTAGCAAGGACCATCCCAGTCAATCTATACCTAGAGTTAAATTTGTTTAGGCAGTTAGTAGGGGAGGTCAAATGGCCGTCAGAGAAAATAATCAAGATAAAGAGATATATTTTGAGGTGGCCAGTTTTGATCTCCCACAGTAGCAAACTGATAAAGGAGTTCTATTTCTACTTCTAATATGAAGAATAGCCTTTCATTCATTATCTTAAGTACAACCCCTACTTTCATTGTAGATACCAGTGTATGAAAGTATTGTCTGTGAAATTCCAAGGTACCCATTGAAATTGACACACATTTTTATAAAAGAAGATGAACTATTTTGACTAAAACAAAGAGTTAGGTAAATTGTGTGGAAGAAAAAAACAACCCGTAATCTTCATTTAATTGGTCTTTCCTCTTAAAGCATTGTTCTTTAATTATGAGATACATCTTAAGTGTATTTTTATTAGGCATTTAATTATTTCTCACTAAATACAGGTTTGCTCAGGTACAAAAACTTGGAGTCGTCCTAGAGTCCTCTTGGTCTCATCTCACATCCAATCCATCAGTAAACTCTGCTGGCTCTACCTTCAAAATCCAGTCAGAATCCAGCCATCTAAACACCGCCACTGTTACACCCCAATCCAAGTCACCCTCTCCTCGCCTGAGCTTTGTGTAGCTTCTTATCTGTCTCTTGCTTTCATCACTGTTTGCCATCTAGTAGCTGGAGCAATTATTTATAAGACACTCATATCTCTTCCCTGCTCAGTACCCTCCAGTGGCTCCCAAGACATACCAGTCCTCATCATGGTGTACTCATCTACACAACCTGGCACCTGCCTGCCTCTCAGAGTTCATTTCCCCCACTCTCCCCCCTCAGCCACTCTGCTCCAATTACATTGTCTTCCTTGCTGCTCTTTAAACACGCAGTAAATATTTGTTGAGTGAATGAAATACAATAGTTGCTCAATGAATGAATGAGTTCTACAATCATTATAATCAATAATAATTGATTGGATTATTAATTGGATTAATAATAATTGATTGCAGGTCCTAAAAACCTGCATTTCTAGTAAGTTCCTAGGTGATGCTGATGACGCTGGTCCAAGCACACACTTTGGCCTAAATATTCTAGCCTGGAAGGCGAATTGACCATTCTGAGCAGAAATTTGGCAAATTTTGTCCTGATGTTCCTGTCTGCTCTTTGGATGAAAAAGATTAATTGAAGAAATATGTGGGGGAAAAACGCTGGACCTCGTTTTTTTGTTTGTTTGGTTTTTTTTTGTGAGGAAGATTGGCCCTGAGCTAACATCTGTTGCCAAACCTCTTCTACTTTATATATGGGATGCTGCTGCAGCATGGCTTGATGAGCGATGCGTAGGTCCGCACCCGGGATCCGAACCCATGAACCCCGGGCTGCCGAAGTGGAGTGGGTGAACTTAACCACTATGCCACTGGGCTGGCCCCTGGACCTCATTTTTCAACACTTAGCCACAGGGTGGCCCCCTAGCTCCAGTAATGACTCCATCGGCCCCCAATTAAAACAGCTTCTGTTATTTGGAGAAATTCTAAGCTATCTCTCTTAAAAAAAAAAATGAGTTTAGCTGTAGGACCAGTAAAGCTGTTCACAAAAAGCTGCCTCATGGGGCATGCTGGTGGCTTCCTCAGCAATGTAAGATTTTGTGCTCTGTTGGAAGTCACTACTGTCACTCAGATGGAAATGACACAGGGGAAAGTAGGTTCGTAAGTGTGAGAAGACATTATGTCAGAAGTTGAAAGGAGATTTTGTTGTAGCCAACAAGGAAGGAAGCATACCCAGGATAAATGACCACCCCTGTGTAGCCCATGGCACCCTGCACACAATAGACACTGCATAGTGCTGATCAGCCACCCACACCCCTTCACAGCACCCCAAACCCCTCCTTACTGTGGTGAAGAGAAGGGAACCAGTCCTTCAGCTGCCAGCTGCCCTTCCCCGGTGTCAGCATCTCACTCCCAGCCAGACAAGGCGGCCGGGGACCAGCAGGAGTGGGAGAAAAGGAGGGGAGATTGAGGACCTGCGCGTGCCACCTGAAGGCATTGATACCTGAGGAGGAGCTGGGCTGGCAGCTGAAGGGCCAAAGTGGTGAGTGCTGCTGGTGGGTGAGGGGGGAACACAATGCATGGGGACGGGACACGACTGACATGAGTGGACTCGATATATGGCTCCTCCCTCTTCTCCCCTGCACACCTGTTCCCTTGCTTCTCTTTCTTTGTAGACTGAAACCCAATTTCATACATTAATGGAGTCTGAAAAACGCATCTGTCAACCTACAAAAACAGAAACCAGTTTAAGAGGCAAAGCGTTCATTTGGGATCAAAGAATTGCAATTTGGGGAGCACAGATTCAAGTAGAAACCAAAACAGTGTCCCGTTAATAGGAGAGGGGCTTAGGGTTTTATGGGAAAAAGGGGAGGATGAGGTGAGTTGTAGGAAAGAAGAGTTCATTGGTGCTAGATGAGGTAAGGCTGGGTTTGTACTTCCTAGATTGGTTAGCGATTCGCTCATCAGCAAAGTCCAATTTCATCAGTCCTAACAAACAGGATATTCTTGTCCTTACCCACTTCTTGGAATGTTGGTGGTTTTGTCCAGTTTGGAAGATAAAGAAAACAAGACATGTAAGACAATTCCTCTGAAATGGCTGCTCCATCTCTATGTTAACATGGCTCTACTCATGTCATCTTTCATACATCCAAGTGAGAATGTGCAAAAGTTAAATATAGCCTTCCATATTACAAGGGGGTTTCCACTCCCAGAAAGGTAAACGAGACCATAAAATCCCTAGTGACACTTTGTGAATTAGACTCAGTGTTCAATAATACAGTTTGAGCACTATAAATGTGTTCTTTACACGTGAATAGGCAGTTGATCTTTCTTCCCAATAAGAGTCTCATTGAGGCTACAAATTGACTGCTTTGGGTACCACTGGTAATCTTTAATCTGTGTTTCAGTTTTAAGTTTACGAGACCTAGATTTCTTTTCTTTCTTTTTTTCTTTTTGAGGAAGATTGGCCCTGAGCTAACATCTGTTGCCAATCTTCCTCTTTTTTCTCCCCAAAGCCCCCACTACATAGTTGTATATCCTAGTTGTAGGTCCTTCTAGTTCTATGTGGGATGCCACCTCAGCATGGCTTGGTGAGCGGTGAGTAGGTCCGCACCCAGGATCCAAACCGGCAAACCCCAGGCCGCCAAAGCGGAACACGTGAACTTAACCACTGTGCCATCGGGTCAGTGGTTGTGTTTCTTATCACAAATATCATTACTCTCATTTCTTTGTTTTCTACTCACTTGAGAGAAAAAAAGAACAGGGCAAGTGCAAGTTCAAATAGCTATAAAACAAATATTGCTGAAAAGATGGTGACACCACAGAAACAGATCCACTGGCTGGTGGGCAGTAGCACCGTGAGAGGGTTTGAAGTATCCATTCACTCATGAAAGTCTGCATTTGGCATATGTCAGGCATTTAGGGGAATCCAGACTTTGTCTGGAATAGGGAGATGTGTCCTGTAAATGGGAGCTGTGGCAGACCCTGCCGATTGGCCCCTCAATGCTCATTCAAACTTCCTCGGGTATACCTTCCCGAGCTGTAAAGGCTGAAAAACTGGAAACCACTTTCCCGGACTTCCTTGAAGCAGAAGAACCTGTGTGAAACTCAGAAGGTGAGCCTGGGAAGGTGGAAGTGAGGAATGGAGGGGTGAGCCACATTGGGAGGTCGGGTTGCAGTAACTTTGGGTGGGCTCCACTGTCTGGTGCCTAGTGTCCCAGGTGTGGGGTGGTGGGCAGTGGCAGCAATGGAACTTCTGTTAGAACAGTTCTTCTAGAACTCAGCACTCTTAGCAGCATTGTTCCTGGCTACTAGCAACCCACCTGTTTCCCTATCCTTCTCAGAAATTCTGTATGCTCCTTACTAATACCCTGTAATCAGTGCTTTTCTGCTTTTCACATCTAGAGTGGACTCTGTTATCTGCAACTTGGAATACTTACCAACAGATTACTCCATCCAAATTAAAGCTATTCAAGGAGATGTGTTGTGACATCATTCTCTTCAAATCCCCTGAAGTCGTGACAAGTCTCCTGTTAGACTGTCTTCTAGTTACCGGTCACAGTTTCCATCTCTTCCTCCCACGCACTCTGATGTTTGTCAGTCAGAGGGGTTCCAGCATTCCCTACCTGACTGCTGATTTTTGTCCTCTGTTTCCTCCTCTGGTGCCTTGAAGGTGTTCATTTTGACATCCAGCCTGACATTCTTCCTTGGCACTTTTGTGGCACCTCCAGCACTGTCACTTGGATGTTTTGTGACAGCTATTACTGTGAGAACATAAACACCATGGGGAAGTAAACACATTGACCAGCACGACTCAAAATGAAAAAACAAAGCATAAGTGCTCATCGATCCAGAGCTCACAGTACAGCCTGCCAGGAGAGCTCTCATTAGCTGAGGGCATCTGATAATGCTCTGTCTACTGGCTAAAGGGTCTCGTAAAAAAAAAAAAAAACTATGTTAACTCTATTCTTCAATACTGTGTTTCCTCATGTAAATGGCACTATCAGCTTTGTATAGAACGATACTAGAGTAGTATACTTTTATTGTACAAAAAAGCAGATGGCAGGGAAGTTGAATATAAGAACTGAAAGCCACCTAGAGATGCTTCACGTCAATAGCACTAATGAGACAGTGAGAGAAGGCATCTGTGCTAAGAAAGGTTGTAAAGTGGCTAGCTGCAATTCTAATACCAAATTCCAGTGTGTGGAAGACCTCCAACACCACCAAGCAATTCTCTGACACCAGCTGGGTGTCCTACAATTCAATTCAGTTCTGACACTATCTACCCAGAGATTGAATACAATTCCACAGGTTAAGAAACTTCAGATGCCCCACTTCAGATGCCAGTCACAAGTCCAGGTTGTTATCTGTGCTTCTGATCCACTGGCTACAGATTGGAGGTTCCCATGATCCCCTCCTTGGGGTCAATCTAACTTGCTAGAGTGACTCACAGAACTCAGGAAACGCATTTACTGACTAAGTTACTGGTTTATTATAAAAGGATATAACTCAGGATGGAAGAGATGCATGGGACAAGGTATATGGGAAGGGCGCAGAGCTTCCACGCCCTCTCCAGGCATGGCACTCTCTCAGCACCTCCACGTGTTCACCAACCTGGAAGTGCTCTGAACGCTATCCTTTCGGGTTTTTATGGAGGCTTCATTTCACAAGTGTGATTGATTAAACCACTGGCCATTGGCAATCGATGTGACCTCCAGCCCCTTTCCCTGCCCTGGAAATCAGGGGGTAGGACTGAAAGTTCCAACCCTCCAGTCACATGGTTGGTTCTCCTGGCAACCAGCCCCTATCCTTAGGTGCTTTCCAAGTTATTTCATTAACATAAGCACAGTTGTGATGGAAAGGGGCTGGTTATGAACAATAAGACACCCATTTCACCTTTATGGCTCTGAAGCAATTTCAGGGACTGAGGATAAGAGACCAAATATTGTAACAAAATGTGCTCTCATTGCTCCGAGTGCTCAAGAAATTCCAAATGTTTTGGGAGCTGTAAGCCAGGAACTGTGGACAAAGACCAAATATATATGACAAATATATTTTGGTCATCCGAACGACCAAATATGTATTTCTTATCAGTCACAATATTGCACTAGCCCAGTGGTTCACATGCTTGGCTGCACGTTAGAATCACTGGGACTTTTTAAAAAATGTAAATAACCAGGCCCAAACCTACACCAATCAAATCAGAATCTCTGTAGGTGGGGCTCAGGCGTTTTTTTTTTAAGCTCAGGTGGTTCTAATGAGCCCTCAATGTTGAGAACCACTGGGTAGGGCTTTCTACTTTGCCCTATTTATCCTTGTGAATGTGGCTCTTTCTCCTCTCTCCACAGGCCACTGAGGATTTAAGACAAAGTAACCACGTAGGTTTTTTCCGTAAGTGGCTGGAGGCCCGCTTCCCATTCAAAGACTGTCTTACACATCAGGCCTTTCTGGTGTGGATGGGAGCTAGACAAGGGCATGAACAATAGCAGGCAGTGGTCATTGGGGGCCATCTTGGAGTCTCCCTTAGATATGTGCCTTAGGTAGTAAAAATTTCACCAGCCAGCCAACAAACCTTGGACCATTGTCCTAGGATTGGGATGGCTAAGCCCTCTTTCCTCAGCTGAACATTATAACAGTTTACATGGCTTTCCAGTTTCCCCTAAATGATACCAGTGGCAAATGGGTCAGGAGAGTGAGGAAATATTTTCCTTAGAGTAAGAGTTGGCAAACTTTTTCCATAAAGGACCAGATAGTAAGTTATTTAGGCTTTCTGGGACAAGGGGCAAAACTGAGGATCTCATGTAGGTTCCTATATAACAGAAGAGAAAACTCCTGCCCTGCCCCCTTACCCCATTTACCTGGAGTGAACCATCCCCAGTGGCGAACACGCTTGGTGCCCAGTGGCCATCAGCTGGGGACATTCTCGGGGCAAAGAGCCACTTGCCTGATGGGGAGGTGCTTGATGGACAGTGGGAGTGTTGGCTGCCACGGTCAGTTTCACTCTGCCAGCGTCATCTAGACCCTGGAGCACAAGTCCGGTCATCTCTGGTTGGGCCACAGGCCAGAGTGGGGGCAATTCATCGAGTTGCTGATGACTGGACTGGGATTCCACTGCTTGGTCCCTTGTAGTTGCCAACAGTGAAGTCACCCACATGTAGGTGGTGAGCAGCGTGGGCCCTGGGCTAGGGGCAAGATTCAGCCAGCAACTAGGGAAACTGGTGCCGGGAGTGGAGGGGAGAACAGGGGCCAGGGCCGCATATGACTTTCATGGGCCCTTGGAACTTATGCCTTCACGGGCCCTTCCTCCTTAAAACCTATTAATGATTATATTTTATAACTGTGTTGGTATAAAGGCAAATATAATCCAGGTTAGATTATATTCTTTTCTTCTGATTTTAAAATGAATTAAATTATTTTTGTGGTGCGCTAAAAGTACTGTGGGCCCCCAGGCCCTGTGTGTGCTGTGCCTAATGGGTAAGTCGGCCCTGACGTGGTTGGAGGGAGCACCCAAGTTTGGTCTCTGTGGCTCACAGTGCTAGTCTGTTGGAGTGATACCCAAGGGCTACACAAAAACAAGCAGTGGGCTGAATTTGACCCGTGGGTCCTGGTTGGCTGACACCTGCTCTGGATGACCAGATGCAATTAGCTGAGAGGATTTCCTATGGGCCGTAGGATACCTAAGAAAAGACATAGTCACCTACAGTGACTGGTAACCAGTGCAGAGAGTTAGCTCTCCTGCCAGGTCCTGCCGCACAACCCCACTATTTTTTTTTCCTAATGAAGCATTACTCACTTATGGAAAAGTGGGTGAAACATATGTGTACAACTAAATGAAGTATCCTAAAGCAAGCACCCATCCAGATCAAGAAATAGGACTTTTTGCCAGCCTTCCAGAGGCTCCTCTTGTTCCCCTCCCAATCACCGGCCCCTTTCTCCACCTGAAAGAGGCTACTAAACTGACTTCTAACCCTGTAGATCAGTTTTGTTGGTATAAATGGAATAATAGCACATATCACATTGCGCTCTTTGTGTCTGGTGTCTTTCAGTCCCAGCCATTATTGCTCTTGTGTTTCCGGAAGGACTGAATGTAGTGGACCACCACTTACAAGATCCTTTTGTCATGAGATTGGTTCTCTTCAAGAGGCTTGGCTGGAGGAGAGGAGGACCTGTGAGCAGCCAGCCCAGGGTGCTGTGGGGACTAGAGAGATGAAAGGTACATTGATGCTACAAAGCGCCTAGCAACCAACCCAGATGCCTTGCCACAGGCAGGCTAACAATCGGGAAACCCCACCTGACTGGAGAAGTTGATTAAGGAGGCTCCTCTTGACCTCAATTCTATTGCCTCTGAGACTCATTAGCCTCCACTTATTAAAAAGAAAAAAAAATTTTGACGGGGCAGACATATTCAACATGCTTTACGTTTGAGCATGAGTCAAATCTAACTACAACTCACCTCCGGAGTTCAGGGCTGCCATGTATAACTGTGAAGGCTGTGTACTGCACAACTCGAGGGAGCATCATTTACACGGAATACAGTGTGAACAGTGCTGCACATGGAACTCCACAGTGCAGTTATCATCATGTTAGCAGAATCAGTTGCCTGGATCCAGACCACAGTTGAGCTTAGCATGTGATCTAGACACATAGACCTTCACCACTTATACATGTTTGGGGAAAAGGCTCTTCAAATTAGTTAAGTGTTTTGGTTAACCCATTAACCAGAAATCCTTTCTCTTTTTTTGGCCCAACAAGCTAAAATGATTGAGTCTGTATTTGATGATCAAGAAGATCTTAACAGAATCTCCTTTGGGTGTTTATGTCGGGAGAATGGAGTGTAGTGGGAGGTGGGCAGCAATTACATTTTGAACATCATTTCTCTTTATTTGGGATGTATCTATAAAAGGAAACATCTATATAGATATAGATGAAATGTCCAGAACAGGCAAATCCATGGAGATAGAAAGTAGATTAGTGGTTGCCAGAGGTCCTGAGTTTCTTTTTGGGGTGACGAAAATCTTCTGGAATTTGATTGTGGTGATGGTTGTATGACTCTGTAAATATACCAAAAACAACTGAGTTGCACACTTTATTTATTTATTTATTTATTTGCTGAGAAAGAGTTACCCTGAGCTAACATCTGTTGCCAATCTTCCTCTATTTTGTATGCGAGTTGCCACCACAGCATGGCCACTGACGAGTGGCGTAGGTCTGCACCCAGCAATGGAACCTGGGACACTGAACTTAACCACTAGGCCACCAGGGCTGGCCCAGAAGTGTACACTTTAAAAGGGTGAATTTTATGGTATATGGATTATATCTCAATAAAGCTATTACTTAAAAAAAGTGAAAAGACACTAAATCTTTACTGATCTCAGGACGCCCCTGAAACTATTTTTTCAAAGAAGGAACGCTTCTGAGCTTTATGAATGATTTTCCTTTTCCTCTAAAGGCAGAGCTTGGGGACATTTGTGCCTGAGGACCTGGGGCAAGTTCACCTGTTACAGACCACCCTAAGAATCCCAAGGCTATCATCTCAGTCTCATGTCTTGTTCCAAATAATCTTAAATCTGCTAAAAATCCAGCCCAACACTCTTTTATATAGTGCTCCTAAGAACAATAATTCAGTTTGAGACTCTGATTTAAGAAATTTTAGGAAACTCAGTTCCAATTCTCTGAAAAGATGAAAACCCAGTTAGGAGCCATGGCTGTCTTCCTGTGAGAGGGGTAAGTTTTCCTTCAGATGACTAAGGTTTTCACTCTTGCCATGTACTCTCTTGCTCCCCGAGACCCCCCAGGTGAAGGGCCTGCAGGTCGAGGGCCCTGAGACTGGGAGACAGACCTGAACCTCCATGCCCAAGCCTGCCTTTGCCTTCCCTGAGCGAGTTGAGTAGGGGCTGAGTTTAGGCCAGGAGAGCAAATTCCTGTCGAGAAGGCAGGGTGTTGCTGGGGGCCGTCTGCATCCTGCGTTGCACCTTGGGAGGACACAGCTGAAGGGAGGAAAGCGTGAGTGGAGGGCTTCTTTTGTGAACGGGGGACATTCAAGTGCATCCTGACAATTGTTTACAAGGCCTGGCTCCTTTTAAGCAGTTGTCCAAATATTTTTAGAACAAAAGTTCAAAACGGGCACGCTCCTGCACTACCCAGGCATGGATCAGCAGAAGGGCCCGCGAGTTGAAATAGAACTTCCTCTCTGTCTCTCCAAGGGAAAAAGAGATCAAATATGAGCATGCCACTTGTGGGACCCCGAAGCAAAGGCACATGGGCTAGTTGGGAAGCTTTCCTGCCACCCTGCACCTGATTTGAGAGCCAACACTGACAGAGCACTTTCACGTGCCACGTGCCCTTCTGAGCATTTTACATTTATTAACTCCTCTACTCTTCACAATAGCCTATGCCATTGGTATGACTATTATCCCCATTCTAAAGATGAGGAGACTGAGGCACACAGAGGTTATTGTGCCCAGGGTCACACAGCAAGCAGGCAGCAGAGCTGGGACTGGAACCCAGAGAGTACATGTTCCTCCTTGCTACATCGTTTGTGCTGTTCATGGAGGCACTTGGGAGTTTCTCTGAGCAGGCTCAGGCGACCCAACAGATCAGCACTCTTTCTGCTCACCTGGGAAGAGGCGGCTTACGGAATTGCTCCTCTAGACTTGTCTCCACTGAAAAGCTGAATCACTGCGTACTAATCTCAACCTCTACACTCTCCACAACAGAGAATCAAGGCAGCCACTCTCCAAGGTGGGTACCCAAACTGGCATTAATAACAGGCCCCATCAGGCCCTCGATCTATGCAAACTCTCTCCTCATCCCTTTGGGCCTTGCCCAGAAATTAAAACCGGTTTCTGTATGACATGAAGAGCTGGAAATGTCCAGGTCAGAGCAGGGACCTGTTTCTTCAGAGGCTCCAGGGTCTGGAAACTCAGGCTTCCAGTGTGAGCGTGTAGGATAATCCTATAAGAGGCTTCTAAATTCCCTAATTTTGCTGGAATGTGGTGTCACTTTAAATGAGATTATATAAAAGAACGGGCAGGGTGTGGGGTGACGATGGTAGAGGCACGGGCAACTGCGTTATGCAGGGATTTTCTCAGCAATTCTATGACCGGGGCATTCTGCCAGCTTGGCTTTCGGCTTACAGGCGAGGCTCAATTAGGGCCTGTTCACCTACTTGTTCTAACAAGACTTAACTTTATGGAGGTTTGTGGCAAAACCACTCACTTTTGCAAGAGCCCCGCCAGTGCTGAACAGGAGCCCACAAGCAGCTGGATGTTCACCAGCAGGAAGCCACACCACTGACGGTCCCGCAGCAGCTCTGCCACCTGAGCAGGCCTACTCCGCCTCAGGGTCATGCTGGCTAAAAGCAGCTAGAAAAAATCAACTCAGTCACCCGTAGGCCATCCCCTAGTAGAGCTCCCTCAGCAAATGCCACTTCAAAACACAAGAAAGAAAGAAAGGAACACGCAGATCCTAGTAGAAATACTATATTCATTTTTGAAGACTGCTATGTTTTAAGGCAAATGTCACACATACAAAACAGAGATGAACAGTACTCGACAGTATTTACGACATGTTAGAAGAGAATAGCGGGGGAGACAATGAGAAAGTGGGATTTTCCCCAGCTGGGTCTGATTCCTCCTGTGGGCTGAAAAACGGCACCTCGTCCCTCCCAGGGGAAGGGGCGTGCTCATCATCATCGGGATTTTATACCAAAGATCCCTTCTCCAGGCCCCTGCACTCGCCTCACTGCATTTCCAGGTCCAGGAAAGAGGATGTGCAGTCACTGGGTCTCATTGTTCAGCTCTAATTTCCACATTTTGTGAAATTCACCTTTAGAAACAGGAAATTCAGGATACCCAAGCCACACAACTTAGAGTTAGTTCACCTCTGGTCACACTCAAACTTGCTCGGATTGGAGCTAAAACAATATATATACACACACACACACATATGTATACATATATATGTGTGTGTGTGCCTACAGAGCAATATATATGTGGAAGAAGGAAAGATAAGATGTACTGAAACCTGAAAAGCAGTGAGTGTTCATTTGCAGTTTGGAATCAAACAACGAGATTGTTTCCCCTTTGAAAACAGAAGGGTATCAGCAACCAGCTCTACCGGAGGCTGATTCCAGGCACCTCTCGGCTCAGTTCCTGGTCCCTCCTGGCTTCACAGGAGATGGGAGTGGCTTAGCTGGTTTAGAGTTGGAGGGAGTTGGGCCTTCCCACTGGCCGGGTCAGCTCTGTGCCCTTGGCTCTTCTTCACCGCTCTGCTCAGGCGCAGGCCCCTAATTTTAAAATGGAGGAGCTTGACTGTCTCTGTCCTGTCCACCCATTCTCATTGCAATGGGGCATACAGCTCAATAGTGTACTCCCCTTCTGTAGGGCCTGGGTGACAGCAAAACCACAGCAACAGGGAAAACAAGGGAACGAATGAGGCTGAAAGTGTGGGAGCTTTAATGGCCTGTTGTGGGGTGGCAGACACACTGCCTGGGTCTGGGAGTCATGGAAGTCAGGTACCGGGACACGTGGTGGAAGGCGGGGTAGTCAACTCACCAACACTTGAAGGACATCAGGAAGAGGCTGCATCTGACGCTCTCACATAACTAGAAGGAGAATGAGTGGCATGATAACATTGCTAATGCACACTGAGGACAAAGCCCTGCTCATCAAAGCTGTCTTGACCAGGAGAACAAGGCCTCTGGGAGAAAGGTATCACTTAGGTACAAAATCAGAAGAGCATGGGGGTGATATCCAAGAAGTGAGATGGTTGTTCTCACAGATTCACTCAGTTCGCCTCACCGAATCCCTCTGAGGTAGGTAAGAGACAGGTGACATCAGCCCCATTTTACACATGGGGTAAAGTGAGGCCCAGGACTTGCTGCAGGTCATACCACGGATACACACCAACAACCACAGTGAAACAGCTGTCTTGTGCCTTTTAGGTCTTCCCTGTCACTGGCAACGCTGGTCTTCTCTACAACGCCCCTTCACCTAGATTCAAACCAAGTCCACAGGTATCTGGGGGCACGTGGACATTGGGCTTCTAATTTTAAACACTGATTACTGGCAGGAAAGGAAACCAAGTCCATGGAAATCAGCCAAAGCTTGGGGATCTGGGGATGGGGGTACCCCACCCCAATTAGTGGGTAGGTTCATGTTTTTTAATTTTTATTATTTTTATTTTTTGCTGCAATGCAGCATTTTAGGGAGGGTCTAGTTGAATTAAAATAATAGATTGATAAACCAACAAGGGTCCTGAATGTGATGACCACATCACACCTCCCCGGAAGAAGAGACCTTTCTCTGGCCTGTTGCCGAATCAGAGTGGATGGGGATAAAGCCACAGCGTTGTCAGAGGCCCCGGTCATGGAAGCAGAAAACATCGCCAGGGCCGGGAGGAGAGCGGGGACAATTGTGTGTGTGTGTGTCCTGTCATCCTGTCTTGATTAGGGTGCTCCCTTCCCACTGCAGGCTGTGCTCCCCATCCTTCCTTTTACCTCAGAATCTACATTGTTTACTTAATGCCACTGACCAGAGACCCTTGCAGTGCTAACACCATCTGGAGTATTTCTAACTTGACAATGTGCAGCACGCGCCTCCAGCCCACCACTGGCAACCAGGGACCCAGAAGCCAGCCACACCTAGCTGTAGCACAAACTAAACACCTCAGTCCCAGCTCAGCAAATTCCAGCCAAGGCTAAGAATTTAGGAACTTTTCCAATTACTTCGGCTCACAAGGCAATGTGACAGATGACTGCAAACCCACTAGGTTTGCCAGGAGAGCGCCCAGTGCAGAGCTGACTGGGTACAATGAGGAGTACACCAGTATTTTCCCAAGCTTTAACCACCAGGTTCCCGTGACTTGTTATCTCCACGAGCCTGGCAGCCCAAGGGCATGTTTCCAAACAGAGCCCTGGTGCACACACAGTTGCACCTGGACATGGATCGGGCCAAACGTCAGAGCGTCTTGGTCCTCGGTAACCAGTTCCCACTGGGAAGCCCAATGCCTGTGCGGAGAAGTAATCCTCAAACCGGTGACGGGGCCAAAGCATTGCTCGGGAGGCTAAAAGTCGGAGAGGGCGTGCCAGTGTCCTGCGGCTGCACTAACAGGGCGGGGCACCACCGTGGGCAGGTAAGCCCGAAGCCCAGCCGCATCACAGAACCGACTCCTTGGATTCCAGTTCTGGGGCGCTGGCTGCAGGGCCAGTGGGGTTCTGGTGGGTCACCAGAGGCGACGTCTCCTCCTCCGACTTGCAGTTGGGGATGGCTTCCACTTTCACCTCGCTCAGTTCCTCCTCCCCTTTCTTCACAGCCTTCTGATTCAGGTGGTGGAGAATGCCGGCACCCAGGGCATCCCCTTCCACATTCACCACGGTGGTGGTGCGGTCCCTGGGAGGAAAAAAAAAAAGGCAAGTAGAAATACCATATGATCCAGCTATTCCACCACTGGGTATTTATCCAAAGAACATGAAATCAACAGTTCAAAGGATTTATGCACCCCTATGTTTGTCGCAGCATTATTCACAACAGCCAAGACGTGGAAGCAACCCAAGTGCCCATCAATGGATGAATGGATAAAGAAGATGTGGTGTATATATATATATATATATATATACAATGGAGTACTACTCAGCCATAAAAAAGACAAAATTGTCCCATTTGCGACAACAGGGATGGACCTTGAGGGTATTATGCTAAGTGAAATAAGCCAGACAGAGAAAGACAAATACCTATGATTTCAGTCATATGTAGAAGATAAACACATGGATAAAGAGAACAGATTAGTGGTTACCAGAGGAGAAGGGGGTGGGGGAGGGTGAAAGGGGTAAAGGGGCACATCTGTATGGTGATGGATAAAAACTGGACTGTTGGTAGTGAACATGATGCAGTCTATACAGAAACTGACACATAATAATGTACACCTGAAATTTACACAATGTTATAAGCCATATGACCTCAAGAAAACAAAAAAAAAGAAAGAAAGAAAAAGGCAAGTGTTACAGCCGATGCTGCCTGCAGCTACCAGGGCGGCAGCCTGTCACAGCAGGCTGACCAGCCACTGGCAAAGCTGTGACCCTGAGGGGCCCTGCTGTTTCCTGCAGAGCACGCTACTGAGGGCATAAGGCCTCATTTTACTCTAAATTGATTTTCTTTAAATATGTTTTATTCTTAAGAAAGTAATAGACCTTCATTGTAGAAAACTTAGGAAAAGAAGCTTAAAGAAGAAACAAAAGTGCCGCACCCATACTCTACAACTCTGAGTGAATCAGTATTAATGTTTTGATCTGTTTCCTTCCAGTCACTTTCTATGCATGTATTTTATGTGTAATAGACCCCATCATATAAAAATCACAGGTAACTGGGATGATAACACAGACATGGTTTTGCGTCCAGTTTTCTCCTACTCACTGTTAACGGTGTGGGAGCTTCCCTTCTTTTACTCATTTCCACACTGCATCTCTACTGAATATTAATCTTCATATGCATTCCATGGCTGTTGGCAAACATCATCTCACAGAAAATAGCACTGTCCTTTCCAGAAGCTCGTCTTCCCATAGATTGGCCCAATAAACATCCTTCGTCCCTGGAGCTCAGAGGAAGCATTGTGCCCATTTTGAAGAGAGGGGAAAAAATGTGCACTTGCCTGAGGGCACTGGAGAAGCTGAGGGCAGTGGAATCAGAGGCCACAGGGTGGTGGAGGGCTCATGTGACCTCAGGTCTCCACTGGGCAGCCCGCTGGTGCCTTGTTTCCCTATTCCTGGCTAAGTGCCTCTTAGATGCCCGCCTTCCCCATGCAGAGGAGGCAACTGGCTCAGGAAGGAGACGGGGCCTCTGGCTCTCTGCTCCAGTCCTGTCTAACTCACCAGCTCAGGGACTGAATTCCCCCTGACGAGTTGTCTGGACAATGCTGTACATTTCACCTTCATTGCTCTGAGTTGCCATAAGGATTCTGAGAAGCCCTTTCAAGTTTCTAGGGCTTAAAAAAAAAGGTTGGAAACCACCTTTCCCAACCACAGGGGGCACAGCTACAAGTCCAGTGCCAGGCTCCAGTGTTCAGGTCATCCTGTGCCTCGCTCTGACTAGCCTGGCCAGGAGTGTCTTTCTTCACTAATGTTTACTGAACGTTTTACCATGTGCTGAGAACTCTTCTATGTGCTGTGCATGTGCTAACTCACTTAATCTCCACCACAACACTGGTGTAGGTTCTCTTATTATTCCCATTTCACAGAGGAGCAGACCAAAGCACAGAACAGCTCCTATCACACAACTAGTAAATGGCAAATGTCTTGTGTGTAGGCTCCTTCACCAGGCAGGGAGCATGTTTAGTTTCTCCACATGCCCCAGGCCCAGTGGAGTGCCAAGCTCCCAGGGAACTCAATACAGACTTTCTTTTATTCAGTGCCCTTAGGACCTGCTACTTACACAATCCAGTCCACAGCCAGGATCAGAGAGAGGTCATGAGTGGGCAGCCCAATGGCCTCCAGGATAATGGCGATAGTGAGGACTCCTCCAGCTGGCACTCCCGCTGCCCCAACACTGGACGCCGTGGCCGTCACTCTAGGGGATGGCACAGCAGGGTCAGCAATTAACACAGAGCATGGAGTGGACACAGAGAAATACAGAACACGGCGGCCACAGCTTGGAAACTGAAAATCACACAACCCTAGATTCTGCCAGCTGAGCCCTAGAGAAATGATTCACTCTCTTCAAGCAATGAAGTCACACTGTCCTCATTTTACAAATGAGACACCGGAGTCATGGTGACATTGGTATTCAAGGTTTTTCAAAGGAAATCATGAGAAAAACCTCAAGTTTTGACCCACACCTAAAGATGAAGGAAAGAAAAATGAACTTACAGAATCGTGAAAATCTGTCCTGCTTTCAGCTCTATGTTGTTGAGCTGGGCAATGAACACTGCGGCCACACATTGGAAGATGGCTGCTCCGTCCATGTTCACGGTGGCCCCGATGGGGAGAATGAACCTGCTGATCCTCTTGTCTACACCATTGTTTTCTTCAATGCACTTCATCATAGAGGGAAGAGTTGCTGAACTAGAAATGGAAAAACAACCAACTATGAGAATAGTCCTTCCCAGCCAGGCTAACATATTACTCAGCTCAGACCTAAGAACAGAGCAATTAGCACCATCCTAGTTTTTGGCTTTCTCCCCTTGAAATAAGAGAAAAATCTGATTGTTTCAAAGTTTGTTACAACAAGGGGTTTTGTCAACTCCCATATTCACAATCTGACTCTCTAGATTTACCTGTTATGTTATTTACCTGGATACACCTGTTCCAAATTTCTCAAGAACCACACATTGCCTCGTGATGTAAAATGTTCTCAAGAGAACAAAGAACTATTTACCTTTTATGTGCATCTCCTCTCTTGAATGGTGTTTTTCCCCCAAATGCACAAGGCAAACTATGATTTTTTTTCCTTTGAGGCCAAGGAGCAGAAATGGCTCTGAGAGGGCCAGCCCCGTGGCTTAGCGGTTAGGTGCACGCGCTCTGCTGCTGGCAGCCCAGGTTTGGATCCCGGGCGCAAACCGATGCACCGCTTCTCCAGCCATGCTAAGGCCGCATCCCACACACAGCAACTAGAAGGATGTGCAACTATGACATACAATTATCTACTAGAGCTTTCAGGAAAAAAAAAGGAGGAGGATTGGCAATAGATGTTAGCTCAGAGCCGGTCTTCCTCAGCAAAAAGAGGAGGATTAGCACGGATGTTAGCTCAGGGCTGATCTTCCTCACACACACACACACACACACACACACACACACACACACACACACAAAATGGCTCTGAAAGTTTGGAAAGAGTAACTGTTTATTGATAATTGGAGAACAAGACCTGCTCTCTCCAGCCAGCTCTGCGGGCTCCGTGGAGGGTGGCTGGCGCAGCTCAGAAGTAGGTTCGTTTCTGTCTAAGCCAGAAAAACTTACCTCCCTAATTCTTTTCACCACCACTATCTTGTCATATAAATAGCCATTCAGGATGGAAGGAAACACCCAGTAGAGAGGCAAAAACTAAATGTGTGCATGAAACGATGTGTTGCCATCCTTTGAGAGTTTTCTTTAACGTATTTGGAAAGCCCAGTTTTTTTGAAGGATTTCCAATAAGGACAAGGTGCATCTTTTGTGCTAAATTAGATAATCCCACAATATGAGGACTCCTAGAGAGCTGAGCACGCATCCCTCCTCATGATGTCTTGGTCTTATTTTCTAATGCACGCATCCAGAGGGAAAATTGGGTAGGTGTCATTCTAGAAACTTTCCTGCGATGCATTTTGAGTTAAATGGTTGCCTTCTTTTACTCCGCAAAGGTCTTACTAATTAGAGTGAAGACCCACAGCTGGGCTAAATAATGATCTGACTGACTTCCAAGGGGCGAGAAGGAAAAGGGAATGAGGCAATCCCTCATTCTGGCAAGGCAATCCCAGAAATCTACCTCCATAAGAGCTATGAGGCTGGTAATAGAAAAAAATCAGATGAGACCAATTTTTAGAGTTTTCAAGGAATTAAAACATGTCAAGATACTAGCTGTGCATCCACCACTGGGCTTACCTGGTTCCACATTAATATGGCTCAGAGCGGCCAAGGGCACCCAAAACCCACTCACCTGGAACAGGTGGCAAATGCTGTTGCAAACGGTGTGAGGAGGCCCAGGAGGAACCCGAATGGGTTTTTTCGTGTAAAAACAAAATAAATAAGTGGCAGAACAATTCCTCCGTGAATGAAATGGCCCAATATAGACGTGAAGATGTATTTCCCAAGGCTGGTCACCAGCACGATGATGTCCTTCATTTCCACTATCTTGCTTCCAACCAGGAACATGATGCCCACAGGCACGTACCTAGAGCATGAGCAAGGGTATCTGTCAATAAGAGTGGTGTGATGGGGTTGGGAGATGCAGGCCCTTCCCGATACAGAATACAGCGACTTTCAACTAGACGGTCTTCGTCTCTCCCTAGCATGACCCTGAGGAGTAGAAAAGGATGGGCCTATTTTACAGGCTGTGAAACTGAGTAAAATTAACATGATAAGTCACCAGGGGTAATGGTGTCAGGACCAGAACCCAGACTTCTTTCGCCTTGGATATATTATGTTCTTAACACATAGATGCTACCAACCCCATGGGCTCCTCCGAAGCGGAAAGGCAAGGGGCTCTTCAGGATCAAAGCCTCTGAGGCTGTGAGCTTGACTTTCAACTTTGCTCAGGTTTGTTCTGAGAACTTAGAAACACAAAAGACTAACACCTATTACGCAGAATTGCTGTGATACAACATTGAACCAAAGCTGGGACTTTTGTGAAGTTTTAAATTCTTTGTGGCTTGGAAAACATGATTCCGTGGGAAAAAGTCATAAACAATGACCCTCTGGGAACACTCCTGGAGCGTGAGGATTTTTTTAATGGCAGGACAGGAAGAAGGAAGGGAAGGAACGAGCCATGGGAGCTACAAAGAACAAAAGTCAGTTGTTTTGAATTTAATATAAATTGAGAAAGAATTTTGCAACCATTGACTTTATTTGTAAATTTTAATTATATAGATGATAATGTCGCATAGTTCAAATTTCAAAGGGTACAAAAGGGTGAATAGGGTAAGTCTCCCTCCCACCTCTGCCCCCCAAGCACCCAGTTTCCTTCCCTGGAGATAGCCAATGTCACTGGTTTCTTGAGTTTTCTTTCCAGAGATATTCTAAGCAGTATTATTAATTTTAAATCCCATAGCAATACATGAATACATTCTTCTTTCAAAAAAATAAAACATTATAGATTAGGCCAAAGTCCCCTTTAGGCACCATCCTCAAGCCAGACCCTTCCTCAATAACCACTCCTACTTCCTGTGCATTTAGATACCTAGGTATGTATTTAAATTTGTATGTTTATTTTTAACCCCACATTATATCTTTGAGATCTTTTCACGTCAATACATAGAAAACTATCTCATTCTGTTTTAATTGTGGTAAAATATGTATAACATAAAATTTACCATTTTAACCATTTTTAAGTGTACAGTTTAGTGGCATTAAGTATATTCATATTGTTGTGCAACCATCACCACTATCCATCTCCAGAACTTTTCATCATCCCATACTGAAACTTTGTACCCATTAAACAATGACCCCCTGTTCTCCCCTCCCCCTGTCCTGGTGGCCTCTGTTCTACTTTCTGTCTCTATGAATTTACCTATTCTAGGCACCTCCTATAAGTGGAATCATACAATATTTGCCCTTTTGTGGCTGGCTTTATTTCACTTAGCGTAACGTCTTTAAGGTTCATCCATGTCGTAGCATGTGTCAGAATTTCATTCCTTCTTAAGGCTGAATAATATTCCATTGTATGGATAGACCACATTTTGTTTATCCATTCGTTTGTCAATGGACATGTGGGGTGTTTCCACCTTTACCTCATTCTTTTTAAATATCAGCCTCAGAACTGAAATACTATAGATTATTCTGCCATTGCCCTGCTGATGGATACTTAAATTGTCCCCAGGTTTTCATCACTGCAAACCATGCTGCAAGCAGGCCTCTTTGTGCCCACATGCCCGTGTTCTCGAGGGAGAGACACCAAGAAGTGGAACTGCTGAGTTACGGGGTGCACATATTTTAAATTTTAGTACTTACTGACAAACTGTTCTCCAAAATGGCTGTTACAATTCACATTCCCGCCAGCTGTCTAGGAGAATAATCCTTTCCCTGCACCACTGTTTCTCATCCATGGATGATTTTGCCCCCAGGGGACATTTGGCAATGTCTGCAGACATTTTTGGTTGTCACAACTTTGGCGAGGGGGTGCTGCTGGCATATAGTGGGTGGAGCCAGGGATAATGCTAATAAACATCCTACAGTGCACAAGACAGCCCCCCACAACAAAGAATGATCCAGCCCAAAATGTCACTAGCCTTTCTGTTGAGAAACCCTATCCTCACTGTTATCAATGCCTGATAAAACCAAACTTTTCATTTTCCTGATTTCTAATAAGTTGGGCATCTCTTAAAACGTTTACTGGTCATTCAGATTTCCTTTTCTATGAATTGTCTGCTCACATACTTTGCCCATTTTCTAATCGTTTATTCAGTATTGTTTCTTTTTCAGCAATCAGAACTCTTTTTATTAGTGCTTCTTTTAAACTCTTTGCTTTTTTTTTTTAAACTCTCTTTGGTGAAAGACCAGTTTATTTCTATGCAGTCGGTCATGGACCAATATTCTTATAAAAGACAATAAAAATAAAACATTAGAAAAATGATCATGGGCTTGAATTTTGCAGCAATACGAAATTGCAATAAAAGTTTCTAAACACTTATTCTCAATTTTCCCTATAAATCTCATTGCAGACAGATAAACAGTTTGCGAACTGGTACCAGTCCTTTGGATACTAACGCCTCTAGATCGTGTGTGTGGGAACACACATACTATATGTAAATATATATCAATTTTTTTCAATAAGTGTCTTTTTTTTTTTTTTTGAGGAAGATCGGCCCTGGGCTAACATCCGTGCCCACCACTTTATATGGGATACCGCCACAGCATGGCTTGCCAAGCAGAGTGTTGGTGCACGCCTGGGATCCGAGCCGGCGAACCCGGGGCCGCCACAGTGGAGTGCGCACACCCAACCGCTTGCGCCACCAGGCCGGCCCCTTCAATAAGTGTCTTATCTTTAACTTTGTTCAAGGTACTTTTGCATACAAACATTTTCTATTTTGATGTAATCATAGCAGCTTTTTATGGCTTTTACTTTTTGTATTTTGTTGAGGAAGACTCCTTACTCCTATATTTTCTTCTAATACTTTTAGAGGACTCTCTTCCTTCTTCCTTTCTTCCTCCCTGGATAGTTTAATGCATGGAACAGAGCCATGCTCATTTGATTACAAATTGTCTCTGGTTGTTTTTGTCTTGCAACGGCAGAGTTGTAGTTGTGATAGAGACCATATGGCCTGCAAAGTTTGCCGACCCTGTATTTAATCCATCGAGAAGCTATTTCTGTGAATAGTGCAAGGTGGGCAGGTGCTTTGACATTAGAGTAGGGAGAGAAGGAACGAAAGCAAAAAGCTAGTACTGAAGATCCCGCCCACACCTGGTTGAGATTCTTTCACCAGTTAAGGCATTTTAAACCTCAATTCTGTGTGAGATGCACTTTCTGGGCAACAGATCTCCCACTGCAGTTAGACCCTCAGCAGGGTCTGCCTTACCGAATGAATACCTGCCTATGTAACTAGTACATCCAATTGTAGATTGGTTTCCAGATTGAAAATGAATGTCTTAACATAGGAACATCACTTTCTTGCAAAGAGTTTCCTTTAATCCAAACTTTGGGAGGATTTTAGACTAAAAAAATAAGCCAGGAAAAGAACTTGATGTGATGAAAACACTTTTTCCTTTCTGAAAATATTTCTCTCCCCAGAACAACAACAGTCATAAGAAGAGCTGTGTTTGCAATGGTAGAGAGTCAGACTCTGGAATTTTTGGTTGAGCAAGAAAATTTGGTTGAGCAAGATCACCACCACCAGTGGGGGCTCAGCACTCGCCTCCCACTCAATTCCAAACTTTCTTACCAAATTTCAGGCTTCTCCCTTAAAATCAGTCCTGCTGCCTCCCCAATGCCACTTGAGAGAGAGAAGTTCTGGGATGTTTAAGGCTCAACAATAAAGAAAACGCTTTGTGCATGAAAGGATAAACTAGTTTCTCAACAACAAAGGGGTAGAAGCTAAAACCCACAGAAGTTAGGCTTCAGCAAAACAGCAGGATAAAGCTTATGAGGCATTGGAACTGGAATTGGTATGATTTCTGAGAAGTTACTTTGAGAGATCTGGTCAAGTTTTCAATTGAATGGTTTTTATTAAACAATCGTCCTTTCATTGATATTACATAATGAAACATTTATGTAAAAAAAGACCATTCCAGTTTATATATGCATGGAGTGAGGCTGGGTTTGTCCTCCATGATGTAAAATACTATAGCAAGGGGCCCCTTTGAAGCTTAAAGTCTATTGTTTTAAGATAAATGAGCCTTATTTTATACAGCAGATTTAGGGACTTATGGAATTCATTGCCCCACAAGATGATATGGGCACCCCATATAATATGAGATGATGGTGGGAACTCATAAATAAATCATCGATGTTAGAACCTTAAGGGGTCACTGTGGGTGCTGAGGAAGTGACTGATTCTCTGAGGCCCTGGACAAGAGGAGAAACTGTCTCCATCTCCACCACCCACTGTACCAAGACTGGCCCGTGGTGCATCAACCACATATGGAGCACTGAGCCAGGTGGCCCCACAGGGTTAATCTAGAACAGCAGAGTCGGGTTCTTGTCTGGATGGCAGGAGAAATGAGAAGGAGAGTAGGCAGCAGGGCGACACTCACCACATAATCCACGACACCAGCACCATCGTTGCCTCATTGAGGGCATTGAAGAAACGGATGAGCTCTTCTCCTTCAGAGCCGAGTTTCTTTAGGGCCACTCCTAACACCAGGGCAAAAAGGACCAATCCTAAAATGTTCATCCCTTCAATCTCGGTGCCAATGGGGATCTGTAGGATCAGAGGGGACAGAGGGTCTAAGTTTACAACAGATGAGTGAAAATTAAAGATGCATTTGCTTGGTGTCTCCACCAGACTGAAACACTACACCCAGAATGAGAAAAGGTTCATATTTTCTTTAACCTTCAGCCATTTCATAAACCAAGGAGTAGGAAACTCACAGGGAGATGGAGTCTGAGGAACTTTTCCTTCCATCAAAGAAAGGCTGGTAGAACTCAGAGCCCCTCAGCTCTGGGGAGGTGTACGTATGGGGGTGGGGGAAGGGCCAAGTACCTCCTCTTCCCACGACAGCTCTGTGGCTGGACTGAATGATCCTTGAGGTCCCTCGTCCCTTCCAGCTCTATCATGAAGGCTGGGACCTAGCCCAGCGTCTGGAAAACAATACGTACTCAAAAAATATGGGGAATGAATGACGGCTATAGTGAGTTAAGCCCTAAGACAAGTTCTATGTGTAGGGGTAGGTTAAATCATCTATTAATTATATCTCAGGGTAGCAGAAGGGTGTTATATTTTTTGAAGAAAGGGGACATTAGTTCCAATTCGATGAAATGGATTCACTAAAGATTCCAGTGCTACAGACACTGGCCTCTGGCCATCCTGGTAAACAGCGCAAGGAGCAAACCTAACCCGTGTGCTTCAAATAGTTCATTCAAATCCCAAAGTTTTCAGCCCTGCTGAGAAAAAGATGCATTGTGGATGCTCCTTCAATGAAGAAGCATCATTTGCTTTATAAGCGTTTGTCACAAGCGATCTTACAAAGAGCTTTACCTTTTCATAGGTTACGTTTCCAGAGCTCGTGTTGTGAGACACCTCTCTATAATCGGTTGCATACTGTGAGCAAGAGAAAGAAAAACCCACCGTCAGTTCACAGGTGAAGACTGACCCAGAGGAACTGAGAGCACTGCTGGGCCTCTTGCTACTCGTCATTGTCCACTCCGAGGCTTCTAGGTGTTCCTCACTTGGTTGGCCTGACAAGGACCTCTGAGAACTGTACAACAATTTCTTAAGACCGAGACAGCATGCACTCTAAGAGGCCTCTGGGTTATTTAGGGACCCAAGAAAGCAGGGAGAATTTCCTTCTGTCCCTTGGACAATGATTTGGAGGAGAAAGTCTGCACGATTTCATGCTCATAGTTTGATACTATTTGGAGAATCTTGGTATTAATTCCATAATGCCAAAGTTCACTTTCCAATGTGTCATTTTATTTTCATTCATTTGTGCTCCACCTTGTTCCAGAACTTACTTGAGTTTGACTGCTTTTCACCAACTGTTTCTAATCTGCCAGAGCCTTCCCTCTCTCAAGCACACGATGTGAGGCAAGATGGCATTTTCGGGCTGAGTCTTCTGGGAGATTTGCTTATTAGAAGTGAACCGTCTCTGCAAACTTTGGTCTGACGGTTGACTTCACATACTTCTGCACAAGGCACACAGGTGTCTCCCTGTGGCAGGATGCTCTATCCAGTGCAGTCTGTTATAAAACCCCCCTCCCGACCCCTTCTAAGGACACCTGGCTTCTGAACTGTCAGTGGGAGCCCATTGAGGGGTACAGCCCTGGAGGCCTGCTTTATGCCTGCCTTTGAGTAGCTCTGGTCTCTCTCGGCTTTGATTTGCCAAGCTTTCAGATAGGCACAGGTGTTCAGATGTCCTGTGATCAAGGGTGGCAGGGGAAACAAAATCCACCCCACACTTTCTATTACAGGCACTGAAAGCCCCATAAACCTTTTATTTTTCTCCTACTTCATATTATACATACAAGCCACAGCTTGGCTTATATGCAGATTTTTAAAGAGAGAGAGGCTGTGAGCAGAAACAGAAAAGTCTTAGCTTGAAAAAGGCAATCAGATTAGTCCATCTAATCTAGACCTTTATATTCCTTGTCTGTGTAACCGGGAAATTACTTGCAGCATTGCTAAAATTAGGGAAAAACTAGAAACAACCTGAATGTCCAGCAAGAAGGGGCTGAGAGAGTAAAATTACAGTCTGCTCATACAGTGGAATATAGCCAATAACATTCTGCAGGATATTTACCGATATGAGAAAATGTTCACAATATATTGTCTTAAAAAAGAGCAGGTGACAAAACAATGTGTGTAGTATGTGTATATACTAATATGTGTGTATAATTATTTTTAAAACATGTGTGTGCACATGCATAGAAAAAACATATCTGAAGGATGTATACCAAAATGTTAACAGGTGGCTCTAGGTAGCGATTATGGGTAATTTTTATCTTCCACTGTTTGTACTTTATTTTTTTACAATGAGCATATATTACCTTTATAATCAGAAAAAAACATATCAGTCTATTTTTTTTAAAATTCTAAAATATTTAACAGATCCCTAAAATGCCATTTGAGGGTATTTCTCAGGTGATATGAAAAGATGTTGGAACCAGTGGGATATTTTAGAAAAATTTGGGGATTTTTTGTTGTTTTGTTTTGTTTGTTTTTACTCCAGGGACCCATCTATAAAAATTTAGGCCAATGTTGCCAAGTTTTGTTAATGACGCTATCCCCCTCCCCCACACCGTTCTACCTTATCTAACTTGATAACAGCAATTTATACACCACCCCCACATCGATGTTTTGTATGTTTAGCAAAGCATCAAACCTTACCGTACGGAAAGCTGCAACCACAAGATTTGAGGGAAACAGGTTTCTGTTGGAAAAGAGAACATTTCATCAGTATTCTTAAAATTCAGCTTTCAAAGCGTCCACTTTTTTTTGGTGAGGAAGACTAGCCCTGAGCTAACATGCGATGTCAGTCCTCCTCTTTTTGCTGAGGAAGACTGGCCCTGGGCTAACATCCGCACCCATCTTCCTCCACCT
Organism: Diceros bicornis minor; assembly: GCF_020826845.1. Classification (NCBI taxonomy): domain Eukaryota; kingdom Metazoa; phylum Chordata; class Mammalia; order Perissodactyla; family Rhinocerotidae; genus Diceros; species Diceros bicornis. The sequence continues at coordinate 22,765,074 of NC_080751.1, forward strand.
TATATGGGACGCCGCCACAGCATGGCCTGACAAGCGGTGCATCGGTGCGCGCCTGGGATCCGAACCTGTGAACCCCGGGCCGCCGCAGCAGAGCACGCTCACTTAACTGCTGCGCCACCGGGCCGGTCCCCGAAGTGTCTGCTTTAAGACGCCCATCCTGACAGCCTAATAAAGTGTTTCCTCTCCCTCCACCTCAGCAGTTACTGGTTCTTTTGCTTGATCCAAGCACCCAACTACGCCTGGGCTGCTGGGCCACAATAGAGACTTTGAATGCACCAATTTTTATCCTCCTCTTTCTCATGGTGCTCCTTGATATTTAGGCTTAACTGGGTCCAACCAAATCAGAATAACTGCATCACTTTCCTCTCCCCAAGATGGTAAGCCCCACTGCAGTGGCTTTCAGTAGAGAGCGGTGCTGCCCATAGTGAAATCCAAGGGAATGTTCTTGTTGTTGCAATAAGTGGGGGGCATTCCTGGAACTGGGGGAGTGTGTATAGGGAGAAGTGCCAGGTCCCAGCCACTTGTTCTGCTGAGTGTGGCCAAGTCCTGTACAATGAATGGTCTCAAGTCCCTCATGCTTTCCAATGTCCTGTGTGACATACCTGTAGATGAAAGCCTTATTTATAATTACCTGAGCCTAAACTAACTCCAAAACAAGGTAATTTTTGCACAATTTGAACATATACTGAATTTTCTAGGTATGCAACTAGTGTGTAAAAAGTGGGATGATTATTTTTTTGTTTTGTTCAGAATGTTTCCAAGAATTGTTCGTTTTTATGGAAAAATCACATCGCCAATGGCAAATTGTAAGACCTGGGTCCTTAATTGCACACACCAGTATCACACATCTGCATTTACAGCTGTCTCATTAATGGTGAATCTAAATTCAGAAGCAAGCACCTAACCACTTTGTTTTAGAGCATTTACATATTGAAACACATTATTTTTTATTATAAATTACTCTCCTTTTGTCTTTCATATTACAGTTAAGTCATTGATGTTTTGAAATTATGTGTGTAGATAAATTCTATTTATGGATTTCATTTCAGGATGAAGGATATTATGAAATATTTGTTACAAAAGCATGATAATAGAGCTGTTCAAGTGAAGCTATATTTTGAAGCCAAAATCTATTCATGCAGTTTTTACTGAAGGCCTTCTTTGGGTCAAACTCTGTGCAGGATGCTGGTCTTGATATACAGGAAAATCCCACTGACAGTCCATTTGTTCTACCCACTTCCTGTAAAAATAAGTCTAGAAGAGTAAAAGACTCTGGATCATCCTTTATAATTTGTGCCAAACTTATCCACGAATTCTTACTTTGGTGGTTGAGTTGTTCACCTAGCACTAGAATCTCTAGGCAACTGTTTGCAGTGCATTCAGTTTCAGAGGTAGGTGGGTCTGACTACAACCCAGCTTGGCAAACAGAGTCTAAGATGGCCTCCTGGTAGTCACACCTTTGTGTAATACCCTCCCCTTGAGTGTGGGTGGGGCCTATGACTTGCTTTTAGCCAACAGAATACAGCAAGGGTGATGGGATATCACTTCCGTGATTTGGTTACGTAAAACTGTGGCTTCTGTCTTGCTAGAAAACTCTCTTTATTCCTTCTGGGCTTACATGTTTGATGTTGGAAAGGCCCATATGGCAAGAAACTGAGGGTGGCCGCTGGCCAATAGCCAACTAGAAACTGAGGCTCCCAGTCTAAACTTCAAGGAACCGAATTCTGCCAACAACCATGTGACCTCAAGTGAATCCTTCCCCAGTTAAGCCTTTCGATGAGACCTCAGCCATGGCCAACACCTTAATTGCAGCTTTGTAAGACACAGAAGCAGAAGACCCAGCTAAGCCATGCCAGGAGTCCTGACCCCACCGAAACGGTGAGATAATTAATGTGTGTGATTTTAAGCTGCTAAATTGTTGGTAATTTGTTATACAGCAATAGATAACTAATACACCAGCCAAGACGGTTAATGAGATGCAAAAACGACATCATTAGAACACTTAGGGTACTTCCACAAGACAGCCAGCATCTAGAGACTGCAACATGGCGTTTCCCAAAGTTACTTGGCTATGAAACCAGAATTGCTTAGAACATACTTAGAGAATACCAGCAAGTACACGTCTGCATTTAAGCAGATGAAATGTGATCTTCAGTTGAATTAACCATTGCAAAATGGCGATCAGAAATTTGATTCCTATCACAAACATATTTACTTAAAAAGAAAGGTAGAAACAGACTAGCAATTTGCATTGGCTGTTCTTCAGTGTATAAAGGAATAGCAACTTACATTTGCCTATTATTTCCACTACAAAGCACCTTTCTTACATATTTCAATCCTGTGGCATAGGTTTGGTATCTCATTTCCATTTGCTATACTAGTTAGAAGCAGAAACAGGCTGTGAGCCAACGTCTCCCTGTTCTACATTGACCGTATCACAGCTCTCAGTAGTTCCCAGACTGAGCTGGCCACTGGGTTCTCTCCATAAGAGGGCAGGGAAGTTAAGGAAAGAGCTGGGTTAGAAGCCCTCCATATTCCCCACAGGGAACAATTTCTCCTGCAAATATCTTGCATCCTTCAAGGATTAGCCATTTCCTCAACTGGCGCAAGCACAGCCTTTCCCACAGCCTTGAAAAGCACTCTTCCAAAGAGCACACATTATTTGTTTAAACTCTTCTATCTGGCCTGCCTGGTCTCTTTAGCATGAGCAATAACCCAATATCTTCTCACCCAGAATGGACCCTGACCCTAACTCAGAAATTCTAGACCAAACAGCCATGGACACACCCACCTGTTTTCAGATAGTCTGCAGTATGTAGTCTACGAAATCTAAGGGGAGTAGAGGGATACAAATAATACTAGAGGCAAAATAGCGACCCCTGCCAAAAAAATCAAGTTCCTAAGAAGAACATGATGTATTCTGGCAGGTTCTTATAAAGTTAAACATACACTTACCATACGACCCAGCAATTCCATTCCTAGATATTTATCCAAGAGAAATGAAAATATATGTCTGCAAAAAGGACCTGTATGTATAATAGCATTATTCATAACAGCCCGAAACTCAAACATCCATCAACAGATGAATGAACAGATTATGATAAATCCATACAATGGAATCTTATCTGGCAATAAAAAGGAAGCAGCTACTGATAGACACAACATGGGTAATCTCAGCCACATCGTGCTGAGCAAAAGAAGCCAGACAAAGACAAGTACATGCTGAATGATTCCATTGATGTGAAACTCTAGAAAAAGCAAAACTAATCTATAGTGACAGAAAGCAAAACTTTCTCTCCAAAACCTCCTGGGGCCAGGGGTAGAGAGTGAGGATTGCTGAGAAGGGTCATGGGTGACAGAGATGTTCAGTGTCTGGATTGTGGTGCGGGTTAAATGAGTTATCTATTTGTCAAAACTCATTGAACTGTATACCTAAAATGGATGCATTTTTTTTTAACATTTATTTACTTATTTGTTTATTTAGTTATTTATTTTTGTGAGGAAGATCAGCCCTGAGCTAACATCCATGCCAATCTTCCTCTTTTTGCTGAGGAAACTGGCCCTGAGCTAACATCTATTGCCAATCCTTCTTTTTTTTCCCTTTTTCTCCCCAAAGCCCCAGTAGATAGTTGTATGTCATAGTTGCACTGGATGCATTTTACTGTACCTAAATCATATCTCAAAATTGCTTAAAAAGTGAAAAAGAAAAGATGCAGTGCTAACTGGAAAGGAGATTTTATAACCAAAATAAAAAAACCTTCAATGGGATGACTGAACTTTCTTTAGCTCAGCTCTCAGATGTTAATCCCTGGGAAGGAATTGCCTGGGGGCAGTGAGCTGAAGCTCCAACCACCCACAAAATCCCACTCCTTTCCTTTGGTCCCTCTGGTCGCCAGACAGCCCGGGAGCAGGACCAGTCCCCTCCCGCCTGCTCCAAGGGACAAGGAGCTGAGGCTGTGGGAGCAAAGCAAAAGATTTCTCTCCACTCTTCAATGGATGGTATCTTTGGTGTTGTATCAAAAAAGGCATTGCCATACCCAAGGGCACTTAGGTTGTCTCCAGTGTTCTCTTCCGGGAGTTTTATAGTTTTGCGTTTTACATTTAGGTCTATGATCCATTTTGAGTTAATTCTTGTGAAGGGGGCAAGGTCTGTGTCTAGATTCATTTTTTTTACATGTGGGCGTCCAGCTGTTCCAGCACCATTTGTTGAAAAGATTATCTTTGCTCCATTGTGTTGCTTTTGCTCCTTTGCCAAAGATCAGTTGACACTGATATTGATGTGGATCTATTTCCGGGCTCTCTATTCTGTTCCATTGATCTGTCTATTCTTTCATCAGTAGTAGTCTTTTTTTTTTTTTTTTTAATTTTTCCCCCAAAGCCCCAGTAGATAGTTGTATGTCAAAGCTGCACATCCTTCTAGTTGCTGCATGTGGGACGTGGCCTCAGCATGGCCGGAAAAGTGGTGCGTCGGTGCGCGCCCGGGATCCGAACCCGGGCTGCCAGCAGCGGAGCGCGTGCACTTAAGCGCTAAGCCACGGGGCCGGCCCAACAGTCTTGATCACTGTAGCTCTATGGTAAGTCTTATAATTAGGCAGTGTCAGTCCTCCAACTTTGTTCTTCTCTCTGCACTCATCTTACCCCTCCCTCCTTTGGCTTTTAAACACTGACGCTGCGGTGTTTTTTCTTACTCCTGAGCTCTCCTGTATTCAGGGATCAGTTGCTCAACATGCAAGCAGTTTTGCTTCTCAGAGCTCTGTCTTCAGGCACTTTTCCCAAATCCTCACATTCACACAGTAACTTTGTGGGCTTTCAAAATTAGGAACATTTGAGCTGGAAGGGATTTTAGAGGTGATCAAGTTCAACCTCCTCATTTAGCCCATGGTGACACCAAGGCCTAGAGACATTGAGTTGATACATCTCCCATTCATGCTCCATCTAGACCAACACTGGCCAATAGAACTTTCTATATTTGTGCTGTCCAATACAGTAGCCATGTGGCTACTGAGCACTTGAAATATGGCTAGTGCTACTGAGGATCTGAATTTTTAATTTTATTTACATTTAAACTAGTTAAATTTGGGGCCGGCCCTGTGGCTTAGCGGTTAAGAGCACGCGCTCTGGCGGCCCAGGTTCGGATCCCGGGTGCGCACCGACGCACAGCCTGTCGGGCCGTGCTGAGGCCGCATCCCACATACAGCAACTAAAAGGATGTGGAACTATAACATACAACTATCTACTGGGGCTTTGGGGAAGAAAAAGAGGAGGACTGGCAATAGATGTTAGCTCAGGCCCGGTCTTCCTCAGCAAAAAGAGGAGGATTGGCATGGATGTTAGCTCAGGGCTGATCTTCCTCACAAAAATAATAATAATAATAAAATAGTTAAATTTAAATAGCCACTTATGACTAGTGTCTATCACATTGGACAGTGCAGATCTGGAGTTTTGAGATCCAGAGTCTGGAAATCAGAAGGAGCAATGGTCTCCTCATGTTTACCTCTGCATAGCATCAATTTCATTGGGTGTTAGGGTGCTTTTAACCACTGAGCTCTCCATCTTATTCAAATCCTCAAATATTTCCTTTTTCTCTTATTTGATTCTGAGAAATTTACTTGAATTACATAATACCAGGTATACATTAGACCAAAGTTTCTCAAACATTACTAGGCCATGAAATCAATTTCTTGGCTCTAGCCAGCATTTTATAAAAGATGTCAAACATTAGACAGAATAGAAAATATCAGCATATATCACATTTAAAATGTTGTTTTGTGGAATTTATGTTTCAAGTTGTATATGTGGGGATGCCATAATTTAAAATGTATTTCTTATCGTGATTCTAAGTCAAAAACATTTGCAAAAATGCCAAGACCATACTACTGAATCCAGAGATCCAAATTGGGAGAGAATGGACAAGCTTTCCAGTGCTATAGGAATCTTTGGATACGTTACTTAAAACAAACAGAAAAACTGGTATGAGCCCAGGTTGAACTGGTGAAGGGAGAACTTCTGTTAGTGGTACTGTCCAGATTCATGTAGCTCACACGATGAAAAACTTCTAAAATGTTCCTTCTTTACACATCTGGTACTGTTTGTTCTTCTGATCCTATTGTCAAGGGTGGTATGCATTTCCCTGTTCTATACGAGAAGAATGTAAAACAATTTACTTTTGCTTATGTATATTTTTTGTTCCAGAAGTATTTCCTTTTATTTAAGTTTAAAAATTCTTTACCGAATTTATGAAACTTTCAAAGACTCTTCAGAACAGGATATGGCCCACCTGATAAACATTTATTATCCCTAGTGTTTATTGGGATAGAGTCGGTTAACAGGGATGTGCCCCTCCGGATCTTGGCACTCACTTCAAGGCTGGGAGCAGAGGAAGGGCAGAGGGTGGTGGGCTCATGCGACGGTGATGGTGGGGGTGGGGGAGGAATCTACCCTCTTTTTAAGGCCCATATCCAGTTTTAGATTCCAGCCAGAAAAGCTAACGTCAGCCCCTGGGGCGGGGGACATTTTAGGAAATAAGTCTAAGAAGAGCTCTCGTTCTCTGTACCAAGTAGCCCTCAGCTGTCCCTGAGAGGCTGGGACACATTAGAATATTAGCAAGACACTCAAATATTAACTCATTTAATCCTCCTAACAAGTCTAGGTAGTAGATACTATCATTAGCCTTTTTTTACAGCTAAGGAAACTGAGGCACAGAGAGGTTAAATGACTTGTCCATTCAGCTGTAAGCAGTAGAGCTGGATTCAAACCCGGGTAGTTGCCGGCAGTGTCTGCTCTTAGTCACTACCATGCTGCCTCTCTGGGTTTACGTTCTTTTCAGTCTCTGAACTATTCAGGTATTCTCCTGGGTGGTAGAAGAAACGGTGTCAAGTTAAAAACTTTTTCTTATTTTATTTTTTTTTTTGTGAGGAGATCAGGCCTGAGCTAACATCTGCCAATCCTCCTCTTTTTGCTGAGGAAGACTGGCCCTGGGCTAACATTTGTGCCCATCTGCCTCCACTTTACATGGGACACCACCACAGCATGGCTTGCCAAGCGGTGCGTCGGTGTGCACCCGGGATCCGAACCGGCGAACCCCAGGCCGCCGCAGCGGAGCGCGTACCTAACCGCTTGCACTACCAGGCCGGCCCCACTTTTTCATTTTTTTAATTACAAGCTGCCATTTTTTCCCTTTAGTGACTAGTTAGGCTGAGAAACCTCCATTAATTTGGATCCTTGTCAGATTTGCTAAGAGTCTTCATCTTGCCTACAGAAGAGGCAAGATTTGACCTAGGCCTAGGTCAAATCTCCTGCCATGGCCAACATTTAAAAGAAATTATTCACTATTCTCTCTCTGACTGCGATCTAGGGGCTGATAGTAGCTCTCAGTCTCCGCCAGGTTTCTTTGCACCTATTAAAGAAACGTGTTCTTTGCAGCTTGAGAGGCATCCCATTCAGGCCAGTCCTTGGGGAGGAAAGTAAGTCCCTCACATCTCCTTCAGTGAAGGGAAAGGCTCATAGCACTGTCCACTGTTGACAAAATGAGCACAAGAAAAAACAATAAAGCCTAGAAAATTGGGCAACAGGCAAAATCTCAATTGTGTTTACCAAGCACACGGCAGAACCCTGCTACCTTCTGCGAAAGACAGTGGCCCAGGGTCACTTCTGGCTGCCAGTGCATAGAGCCCTAGTCCAGGAGCTGACCCTACCTGCCTCCTTCGCAAATAAGCCTCTGGGTTTCCATTCAAAAACTACAAATTTTAGCATCCAGAGGAATGTTAGAAGCTGGTTGCCCCAATCCTTTCCATTTACAGCTGAAGAAAACTGAGGTCAACTTTGGAGACCATAAACACGTAATGCAGGGGAAAAGAAACTGCAATGTCAGGGAGGATGTGTGAGGACTTCTGCCCCATTTCAGACCGGAAGGCTCTTCTGTGTTTAGTTTGGACTTTTCTCCATTTTCCAAATTTCCCAGAGTGGTGATTCTATTAGTCCAAAACGTAGTCAGTCACCATTCACTTCTTTTTCTCCGACTCACACATGGTTCCCAATATACCTAAAGATGACACTAGCTGCAAGTCATCTTGGGTTCCCCCAAACATTCCTTTTATTCCCATTTACTCTCGTGTATTTCAGACTATGAAAAGAGTCATTGACATTAGCTCACGTGAACCAGAAAAACCCAATCATTTATAACAAGAGCAAGCACATATTGGGCCAGCCCTGTTCTAAGAGCTTTACAGACATAACTCATTTAACCCTCAAAACATCCTGTAGGAGGTAGGTGCTCTCATGATCCCCATTATAAATATGAGGAGGCCAAGGCACAGAAAGCTATGGACACGCCCTAGGACCCACAATCAGTAAGCATTGTTGGGGACCCAGAAGTCCCACAATGACTGGGTTTCTGACAATCTGTGTCTCTCTCTTTGGTGCCCAAACCATTTCATTGCTGATGAAAAATCACTTGGGTCACACCCAGCTCTGAGAGTCCTGTACTGTTCCAGGTTCCCAGGCGTAGAGTCCGGGCTGCTCAGGAGGAGACTGTCTGTGACTTGCCCACCCACCGGTTGCTCTCCGCCATCACTCCTCAGCAATCAAAGGGCCTGCTTCTGGTGCCAGTGCCTCACACCCACTCCCCAGTCTACTACGTTATTTCTAATCCCTCGTGCGTTGGGAAATCAAATCACTTGGCAACTGCATTCTGAATTTTCTAAAAGGCATAATGAATATCTATTAGCTTCATTTCTTCCTGACTTGTGGTTCCATCTTGAAAAAATAAATTAGAAATCATGGCAGAGAAACCCTGTGGGAGTTCTGGGGCACTCCACCACCAGGAAAGGTCATGGACTTGTAGCAAAGCCTTGGTGGCAGCTGCACTAGGTCACCAGAGACTTTTCCCACTCCTTCCAGATGTTTAAGTTCTGGGCAGAGACCAGGTGAGGGCCTGCTAGACAACTGCGGTGTTCACTGGCCAAGTCTCATTTCACTCAAGTGCCCACAGGCAGAAAGGACTGTGCCCAGCCTTTGCTAAAGAACATGCCCAGAGTCACATAAAATTGGCACCCGTGGGGTTTCTTTGAAGGAACCAACTTTAAAATTTTTACCCAGAGAGTCTCCAGACCTAGGAAGCATTTCCACGTGGCTCAGAACTCAGTTGCCTCTCACAAGCTGCTCAACGTGAAAGCCAAGTCTGAGCAGCTGCACACAGGCTTTCTTTCACTGAAGGGGCTCAACTTCTCTGCTTAGAGGAAATAGCATCTGTGCTGATGCAATCATACCCTTACCCGGTTCTTCTTTGGGCCCAGAGCAAACATTTCTGGGACCGTCAGACTAGCCCAGCAGCATGGCATCACTACCATGGCATGGTGACTTGGGGGAGAGGAGAGTGGGAGAAACAGAGCTCTGAACTTTCTAATCCCTCTTTTGATAAACCACTCTGTGACCTTGAGCAAATCAATCTCTCCATGTCTCGGTTTCCTCAGTCATAAAATAGGATCATACCACCTGCCCTACCTTTATCCGTGAGCTGCTGGATTAAATGAGGTTGGCCATTGGAAGCAAGAAATGCTACCCATTCCCAACAAACCACGACAAAGGTTCTCTTAGTCCTTCCCTGTATCTGCAGCCCAAGTCACTGAAAAGTCTGCACCTACACTGAACGCTAAGCCATGAGGCTAGGTCATCATTCACTTCAGAAGCAGGAGCTGAAGAGACTCGGATCTAAAACTAGAAACCCATGATCAGGAAATAAGATGTCTCTTCCAGGGCTGTTGGAAATAAGGTATCCCCTCACCTCACCCCCTGCCCCCTGTTTTTGGGCCACTGCCCCTCTCTTGGGGATAAAAGAATGCTACTGAGCCTCCCTATGGGAGGCCTGGGCATCCACACTCCCCTAGACCACAGACCCCTGTAAAAAAGAATCCTTTAACCCCATAATCACCTTCCCTCCTAAGGAGAGCTGACTGATACACTGAAAGTAATAAGCGAAAGGCTCTCTCAACCTCAGTAGACTTTGTTTTCAGCACCCACCTAAAAGTGAGTCCCAAAACTTTAAGGATCTCTAAAGACTCCAAATATCAAGCTGCCAGACACTAAACAAATACTGTGATCTCATCCAAGTCCTAATACACCACCTCCATCTGCCTTTTTTGGTAAGAACTTTTTGGTCCTCCTCATCAGAGATTCTTTTTTTCCACTGTAAATGCCTTGGTTTTTTCTGTTGTTGTAGTTTTAGATGAACACTCTCTCTCTTAAGTGGCAGACAGTCATCACATTTTCCAGAGGGAGAAATGGAAATAGCAGGAAGTCAAGTTATTTTGCCCAGGGTTTGCTGTTTTTCACAGCCTCAGGAATGAGGAGCTTTGCCTCAGTGACTCGAGACAAAACATACTTCCAAGGCTCGGAATCCAGAATTATCGGAAACCTGGAGGGGGAGCCAGCTGAGCTCCTCACTCAGCTGAACCTGGCCAGGTCAGTAGATGCCTCCAGGCTGCAGTTTTCCCATCTGTGAACTCTGGGCTAGTGGAGAAACCAAGAAAGGCCCAGGCCGAGGCTTTAAATAATCCACAGAAACTACACTACATTTCAAGGGATGAAGTGCAACTTCTACGAATCACAAAAACTAGGCAAAGCTTAGTGAATATGCTTCTCTCCCCTCCCCTCTAAAACACACCTTCCCACAAATAAAGCCCCCTGAAACTCACAGTGCTCTACAGTGGTCTTGACTGTGGGGTGGACAGCAACACACCCCACGCCTGGAAGAGAGGCATGTTTCTGGGCAATGGGCCCCACACAACTATCCCCAGCCTTGTTATCCTTGGGTCCACTGACAACACTTGAAAAAATTGCCAGCTTTCTCCTAAAGGGCTGAAACAGAGACGACCATAGATTACAGGTGAGGATGGCCCAACAGGCAAAATTCAACCAATGCTCTCACAAGCTTTCAGGGATTGTGGGAAGAAAATGGGATGAAGATACCAGAGCGTGGAGTAACGTTTTTACTGGCGAGGGCAGCCAGAGAATATAAGGAGTGAAGCACAGGTGAGACGGCTGCAATCTTCCCTAAGACACACTCCCACCTAACGGTAGGACTGGTTCTCGCTAAAAGATGCAGCCCCGCTCCTTGAGATTGTCCGGTGCGCCCCGGCTGATGTTTGCAAAGGTGTGGTCAGCATTTTAAAAAACGTTAAAGGCCACCAGCAGCCAATTAAGAATTAACTCCTAGGAGTATATGAGGGTATGTGTGTGCGTACGAACTGGAGTGTATTAGAGCGGGCGTCTCCCACTGCGCACTCGGCGAGGTCGGGGAGCGTTACCTGGCCAGGTCGAGGAAAGAGTCCACTGTCTCTTTGGGGACCGGAGGGGGCCCCGACTCCTCCAGGCCCAGGTCGCTGGACTGAAGGGTCTGCGCGCCAGACCCAGGCTTGATGATGAACGCCAAAGCAACGGCGAGCGACGAGGCGCCTAGCGTGGTGAGGCCGAAGTAGGCGATGGCGATGCCGCCCAGGCGCCCGAGGGAGCTGGCGTCAAGGGAGGCGGCGCCCGAAACCAGGCTGCAGACCACCAGCGGCAGGATGATCATGCGCAGCATGCGGAGCAGCATCTCGCCGGGGAAGGCCAGGTAGGTGACCTGCGTGCGGCTCAACTCCAGCCCGCGCAGCGCCGCGCCCAGGCCTGCGCCCGCCACCACCCCGGACACGGTGAGCAGCACCAGCGCATGGCGCCGCAGGAAGCCGGCGCAGCGCCGCGCGCGTCCCGCAGCGGTCCCGGCCGCGGCAGACCCCGCTGCAGGCCCCGCCTGGGCGCTGTCTAGGTAGCCGTTGGTTTCGCTGCTCTTCTCCATGGCGCTGCCCGCCGCTCGGAGCTGGAGGACGCGGGGTACTTGGGCTCTGGAAGAAGACAGGGCTCTCAATGAATGGATCAGGCGGAGCTTGCGAGGCTCGCCAGCTGTGCCCCGCGGGTTCTGGGAGCCGGCCCGCGGGGGGCTCCCGGTCTGGGAACAGAAGCAGGTGCAGAGGGGGCCAAGAGAGGCGCGGGAGAGCGGGCTGGAGCGCCGGGCTGAGTGGATCGCGCCGCGCCCAGTTGTCCCACAGCGGCCGCAGGCTGCAGATGATGCAACGCGGGAGCAGTTAGCGAGGACGCAGATGGGAGGAAGGAAAGAGCAGCCAGCCGCCTGAGCCAGACCCCTTCACACTCGCAGTCCCGCCCCCGCCGCTCCGGCCAATCAGCGCCCGGGAGCCGCGGCCGCGCGCCCCCCTCGCCCCGCCCCTGGCCTCCGGTGCCGGGGAGGAGCGGCTGGGCCGGGGGCGCTGTCTGAGGCCGCTGGGGCGCGGGCGGAGCCGGCCAATCCCGGCGCCCGCGCCTCCTCCAGGCCCAGCTGACCGGGGTCGGCTCCCGGCGACCACAGGGAGGCGCGGCCCGAGCGGCGGCCTGGGCTCGTTGGCACCTGCCGTGGCCGCTCAGGCCGGCCGGGGTCTGGGGCCTTGGGTCAGAGAGCCCGGGAGAATGTGGAACGCGGCTGTGTTCCTTGTCCTGGGGGTTGGGGGAGGGGAAGGGTTCACTCCAGGGTTGGTGCCTTCGCCCCCGCGCGGCCGGCCGGCGAGCTCCAGCTCGCCGGCCTCTCACGAAGGGGCCTCGCGCGGTGAAGGGGCCCAGGGCCGTCCTCCTGTCTCATGCCCCTCCTGCGTAAAGTCCCCTCCTCCAGGAGTCCCGTGGGGTTGCGTGCGGTAAAGGACGCAGGGGTGTTCAGCGCAGGCCCTGGCCCTTAGACAAAGGATGGATGGGTGGGTGGGTGGATGGATGGATGAGTTAGAAAAGCCTTATCACACGCTCATTAAGGGCTCTGACAAAGTTTCACCCCTAAGTGAAACGGGGTCCCCAGTGGCTCCAAACCCGACGTCCGGGCCCACTAGTGCACTACGAGGCGCATGCTTGGGGCTGCCTGGCAGCTGTCTGCGGTATGTGGGCTGAAGAGGCAAAACTCTTCTAGAAGAAACGAAGTTCTCTCTCCACCGCTTATAGTTGTGTTTCTACCATGTAACTTCAGCTGAAACACACAAGCAACTGGAGTTGAACCTGTTCCATCCCTCGACCCTTAACCGTCGCATGAAAACAGTGTAGACAGCTGTTTAGTCAGCTTGCAAAGATGGTTCCTTAATGTTCACATTCGACTCACTTCCTTTTTATTTCAACTTTTATTTAATATCTGCTCTGGTCACCGCAGATATGAGAAACCTCTGCAGAGTCGTTTTACTCTGTCACATTTATTAGATTTTTATATTTTCTCATTCTGCTTTTGAAAGAAATTGTTCTTTTAAGACTTCTGTGAAAGGGAAGTCTTCTTGTGTGTGGCTAACCTGAACTGAGAAGGAAGGCAATTTACTATAGATGTCTTACTGAAAAGGAGTCATCTTAAAACATGCCACGACAGATATTTGTGCAAATCAAAATGCCTTGGTAAGGAACTTGAGGAGCTGTCCAAATCTTGAGACAGTGAGGATTAGTTGTTTGAAGCCAGCAAGCCAGCCATTGGCTGGAGCTTGTAGGATTTTTTGAGGGAAGGAGGGAGCTAGTGTCCGGTGAAAAGGTGTACATATTTTTATCTGGTTTTGCAGAAAGAGGTTTGTTACTCTGTAGGCACCTAAGAGGCATTTCCAGGACACACTCTATTTGGCCAACCAGCCCCTCCCTTTGTTTTGACTACCACTTTTATGCAAAGGACTCTCAAATCATGCTCCAGAAATGAATCTCCATTTGCCTGCTTTACATCTCCACCTGGATATCGGGCAGGGATCCCAATTCATCATGTCCGAAACTGAACACACGCTTGCCTTCTTGAAGACTGCTCATCCTTCTGACTCCCCTATTTCTGTTATCAACATCATTGACCTCCCAGTCACCTCTGTTTGAAACCTCAAAGTGACCTTTGAGTCTTCCTTCTCTAGTGTCTCCTCTCATCTGATGAATTGCCAAGACCCACAGACACTCCTTTCGCAATATTTATCACATCCACCCCTCCTATCCATTCCCACTGCTGCCATACTGGCTCAGTTCTCATTTCCTCCCTTCTTATCTTGACTATCAAAATGTTCTAATTAGCCTTCACACTTCCATTGTTCCTCTTGTTCCAACCATCCTGTATTTTGCCTTGCCCCAGGCCAATCTTCCTAATGAATAATATGCATGTCAGGATTAGGTTCAGCTTCCATCCAGCAAGGAAAAAAGGAGCAATGCCCTCTCCCTTTAGGAACACTTCCTAAAAGTTGCAAACACCATTTCCTTTATATTTCATTAACCAGAATTTAGTCATATGACCACACCTAGCTGCAAGAGAAATTAGGAAATGTGATCTTTATTATGCACAGGCATATACACAGTTAAAAATTGGGGCTTCTGTTACTAAAGAAGCAGGAAAGAATGATATTGAAGGACAAGTCCTTCATATTACTTACCGTTCAAAAGCTTTCAGTGGCTCGCACTGCATTAAGAATACGCTCTTCAGCGTGGCATTCAAGACCTACCGTGATCTGGCCTCAGCTCACTCTCCAGCCTTGTGCCCTCTATGCGTGCGACATAAATGGGGCCGTGTGCTGCTTTCGCATTTTCTGGCTCCTCCATCCAGTCCCAGTTCAGATACCTCTTCTCTCCCAAAGCCTTTCTTAATCCCCCTTGCTCCAACTCTGTTTGCTGCCTATAGCTTTTTGTGCTGTTCCCGTGCACCCCGGAGCTGTGTTAATAGTTAACCCTCAATTGGGAGTGGAGAACTCCCTGCGCTATTGGCACTTTCATTGGACATAAGTGTGGTGCTGAGTGGGAGAGCGGTGTTTGGGGGTGCCTTATGCCATGCCAAATGTATTTGTCATTGAACTAGCAAAACCTCTCTTTAAGGAGGAGCTGGTCTCTTGGGGCTTCTTTCGGGGACTAGCCTGCCCTGTGGCTGCTCTGCCTACATGTGAGGCAAACCAGGAAAAAGGTGTTCGCTCTTGGCCTCCCCAACAGTGGGTAAAGCGTTTCACTTTCTGCCTTCTTTTTCTGTCCTTCTTCCTTTTTCAAATCCCTCTCCTTTTGCTTTTCCATCACATTTCTTCTGTCTTTTCATAATTTTACATGCCTCCTGCTTGTAGGTATTTGGTACAAAAAAAAATTATCGATTCCTGTATTTAGATACCTTCCCCCACCACACTTGTATGTGTTCTGTCTAGGTTCTAGATGTATAAGTACCAAATTATACCTTAAAAGATACCTTATATCTTATCATTATACCACTAGAAATACCTTAAAAGTGGTCCAGTCTGACACCACTCACCATCACCACCACCATCATCTGATGCTTGAATCTGTCGATAGGTTAAAGTATCGTTCAGCAAGTATTTCCTCTCTTCTTCCTCCCACCTGGATGGGAGTGTACTTACTCACCACTTTGACTTTGAGCTTGACCACGTGACCAACTTGGCCAATGGAATAAGTGGATGTGAAGCAAGCAGAGACATCAAAATGTTTTTGCAGAGTTGCGCTTGGGCTCCTGCATATGTGTGATTCAGCGTGCCCCAGGTAGACGTTGTCCCTTCAGCCTGGCACCAGAACAAAGACAGAGGAGTGTGTCTGAATCCAGCCTGCAGCCTTGAGCAAGCCCGGCTCCCTCACAGCCCTAAAGAAGGGCACCCCACGCAGTGCCCAGACCCATGAGTGAGAAAAAGAAGTGCTGCTGTTGAAACCCACTGAGTTTTCAAGGCATGCGTTACCCTGCATTATTCTCTCTTCAGCATCTGTTCCAGTTATCTATTACTGCATAACAAAGCACTCCAAAAAGTAGTGGCATAAAATAACAACCATTTTCTTACACTCATGATTTGTAGGCTAGGAATTCAGAGAGAACACAGCATGGGGTCTCATCTCTGCTCCTGGATGACTGGAGCGTCAGCTGGGGTGGCTTAATGGCTGGAGATGGCTGACATAGCTCAACTGGGGCCATATGCCTGTGGTCTCGGTTCTGGCTATCCTCTGGGATCTTTGGTTCTGTTACACATTGCATCTACTGAGGCTGGAATATCCAATATGACTCTTTCATTCACACACCTGGTACCTGGGCTAGTGTGGCTGGGAGAGCTGGGGCTGGCTGGGCACCTCTCTCTCTCTCAATGTGGCTAGCTTGGGCTTCCTCACAGCATGGTAATTTCAGTGTAGTCAAACTTCTTACATAGTAGTTGACTTCTCTCAGAATGAGTGTTCTAAGAAATCTAGGTAGAAGCTGCAAGACGTCTGATCTGGCCTCTGACGTGCCAGAACATCACTTCTTTCACATTCTGTTAGTCAAGCAAGTCACTAAGGCAGCCCAAATTCAAAGGAGGAGAATTAGACTCCACCTCTAAGAGGAGGGAGTAGCAAAGAATTTGCAGCTGTCTTTGATCCACAGTAACATTCTTAAAGCTTAAATGTGCATGGGTTCTAGACCAGAGCAGCACACATAAGTCGCCACTTCCAGAAGTGCCCAAGCTCTAGTGTCTCTTTGGAAGACGCTATTAGAAAGTTCCTTTGGCATTATTTAGTCATGTTTTTAAAACCATGACTGCATCATCCATGGTAAAGAAGAATCAGTTTCCCTCATTAAAGCAATCCTATGGATTTTTTACTTATGAAGTGATAAGAATGGTGTTTTCCCTGCCTTATCAAAGTGGCTATTTATCACTCCCCCTGTACTTACGTACTGTGGATGGTTTGTATTATACACAAATGCTGGCTTCTGCTTATCTCAGTTCTAACTTCACATCTGATGACAGTTTGGTATGTTCCACGTTATTTCACTAGAATCACTGGTGGCATCACTAGAATCACACAGTAGGAATTGTTTTCTGCCATGCATAGACTGAAAAAGGAAAATTATATCCTTCATCACAGGCAAATTTGGATTCTAGAGTACTTCCTTACCTTTCCTGAGAGACACCAGGTAGTTTAACAATCATATTAAAAGGTTAAACTTTAGTTTACTTCTTTCCATGTCAGCAAAAGACAGCTTTGCAGACAATGCAATGTGATTTTTAAAAACGAATATTTGTCTTTCAAATAGATTAGGTTACTGAGCAAACAGAGCAAACAAGGTGAAAATCCAAAATAATAAAGTTCTTTTTCTTCTGTGGTGGCCAACTTGGTGCATAGTAGCATACTGGAATCAAAATACTGGTGAGTGTGTAGTCTGCAATCCTTCCCCTGGGTTCCCCCCAGTATCATCTCTACCCACCAAAAAGACAAAAAAAGAAAAGAAAGGGGGCCATAAATGCCCCAAGAACCAAAAGGTCAGGCCCAGACTCAGATAAACAATTTGAGTCAATACTGAAAGGGAATTTGGTCAGAGTGGGAGTAAAAGGCAGGATGAAACAGAACTATGATGTCTGTTTCTATGGTTTTAGAGAAAAGCTAAAGCTATATTAACTGATATTTTCTTCTTAGAGAGGACTGGTAAAATAGAAGCATCGAAAGAGATGAGTTCAAACATGAGAATATCAGTTAGTTTGGTGTCTCTGTTTTGTGGGCAAGGGTTCTAAGGATAGTGATTTAAGTCATCAACACAACCAGATGTTTACTGAGTTTCTTACTAAGAGTAAATCACTCTGCAAGGCCCATAGAGTGAAATACAAAAAAGGGGAGCATGGATTACTTGGGGAGCTGATTAAAATGCATATTCCTGAGCCTGGAGGAGGGCCTAGGAACCTGCATTTCAACAAACCAATCCTCCCTTCCTGCATTCCCACCCAACCACCCCCCCAACCCCCCAGATTACTCAATCAAAAGTATTTACAAGGGCATTGAATTCACAGTTTAGAATTAAAGAAGTTCAAGATGAGATCTAGGCTAGACCTTCAAAACCTGTCAATCAAGTCCTCCTTACTGAGTACAATGCTAAGTGGTGGAAGCAGGTGTGATTGGTGGGGAGGGGGATTGGCGAGGGTAGCGAAGTGGATATCAACTAGAATGAGTTATAGTTCTCTCAAGCATTTATTATGCCTGGCACTAGAATTCACTGAAGTCTGTTTGGGAAACAGCCCTGGACTCCTGAAAAGAGAACTAACCTTACAAGTAGAACTCAGTGGTCCCCAAACTTGACTCCCATCAGAGTCATCAAGAAAGAGTTTAAAAAGGATAGATTCTAGGACTCCAACCCTAGAAACTTTGGTTTTGTAGCTCTGGGGTAGGAACCCAGGTATGCATCCATATTTTTTTAATTCTTCCAGTTAATAGATTAATAAAATATAATAACCAAATGTAACGGCATCTGGATTAAAAGAAAAATAAAGGATAATTTTGAGACTACTAGGGAAATTTCGTGGGGATTGTATGTTGAACTTAATGTTGAGTTTCTTAGGTGTGGCAACAATGTTCTGCATAATAGGACAATGACCTCATTTTTGGGAGAGTATGGAGAAGTATTTAGAGGTGACGTGTCATGGTGTCTGCACACGACTCTTGGATGGCTTGCTAAAGGGGAAATGTGTGTAAATATAGAGAGCAATGCAGAATGTTAATGGCTGGTAAAACTGGATGAGGAGTATATGGGTGTTCATTGTTTTGTTCTTGAAACCTTTCCGTAGGCTAAAAATTTTTCAAAATTACAAAACGTTATTTTTTTTTACAAGAGAGAATAAATCATGAGGGGAACAGCCTCCAACTTTGATTTTGTTGCACAACAGATTTGAGCAACCTTAGTAGAAAGATATGGATTACAGAAGCTTGGAGCCATGAGAGATCACTGTGGCTAGAACTGTGGTTCTCCACTCACCTTCTGCTAGGACACACATGATAAATAATGCTTATACACAGTGCCCACAGCCTCAGGTGGACCTAGGCTTTGATGTAATTCCTGGCTACCCACCTGTAGCACAACAGATTTCCCTCCTACTTAAGAAAGAATGTTGACCTGCAAGTAAGTGACATTATCATAGGGATAACTTCTAATTCATTCAGATTTATTTTAAAAATAATAATGTCCGAACTTCTCTACTTTTGTGTGGGAGGGGTTTGAAAATTCAATAAATCACTCTGTTGTACAAAGAAAATGTAGATTGTTTGCTATCTGTAACTGATCCCATCTTCATCATGGGCAGTCACAGCACTGGGTTATTGCGGGGAGAAAATGGCTTTAACTTGACAGAGAATGTAATGGAAGGCTTTTCCAGTTTAAATAGCCTCGTGGATAATTCAGAGTCTTTTGATAAATACTCAGCATTTCAGACTTCCTCTCTATCAGTAAGTGACTCTGCAATGATGTCATTGTAGAAAAATTTAAGAGAAGTTACAATTTTTTAAAAAAAACAAGAAAGAGTGGTGCTTCACTAATAAGAAGAATGCATGGACATTGTGGCAGATTATGAAAATAGTCCCATTCTTCACTTCTCCCTGTGTCCTGACCCTCTGTCACGTTACTTTCAGGGCCCTCCAACTCTGTCTGGGCTCAGCCATAGGATTTTCTTTAGTTAATGGGTATGGCTGACTCGAGGCAAGCAGAGGTTTGAAATAGGCTTATACATTGGGCTTTTCTCTTGTGCCCATGCCATTGCCCTCAGAACATGCCTGGGCTAGCCTGCTGGAGGATGAGAGACACGTGGAGCACAGCTGAGTCCCCAGTCATCGTAGTGGAGGTCATCCTGCATCAACTACCAGCCATTCAACCCCAGATATGAGAGCAAGCCCAGCCAAGATCAGCAGAGCTGTCTAGTCGGCCCCTCCAGAAACGTGAGCAGTAAACATTTATTGTTGCGTGCCACAAAAGGTTTGTGGTTCTTTGTTACTGTGTTCGTCCAAGTCCTCTAAGAAGCCACTGCCAAGATGGGATAAAACATACAAGGATTGTATTTGGGAAATCCCTATGTGAGAGAAAATGGGGAGTGAGCTGCAAGCTGAGTGAGCTGTCAGAAGCCAATGCAAGTCTGACCCCAAGTGAAGGAGAGAGGGAAGGAAGGTTGGTTAGAAACATCCTGGACTGTGGTGCAGTCTAAGGAAGGTTCAGCAAGGCTACTAGTGAACCTCAAGCCAAAGCTGGCTATCAGAGGAGACTTGAGCTTTCCAGGAACAGGTCTGCCATAGCATCTCCACTACACTCAAGCATTGCCTGGGAGCAACCTGTGGGAAGCATGGCCTTGGCACAAACTGGGCAGTGGATTTCAGAGCACGCTAACTGGCCGACTAGACTAATACGTCTGCGAGGTTTTTTTCTCATGGCTGCCACAGTTACACAGCGTTATTGTGGTAAGACTTAACTGATAAAGGCATAGAGTCTCTATTACTGTAGAACAGCAGTTCTTAATATGGGCGGTACTTCCTCCTAGGGGACATTCTGGAAATGTCTGGGGGCATTTCTTGGCCGTCATCATGTTGGGGGGTGCTACTGGCATTTGGTGGGCATGGGCCAAATATGCCAGACGTCCTGCAATGCACTGGACCATCCTGCACAACAAACCATCCCAGGTCCTTCACAACTTTTCACTATCCTATATGATATCCACAAGGGGAATAATCTGTTCAGAATTATTTAAGCCAAGAACCTAATTCTGTTTTACACAGAAACATCAAATATTTTTTGCCCAATATGAATATGCACTGCATTTCTAAGATTACAATTGTTGTGGACATTCAAGAAAGATTTCTTTGTTTCAAACTTTACTGAGTGTTGGTTACCCATATTCGGAAATCATGCCATAGGCAACACTACTTGTGGTATGTGAATCACCAATACAATGCTCCTAAGATAGTCTACATTTGTAGCTGTGGCCACCATATACGGTGTGTAAACATTCGATTATTTCATTATATTCCCTGGGTGGTCATTCCCAGGTATTTGCTCATAGTGAAACACATGTGGTTTTATTATATTAATTTTCCTGAAATTATGTGGTAGGTAGGCTATATTACTTACAAACCTCATTTTAGGATGAAAGAAGTTGCTAGGTCTGACATGGTTAAGAACCACTCCTGTAGAATGAGGGCCAAAAAGCTATAGAAAGATTATAAAAGAGAAGGGAAATGTACACTCGTATCCATAGCAGCATTATTCACAATAGCCAAAAGGGTGGAAGCAACCCAAGTGTCCATTGACAAATGAATGGATAAACAAAATGTGGTATATATATACAACCGAATACTAAAAATCCTTAAAAAGGAAGGAAATTCTGACATGCTACCACAGGGATGAACCTTGAAGACATTATGCTAAGTGAAATAAGCCAGTCACAAAAAGACAGGTACTGTATGATTCCACTTATAGGAGGTACCTAGAGTAGGCAAATTCGTCAAGACAGAATATAGAATGGTGGTTGCTAGGGGCTGGGGGGAGGAGGAATGGTGAGTTGTTGTTTAATAGGTATAGATTTTCAGTTTTGCAAGATACAAAGAGTTCTGGAGATTGGTTGCACAACGATATGAATATACTTAACACTACTGAACTGTACACTTAAAAAGGGTTAAAATGGTTTTTATGTTATGTATATTTTACCACAATAAAACAAAGAAAGAGAGAGAAAGGGAATGTAATTCCAGCCTAGGTCAGACTCTGATTAAAATATAAATGGATACTACTAAATAATAGTTTCCATTAATGTTATATTGATATTTAAATATATAGGTTTATATGAACACGTGTACATATATATTTGATATCATATTAAAATTGAAAAGAAATGATATGACCCATGGAGAAACTGGTAACTCAGGAAATACTTTATATCAGAACAAGATTTTTTTTAGAAAAGAGGACTTAAAGAAGTTGGAGTTTAATTGGAGAGTCTGGGTGACCTCATGACCTTTGTGCTGGTTAACCATCTATTATGGTCCCGCTCCAGGCCGCCCTTCTCGGTTCTGTGATGTTGCGGCTGAGCCACATTTCCCACATTCCCTTGCCAGCTGGCTTTCTATGGTTCTGGGAGGCACTGGTGGGAAATGGGAGAATGGAAGAAAGGAAAGAGGGCTTCTTTCCCGCTCCTGCCTCCTGTCCGGAGATGGCTGGCAGCAGCAGACAGCTCTAGCTCCAGCTTCTAGCTTCTAGCTTCTTTCTGCAGTCCCAACACTAGCCTCACACAGCCCCTCAGAGGTGCCACTGTCAGCCAGGCCACACCTTCCTCAGAAGCCAGAGCTTCCACTGAGCTGCATCCCTCATGGGGGACTAAGAGCTCACGTGTGGAGAGAGATCTGGGCATCAGCCCTGCCCAGCCCTCCTCTGACATCCTGTTTCTAGTAATACCACCTCTTCACTTTTGCTCCCCAGCCCAGTGGTAGCTGCTGGATTATTAGTCTCTCAGTTATTAATCTCTGGTTTACCTCACCATTCCTTTTTGCTTTTCCCCCCAGCTATGTAACTCCTTGGTAATCAATTGCCTGTATTATCTCTCTTCCGGTGGAAATTCCTAGTGTAATTTCTGTTTTCCTGACTGGATCCTGACTAATGAAATCTTTTAAAGATATACCACATCTGTCTGTCAATACAGTGGTCTGGTAGCGATGTTGCCTCCACCTGTGTTCCTAGGGAACAATCTGGTATGGATCCCTATATCAGCTTGATTTTGGTCTCTACTATTATTTTCTACTAAAATAACCAGGGCTCCTGGGAGAGTAGCTGGCTCTATGACTCTGTGTTTGCGGCACAGAAAGCAAAATAGGTTAGAAAATCTTGTGAAAAAGCAAAAATGCTTGCAACAATCTCTGGGACTCTCGTTGGCCAGATTGTGAGAACTCGAGCATTGAAAAGAAAAAAAAAACATTTCTGTGCAAAACATGAGTGCATAGTGATACTCAAAAGGAGTAACTAAAATACAGTACATTCAAGGAAAGGCAATTATCAGTTTTGATAATGTTTGCAGAAAATGTTCTTTATGCCAAAGCAAACATATGCACCCAACAGTAAGATTTAGTTAGCACCCAAGTACCATTAGTCAAAACCAGGCAGTAACAATTCAGCTTAGCCCAACAAATACTTGCTTGGGACAAGATCATCCTAGAAAGATCTGAACTTGTGTTCCAGTCCTAAATAGTAATTCATGTCTTCAGTAATTCAGCCAATTATTTCAATAAATATTTATTGGGTGCCTATTATGTGCATTATTCCAGACACCTGGGATACAACAGCAAAGAAAATAAAACACAAAAAAATCTGTCCTCATGAAGCTTATGTTTTAGCTAAGAGATTCAGTATGCAATAAGCCTAATGAAGAAGTAGACTGCATAGAGGGTGGTAAATGCTATGGAAAAAAGAAAAAGGAGAACAGAGTAAAAAGGCTCAGGAGAAGCAGAGGTGGGCAGTATTAAATCGGTAGGCCTCATTGTGAAAGCGAGATTTGAATAAAAACTTGGAGGAGATGAGGAGGTTAACCGGGTGGGTATCTGGGCAAAGAATATCCCAGGCACAGAGACTAGCCACAGCAGAAGCCTAACTTGGAAATGTACTTGGTGTATTCAGGGAATAGCAAGGAGGCCAGTGTGGTTGGAAGGAAATGAACCAAGAAGAGAATAATAGGAGCTGTGGTCAGAGAACCACCTTGTACAGGGCCTCGTAGGTTCTTATAAAGACTTTGGCTTTTATCGTGAGTGAAACGGAGAGCTCCTGCAAGGCTTGGGGTCTGCTTTGACTGGTTTAAAATGATCTGCTGTGTTAAGAATAAGACTGCAACGGGGATACTAGAATAAAGCAGCAAGTCCTGTTGGGAGGCTATCGTAATTATCCAAGTGAGAGGTGGTGGTGACTTAGGTCGGGGTGGTGGCACAGGAGGTGGTGAGAAATGGTTCAATTCTGAATATTTGTCAAGGCTTGACAAACAAAAAGGCAAATACTAAACAGCTAACACCCGTGTTACATGGCTGTTATTATCGAGATGGGGGTTGGGATCAAACCTCACTTCTACATCAGGATCCTGGAGTCTGTCGTGATCCTGCAAATACATCTTCAATGAAGAGGAATAAAACCTGATGTCACCATTTTATTGAAATATGGGAATGAGATGGAGTGAAAGCCAGGGTATTGGTTAGGTTGGAGAATAATAATTGGTTGGTGTCAATGAAAGAGGAAACAGTAAAACGGTGAGCATAAACTAAGGAAAAGGATGTCTAAACTAACAGGATTCTGGGGCCGTTAGTAGAAAGGAAAGTAGCCTTAATACTCTCACCTCCTATATTGATGGCATGGACGTGCAGGGTGATGATACATCCATGCCAACAGGAATTGAATAGGTTTCTTATGGTGTATTTGAGACGGCGAGAAAATAGGCAAGATATTTAAGGGAAAAAAAATTCATCCAAAATGATTGAACCTTCTTTTTAAGCTTTAGGGCTTTACAAGGAGTAAACTTGATTATCCAAATTACATCCCACATCACATCTCCTCCCCAAATGAGAGGCAAATGAGGCGTGGCAGTGTTGGCATTGGGTTTCGGGTTTAGCACATCAGTGGATTCAGTCAAGTTTGAGGTTCAAGGCTTGGTCAAGTCCTTGCTTCAGCTCCAGTGCTCTGTGTCCTGCAGGCCTTCTAGATGCTTATGGCTGCCTGGCCCAGGCAAATGGAGCCCTGCCTAGTGGTGGGGGACTTTGTGCAGGAATGGAGAGAGCCTTCATATTTTGTTCCTTTCATATAAAGCATTATCATTAATAATATCAGGCTTCTTTAATGACGGGATGTGATTCCAAGTGGAGTGTTATGTTGACCAGGCCTTATAGTTCCTTAGCAGCTGCAAACTGCTGATGGTGTTTTTGGCTGATAACTTTCTGTATTCCATTGTTGATATTTTGGTTCTTAGCCCCTCTGAGGAATCTCTGCTGAATAATTTCTTAAATTTTTCAACTATTATCCAATTATTATCCATAATAATTTAAGATTTGAATAAAGTTCCATCTTAACCTATTTTTCTTTGTTATTTAGTTATCTTACCACATTCATTATTTCATGTTGACATATAGTCCCCTAAAACAGCAAATCCTTAACCATTTTTCCAATATGACCCACATATCAGAGCTATTAATAATAATGACTAGCTTTCACAGGGGCCTTACAGTGTACAAGGTACCAAGTCTTATATGGCTTAATTCTCCCAACAATCCTATATGATAGACACCTTTATGATCATCATTTTACAGGTGGGAAAACTGAGTCTTGGAGAGATTAACTAACTTCTTCAGATCATACAGCTAGTAGACTGTAGAGCCAGGATTCAAACCTAGCCCATCTGACTCCAGATCTAAACTCTTAACCATTCCCGCTTATGTGCAGAATTTAACTGGGAGCTTATGAGCACCCGCAAACTACAGCCCATGGGCCAAATCCAGCCGTATACCAGTGGGGACTGCTAGAGCCAGCCACTGCTGCATCCCCCTCTGCCCCTGTTCCCCACTCTACTCCCAGAGTCTGCCTCCTTGGCCAGTGGCCACACTTTGCTGCTGCCCAGGGCCCACTGGTTACTATCTATGTGTTGGGGACTCTACTGTTGGTAATTGCTGGCAACGAGCAGTAGAATCTCAGTCTGCGAGCTGATGACTTGGCAAGTCACCTTGCTCCTCATGAGGTATTCCAGGTGACAAGGCCAGTTCTCCAAGAGGCAGGAATCTGGGTGTTACTGAAATAGAGTAAAACAGATGGTGCATCAACCCCGTGTCCTTCCCTACTCCCAGGTCCCTTCCCCTTGGGCCAGCAGCTTTTCCTTCCAAAATGTCTATGTTCAACTGGCAAATGGGCACAAAGCTGCTCACTACCTGGGTGGGCCCACCCCAGGCAAACTGGGAGGGCTGAGGCAAAAATTTTCTCTCTTGTTATATAAGTGCCTACATAATATCCTCAATTTTGCCTCTTGACTCCAGAGCCTAAAATATTTATTATCTGAGCCTTTACAAAAAGTTTGCCCACTCCTGCTCTGTACCATTCTAAGCAAGTTGTAGCATTTCTACTTATTTAGTGTAGGTCATATTTTGGTCCAGGTTTCGGTCAACCAATCAAACAAATAAATTGTTAAAGTTATTCCTAGCCCTTCAAGCTAACATTGAATCTGGAATCTCTGTATATTGAGCCTATGTCAATAAATTCAACCTGATCCAATTTTATGCTCTTTCCACTGTGATCCCATATCCTTAAGATTCATTCTCATACATATCCCCCAAGTTTGTCTCTATATAAATTGGCAAAATCATACAATTCTCTCGGTGCATATCACACCTCCTCATGGATCATAATTTGTACCTCACCCTCTGGGACTTTCGGAGACTTGAGTCTAGTTATGGATCTAGGAAGGAGAGGTGGTACAGGTCGGTCCTTTGGAGATCATTACAGGATCATTACAAGGAGGACCAGCTTCCTCTGATGGTAGAAGGGGTGCTTCTACTGGCAAAGAGGGCTCAACAGAATTTGGGGTTCAGGGGCCCCAGCTTCACTAGAATCTGCTCATATATCACCATCCTAGTTCTCAGGGCCCTTTCCATCCCAATCAATGCCCTAGCTTTAACAAAAGAGGTACTACGTGGTTGGGAATTCAATTTGTGTTGTAATTTAGCTACTCACAGGACTGGACTTTGGATTTAGTTTCCCTGCGGCTACAGGAGATTAGGACTTCTTTCAGGGCAGTCATTGGTGCTTCCAGATCCTTAATGTGGACCTTGAGCTGGGAATTTGAAGTCTCAAGCTCATCATTTTCTTTCCCTATGTTCTCCAACCCAGTTAGAAGCATTATATTCCTTATTTCATTAAAATAATCTACAGCATCAAATACTGCATCACCCAGAGCCCTGTGTTCTATAGACATTTTATTACAGGTATCTGAAGGTAATAATTTTACACGACTATCTCACCACTGCAGGCCATGGAGTATCAGTGCCCAGGATGACTGAGTGTCATCCTGGCAAGGCTGACACAAGAGGGCCTTCTCTCTGTTTACTCTCCTTCCCTCAGAACACCTTGAGTTTCTGCCCTAGACTTTGACAAAGTAGTTGAGTCTAAATTCTACCAAATATTGGGTTCTGGGAACATCATTCTCTCTAGGAACATTTTTTAAAGCCCAAAGTGTTATAGGTGGTGCTGGAATAATCTCCAGTGTCTTATTAACTTCTGAGGTCCATTCTTGGGAGAGACATCTGAGCCTGGAGTGACTGAAGAAACCCCAGCTTTATCCAGGTATCAAGGATGTCTCTGAATCACTTTGAGCAGAGTTTAAAAGTGAGGAGGGATTTATTTGAACTTCGACTTCATTTAAGAATTTTGGACTTGAATTCACAAGGGCATGATGATTTGATTTTGGACTCTAATTCCTTTAGAAGTTAGCTTAACAATTTTGGACTTAGGTTCTTTGGACTGAAAAGTGAGTCAATTTTTTGTGTGTGTGTGTGAGGAAGATCGGCCCTGAACTAACATCTGCCAATCCTCCTCTTTTTGCTGAGGAAGACTGGCCCTGCGCTAACATCCATGCCCATCTTCCTCCACTTTATGTGGGATGCCGCCACCACAGCATGGCTTGACAAGCGGTGCATGGGTGCGCGTCGGGATCCGAACCTGCAACCCTGGCTGCTGCAGCGGAGCACGCGCACTTAACAACTTGTGCCACCGGCTGGCCCCCAAAAGTGAGTCAATTTTTAAGGGAATTATTTTTCCCTAGGAAATTGATAACGGCAGGAAGGTTTAATTCAAATTTGAGCCTTCTTTACTTTTTGGCATTTTATTATTGGAGCATCTTTTTGTGATTATTTCATTTCATTGCAGAACCAATGATAGGCAGTATTAGACAGCATGACTAGACATAATTTTAGATGGGAAATAGAATAAGGAGTGAATTTTCAAGTTGTGGGCACAACTTGACTTTGGAGCATGTGGCAAATTATATTTTATAAAAATGACCCCACAGTGAAGTAAACCAGACACAAAAGGACAAATATCATATGATTTCACTTATATGAGGTACCTAGAATAGTTAAATTTATACAGACAGAAAGTAGAATAGAGGTTACCAGGGTCTGGGATGGGGAGGGAAAGGAGAGTTATTGTTTAATGGGGGCAGATTTTCAGTTTGGGGAAGATGACAAAGTTCTGAATACAGATGGTAGTTATGGTTCCACAACAACGTGAATGTACTTAACCACTAAATTGTGTACTTAAAAGTGGTTAAAGGGACCAGCCCGGTGGCGTAGCAGTTAAGCGCGCGCACTCCGGTGTGGTGGCCCAGGGTTCGCAGGTTCGGATCCTGGGCGTGCACCGATGCACCACTTGTCAAGCCATGCTGTGGCGGCATCCCATATAAAGTAGAGGAAGATGGGCACAGATGTTAGCCCAGGGCCAATCTTTCTCAGCAAAAAGAGGAGGATTGGCAACAGATGTTAACTCAGGGCTAATCTTCCTTACCAAAAAAAAAAGTGGTTAAAGTGGTAAATTTTATGTTGTGTATATTTTACCACAATTTTTAAAAAAAAGGAAAGAAAGAAAATGGCCCCATAACACTATTTCCAGTCTTTCTGAACCTTGCCACTCTCCCGTTAAGAGGTGGAGTCTGTGTCCGCTCCCCTTGAACTTTTTGTGTTCTGCCTTGCGACAGCTCTTTTGACCGCCTTGACCAGCAGAGGACAGCAGAAGTGATACTGGGTGACTTCCAAGACTCGGTCATAGAAGAGGATACCACTTCTGTCTGGTGCTCTGTTTATTTCGACATGCACCTTTGGAGCCCTGAGCTATGCTGAAGCCACCTTGCAGGAGAGACCATGTGAGGAGGTCACACAGAGATAGGGAGATGCCCAAGGAGCCCCAGCTGTGTGAGTTTTCCCAGTGCAGCTGCCAGACATGTGAGTGGGAAGACTTTGAGATGACTCTGGCCCCAGCCACTGTCTGAGAGACGATCACATGAGAGACCCCAAGTGAGAACTGCCTGCTGAGCCCTGTCAACTCTAGAACTGTGAGCAAGAATAGACTGTTGTTTTTTGACACTAAATTTGGAGTGGTTTATTGTGCAGCAACACACAACTGGAACACAGTTGACTTAATGTGTTCATGTGACCCATTCCAGAGCCTTCTGGGGGTAAAATGTACACTGCCTGTTGGCAGTCCTGGGAGGATCACAGTGCCAGAAGGTGGGAGCAAGACTGTCTAGGTAGTTTGCTGCTTCGTCTTTCCTGAGAGATTGCCACATGCCTAGGTGATGGCTGACTTGATGGAGAAACCCAACACATTGGGAGAACAAATAGTTGGATACTGTTATGGGGGACACTTTTTCCCCACTCATCACGTTTCCTGCGGAGGCATCTACCTAGAGCCACACTCCTGGCCTTTTGCCCTCCTCTCTCTCAATCTTCCTCAGAAGTGACATCTGGTAGGTGGCTCTGAGAGAAAGACCTAGGCATACTGGCCCCAGCCTCTTCCTCTTTTGGGATAGGCCTGTGTTCTGGTCGATGCCTCTACTGTGCAGTATAAAGCGTTCACCCAACTGGGCCCCGGACTGCGGAGTGTGTCTAATTCAGAGGGTGAGCCTTCATAAACCCACTTGGCATAGACCTTAGCCATGTTATCTTAATGGCTTTATAGATAATAAGAGTGATATTTTAATTTCCGTCTGCAGACTCCTATGCTGCATCTCAAATAGTTCAAAACTCAGGGGGGAGGGAAAAAAGGATATTATTTCTTTGACTTCCTAAAACCCCAATAATTCCTATTTATGTGTCAAAATTTCCCCCTTCATTTAAGGCGCAGACCAAATGCCCTCCCTGGAACCCCTCCCGCTGAAAGAAGACCTGATGTGTCCACCCTCTCACTGCCCTGCCTTTTCTCCTTTTCAGTCGCTTGTCAAATTCGGCTTTAGAGTTAGCCGTGTACTTATTATACTTCACTGCTACATAGCATAGCTTGTTCTCAGCTTCAATGGTTGAGCTTTAAAATAACCTAAACTTCCTTTTTATATTCTGACACTTTCAAACTGAGAGTTATATGCCAAATTCAGGCCCTCAGGCATCAGCTGACAAAAATGAACATTTCCAGCTCACACAGCAGAGCTGCTTGCCAGCCAACTGCTCTCTTCTGCATTTGCATCATTTTTGTCAGCGTGGCAGTTTGGGGACAATTATTTAAATATTTTATTATGTCTGCAGTGGTTATTTTATAAAACACATATAAAGTGGAAAAATGAATATGCTCATCCTGGTGATAAAAAATGAGGAGCTCAAACTTGATTCAGTTAAGGCAAAGATGGAAATCGTTAGGCATGCTGAATGCTAGGAATAGTTAACCTCGGTTTGGATATTTGTTCTATTTATGGTAGCTGACTTTTGTGTTTGTGAAGGAAAAGAGCAAGATGAAAAAAAAAAAGTGTAACATGATGTATTAGTCGGGGTTCTCCAGAGAAACAGAACCAATAGCATGTGTGTATATAGAGAGATTTATTTTAAGGAATTGGCTCATGAGATTATGGAGACTGGTCAGTCCAAAATCTGCAGTTCAAGTCTGAAGGCTGTCAGGCCGGAGGCCCAGGAAAAAGCGGATGTTGCAGTTCGAGCCTGAAGGCCATCTGCCAGCAGAATTCCCTCTTGTTCAAGGAAGATTGATCATTTGTTCTATTTAGGCCTTCAACTGATCAGATGAGGCCCACTCACATTATAGCAGGTAATCTCCTTTACTTAAAGTCCACAGATTTCAATGTTAATCTCATCCAACAATACCCTCACAGAAACATCCAGAATAATGTTTGACCACATATGTGGGCACCATGGCCCAGCCAAGTTGATACATAAAATTAACCATCACACACAGTGGAAATCTATCTTCAAAATTATGTTCAAAAGACAAGAGGTATTATACTTTTTAAATCCCTGAGAATATTTAAATATTATTTTTGTATATTATTTTGAAATCCCTGGAAATATACAAATTTTGTATATTTTAGCATAGTTTTAAGGAGCATAAAACTGAGGGACTTTAGCAAAAGGATATTAAATCAAAGCATTGTCAATGAATTTTACCAAACAACAGCCAAAATTTTTATAATAAACACTAGGTTACCTGGAACCCCCAAGTAATCACAACTTTTTTCTAAACTCTGAAATTATGAGGAATAAGCAAGTCTCCTGACAAAAAACTCAAATTAGGAATATAACTAAAACGAAGGAATCCCAAAGCCATCTCACAGTGCTGGCATATATCACCACCTCACTCATGCTCATAAGCTTAGATGATCAACCCTTGCATCATGAAAGACCGTGGTTAAGAAAATGGCAAGAAGTTCTGGAGAAGGATGGTGGTAATGGTTGTAGAATAGTGTGAATGCACTTAATGCTACAGAACTATATTCTTAAAATGGCTAAAATGATAAATTTTATGTTATGTATATTTTACCACAATAAAAAAAAACCAATATGGTGATCACTGACTTTCTTAGTTTGGCATGTATTATTCTTGGTTGTTAGTTAAGACTCTATGGTTGTAAGTTACAGAACCAATAACAGCTAGCTTGAGCAAAAAAGAATTGTAAGGATGCGGGGGTGTATCTCAGAACCCAAGAGCAGGAATGCTAAGAGGTCTCAGGGAGGACTAGAATCAGGAACTGGAAGGCCATTGGGACTCTTTCTTGTCTCTGCTTTTCTCTGTGATTCTACTTCACCCTCATTCTCTCTACAGCCTGGTTTCTCTTTCTCTCTGGCCCATGAAGTGGAATATGCTCATTGCCTTCCTCTCTCTATGGCTCCAGAGTTTACTTGACATGTTATAATCCCATGTTGAGAATGACTTGCAGTCTCTCACTTCTAATTCCATATTCCCACGAAAGGGAAGCTGATTGGCACATCCTTGGTCAGGTGACCTCCCCTGATCCAATCGGGCCTGGGCAAGGAGTGGTACAAACACAGTTGATTCTGAGAGAGGAGTGGCTTAGCATATACGTCAAACAGTATCTTAACATTTGGGAATATCTATCACGCTAAACCAGATGTTCTTCCCTCAAGCTCTTGGCATGCAGTCACATTAAGTTTAGTGAACATAAAAGAATATACAATGATAAGAATTATGTGGTTAGTAGATGAATTAGGGTCACTTCCTCCTCCTATTCAGCCAAATTCTCCATCTTGGGAGAGCCTGTTACCTCACTCATAATGGCTGGAGAAGTGGATAGTATTCTTGGAGTGTTTTGTTTCCAACCCAGTCCTCTGTCGAGCTCCAGCTCTGAGGGGAGCACAGTAGATTGTAAGTCTGTAGTCCACAGTCCTGACTGCTTGCCTCCCTTTCTCTGAATCCCACAGACCCCACATGGCACTGGCAGACTTTCCTGAGATAAAGGGAGTCCTTTCCCTTTTGCCTGTGCCCTGTATGTCTCCCTCTCTGTTAATTTTTGGCCAAGGAGAGAGTCTCTTCACCTTCTTAGATGACTTTGTTCTTTGAGCCTCTGCAGGCCTCTTCCCTGCGGCCCTTCCTGCAATGCCTTTGAGTTGCCAGGAAGTTGCAGGGTCACATTTATTCATGGTCAAGTCTAATAGGTATAAATTTGCTTTGCAACATTCAGGTGCAAGAAACATATTTCTTCCTTTAAAAAAATCAAACTAATCCCTCCAACTGTGAGTGCCCAGCTGCCAACTGATGGAAGTCCAACGTGGCCATTACTGGAGCCGGCCCCCACTTCCACGGGACCCAATGGGGATCCTGGAATTTACGTGATGCCAAGAGCTGTGAGGAACCTGACTCTTGATCCAGGGGAGTGGCCAGCAGTGCAGCTGCTCCCTTTGCTGCGGGATGGGCTGCCGAGCTGGTCCCAGCACCTGCTGCCCTGAGTGGGTTCAGAGAAACCTTTCATGACTTAGGGGGCTCACAAGGAAACTCTCCCAGGTCTCGAGGCCCCCAGGGCTCTGCAAGGGGTGCCTGTAGGCCTCGCTACTGTGGCGTCCCCTCCTTCCCAAGGTCCTCCGTCTCCAGAGTGCTTTTTGCTCCTCTGGGCAGGTCATATCCACTCTTTAATCTTCAGCTTCACCTCACCGTCTGCGACCTGAGCCTGAGCTTTAGAAAACAAAGGCCTATTAATTGTCCTATGTGGCAAGAAAAGCTCCTACTTCCAGGACAGAGGCATGGGGGCGGGGAGCAGGTGGGAAGGTGGGTGCCACATATTCCTCTATGAGCCTTAAAAACTGGACACCATTGATTTCTTCATCAGGAGAAGCTGCCAAAGTCACCCATTTGCACAGCCCCTCATGGTTTTCCTACCCCAGAAAGGAGAAGGCATCCACCCAGATCACAGACCCCAGACTGTGGAATGGGAAGACCCCTCCAAAGTACCTCACCCCCAGAGGTCACCTGACAGCAGCAGTGTCAGGGTGAGGACCCCCTCACTATGCAGCTTCCTGTGGGAAGTGGTGAACACAGGAGTTTTTTTGACAAAGTAAAAGCATCCTAAGAACACAATGCATTCCTTATAATGATTATCTATAATGGTTAAGTATTAAATCATAGTTATTATTTGTTTTAACGCATAATAAATGAGAGGCATTACATAGAGGGTACAGCCTTCCCCAGGAGACAAAAGACTTGGGTTTTCAGAGTTTCTATTACAACTCCTCTAAATTATAAGCACACAGAAGTTAGCATCCCCAGTTTTAATCACCTCTGCCCTCACACACTCAGACGCTACGGGCCTCCATAATGATTCAGTGAATTAACTTCTTTCTGCTCTGTGTTCTTCATTTAAGTGCCCAAGTGAAAGTGAAAGATAAACCTTTGCTCGGCATTTCCCTGTGGACCTGTGGGGAGGAAGCATTTGTAATGTTTGCATCTGAAATAAGGCAAGGGTGCGCAACTGTCAGGAGAATTTTGTGAACAAATGGGTTGGGAGTGTCTGTAATCCTTCCAGGGAGTGGGAGTTAGCTCCTAAAATGGGCCCGCTGGACACGGGCAGGTCCAGAGTCAAGGCCCGCATCTGTCTATCCCACAGAGGTTTCCTCAAAAAGGGAGACCCCTCGTTTCTCCATCGTTTGATACCCATCACCATGGGAACTCTCACTCTCCAAATGTTTGCCACAAAGACTTGGCAACACTTTTACTCAAAACTCACTATGTGAATCAAGAATCATTCCATTATAGAATTGTCATCAATCCAACAACAACATTGAGGTTTCTGGAATCCCGAGTGGAAGGTGTGCCATAAACACATCTCAGTCTTCTCCCGGTAGAAGCACCCCACATGCCTACATTGTTCATATGGATTGTGAAGGTGTAAGAAAGTTGAAAAGCCTGTGAATTAAGTAGTTGAGCCTACGAGGCCTAAAAAACCCATAACTTAGAAGTTGAGAAATGATAAAGTATATTGTGAGAGGTGAAAACATAAGACATAACCCATGCACATATCCCGTCTACCATGTGTGCAGTTTATTTCTGTGCATTCTGTGCATTAATTTTGGATCTTTAACAAATAATTTAATTATTTATTTGTATTACATTGTTGTGATGGAGAAGGAAAACATAATTCACATCCAATAATCCAAACCAGTATCATTATGTCTTGCATACAAATGTCCCCACTAATAAGCTCATTAGATGCTAAATAATTAGGTAATTGTTCAATGCTTTATATCAATGGTTCCTAGACCTTAGCAAGCATCAGAATTCCCTGGAGGTCTTGCTAAAACTCAGATTGCTGGACCCCATTCCAGAATTTCTGATTTAGTAGGTTTAGGATGGGGTCTGAAAATTTGCTTTTTTTTTTGGCTTGAGGAAGATTGTGCCTGAGCTAACACCTGTGCCAATCTTCTATTTTTTTGTATGTGAGTTGCTGCCACAGCATGGCTTGATGAGTGGTATAGGTCTGTGCCGGGGATCTGAACCTGCTAACTCTGGGCCGCCAAAGCGGAGCGCTTGAACCCAACCATTATGCCACCAGGCTGGCCTTCTGAAAATTTGCATTTTTGGATTCCCATGTGATGCTGATGCTTGCTGGCCTGGGATCATACATTGGAAACCATTGATTTCTATTACTCAGAGCTCCTTGGTGGACTGTTATATGTGTTTGAGTGTTTTAGTGATTGACAGGATATTGGTTGAGGTTTTTGGATAGGTGGGGGATACATTATCATTTTCCCCATTTTAACTAATGAAATATAGACACTATTATAAACTCCCCAGCATATTTTTAGGAACAGATGGGATTCAGATAATCCATTATGCCTGTGCTGCCAACTTGAGGCTGCCAGGGAAGTTTGTTGGGAGCCACCTTGTCACCCAGCAGGCCCACATTCAGGATGTGGACACCTGATGGATGGGCTGTGCTGGGGGAGAACAGCAGCCTGAAAGGGACTTCACAGCCCTGCGAGGAAGAGAGAGAAAAGCCCTGCATTCTGCTGCAAGG
The DNA here is from genome assembly GCF_020826845.1 of Diceros bicornis minor. Taxonomy (NCBI): domain Eukaryota; kingdom Metazoa; phylum Chordata; class Mammalia; order Perissodactyla; family Rhinocerotidae; genus Diceros; species Diceros bicornis. The sequence goes on from NC_080751.1 coordinate 22,800,356, forward strand.
CTAAAAAGCCCTTTCGTTGCTAATGAAAACAATTTGGAAAACTTGGCTGGGAGCCTGCAGCTGGGACAACCAGAGCCATGGGTAAGTTATTAAGTGCCCTGTATAAAAGTCCCAGTGGGCAATTTAGGGAGTCCTTGGCTTGGCTATTGAATGGCATCCGCGGAAGGGAATGAATGGCCACCAGGCCCTCTACCGAGGCCTGAGGAGGTGTCAGTACCCCAGCCTGGATGGGGACTGCAGGCGGGTGTCATTGGGGCTAACACTGGGCCAGGGAGAAGGAGAGAAAGAAGAGAATGAAGAGAGAGAGCCATTTTCAACTTTTAGGATGCCAAATGGGGTTTTAAACATTTTGGAGAAATGGAGCAAGGTAGGGAGCGTTTATTTGCCTGAGGAATCAGGAATCCTCACCTCTCTTACCCCAGTATCATTTTTACAGATTTCATCACCAGCTTCTTGAGCCCGGTCTAGAAACGAAGGTTTCTTCTCGGCGTCGCATCAGAAGATGTTAGGGCCGGCCCCATGGCCTAGTGGTTAAGTTCAGCATGCTCCCTGTCGGTGGCCTGGGTTCCGCTCCTGTGTGGGGATGTACACCACTCATCAGCCATGCTGTGGTGATGACCCACATACAAAATAGAGGAAGACTGGCACAGATATTAGCTCAGGGATAATGTTCCTCAAGCAAAAAGAGGAAGATTGGCAACAGATGTTAACTCAGGGCCAATCTTCCTCAGCAAAAAAAAAAAAAAATCAGAAGATGTGCATATTCAAATTTTCTCAGCCTGTGAGAGGAGCTAGATAGAGGCCTCAAGAAGTGAGATCTGGTCCTTCCCCTCTGTCTGTGTTTCCTTAAAGGCTACCACATTCATGCTGATGCTCCTCTCTCAGATTTATTAGTTCTTGGTCTGCCCCTTTGGAAAATGGGGCTGGGAATATCTGTCCTATCCATTGGCATGAGGGTGTGGTGGGAATCAATTCACTTTGAAAGAGGAATGAATGGAATATTGGAATATTGATAAAGAGTGGAAGTCTCTGTGTTTTGAGATTGTTTGTAAGGAGTTCTGAACTCCATGAGGGCAAGGTTTATCTGATTTTTCGTTGATTTCCCCAGCTCTTAGTACAATGACTGACACAGAGTAGGCAATCAAAAAAAATTTTTTTTTGTTGACTGAATGAATGGGAAAAAGAAAAAACATACTACTATAGAATTTAACAGCTGGAGGGGTCCTTAGGGTCAGAGTCAAATCTTGGTTTCTAAGCCCCAGCAAGCTTTATACTTCTCTTCTAGCTCTTGTGGCTCCAAGGGTCAAAAGTCGCTCAGGCCTCCATGCTGGCGCTGCATCCGGTCTCACATTCAGGTCCCCTTCTGCTTTGCAGTGACATGAAACTCATGTTGAAAAAAAAAAACTTAAACTCTAATTATTGTCTCTTTTTTTGGCAAGGAAAATAAAAAACATTCCAGCCCAGCTCTAAGCATAACATGTCTGGTCCTGTGCACTTTTAAAAAGTTAAAGAAAAAAAGCTTGGAAACTTTCTTGGCATTCCGTGTCCTCATTCCAGGTTCATGGAGCGGTCAGAAAACGTATCATCTGTGAACCTCTTCTCCACCACAGCTAAAGCCAGCTTGGCCTCCCAAAGGCTTCTCCAACATCTCAGACCCACCAGCAGGCCAGCTCTCAGCTAGAACAATCTGGATGACTGCAGAGGTCATGTGGTCCCTTCATTATTGAGGTTACACGGCTTGCCATGGTCACCCAGCTGGCCAGTGGCAGACCCTCCCCATGTCCCAGCCCAACGACACTTAATAGAAAGGACACTGCCGGGCCGGCCCCGTGGCTCAGCCGTTAAGTGCGCACGCTCGGCTACTGGCGGCCCGGGTTCGGATCCCGGGCGTGCACCGGCGCACCGCTTGTCCGGCCATGCTGAGGCCGCGTCCCACATGCAGCAACTAGAAGGATGTGCAACTACGACATACAACTATCTACTGGGGCTTTGGGGAGAAGAAAGGAGGAGGATTGGCAATAGGTGTTAGCTCGGAGCCAGTCTTCCTCAGCAAAAAGAGGAGGATTAGCATGGATGTTAGCTCAGGGCTGATCTTCCTCACAAAAAAAAAAAAAAGAAAGGACACTGCTCATCAGCTGACCCTGGACGCCCATCAAACCACAGGGCATGTCAGGAGAGGAGTGCGGGTTGCGAAACCGGCAGGCTGTGGGTTAACGGCCAGGAAAGTTGCGCATCTCCCTCTGCAGCCTCTGACTGCCCTTCCTTTCACCATTACAGCACGAGAGAGGCAATCCGCTCAATCTGCTGGTGCAGCCACCCCTGGCTGCTCCAGCCTGTCCTGAACCTTCCCTGGCTCTTCCCTCAGCATTGGAGCTATTGTGCGTGTTTGTGCGAGCCGAAGAAAAGATGCAGAAAGACGTTTGACGCCTGTTAACAGTGGTTACCTCAGGCAGTGGGGTTGGAGGGGCAGATGATTAACTTTCCTTTATCCACCTCTGTGTTGCTTGACTTGTTACAACCAGCATCTATTACACATACAATTTTTAAAAAGCCAATAAAATTAAAAGACAAGTTGCAAAAGGATGCATACAGTATGATATCATGTATATAAAGTCCAAAACTACAAAAAGCAATACTATGTATTGTTTATGGGGCTATACCTAGGCTGTAAAAGCCCAAAACCTGCCCAAATGCTCCACATTAGCTGGAGAGAGCTGTTAGAGAAGGGAGGTGCAATGGCATCGAGGGAGGCAACTTCAACTGGATCTGTGTCATCTGTTTCCTAAAAAGAAAACAACCTCAAAGCAAATATGGCAAAGGTTAATGTTCATTGGAGAGGGTGATGGGTACTTAGGTGACTGTTACATTATCCTCCATAATTTTCCATATGTTTGAAATATTTCGTAAGTTCATTAACTACAATAAAGAGAAAAAGGACTGAGTATACCTTATTTGTAACTTATCATCTTCGCAACTCCCTATACATCCTCCAGGTATAAAAAATGTGGGATCGAAAAAGGGAGGAAGGAAGGAAGGATCAAAATGGGTTTGGGAGAGTAGTTTGCTTCTCCGATTTTTCTTATTCTTTGTCTTAGTCAGTTTGGGCTGCTATAATGAAATACCAGAGACTGGGTTGCTTAAACAACCAATATTTATTTGTCACGATTCTGGAGGCTGGGAAGTCCAAAATCAAGGTGCCAGAGGAAGGTGTCTGGGGAAGGTCCTCTTCCTGGTTTGCAGATGGCTACCATCTTACTGTATCCTCTTCTAAGGGCACTAATCCCACCTTGGGGGCCCCACCCTCAAGAGCCCATCTAAACCTAATTACCCCCTCAAAGGCCCCACCTCCAAATACCATCACACACACATCAATATATGACTTTTGGGGGGACACAAACTTTCAGTCTATCTTCTTCTTCTACCGTGTCTTATTTGGCAATAAACAAGGGCAAGGGGCAACATTAATGTCCTTTGGATAAATGGCTAGATAGGTGGATAGATGGATGGATAAATGGATGGGTGGATGGATGGAAGGATGGGTGGATGGATAATAAACCTAATGAACCAATGGCTGTCAGGTTCTCGGTGCAGGTTGGAATATGCCTTCATCACGAAGGCTCACAGTGGCCGTCCCCTGAGGCTTTGGGAGTGCTCGCTGCTCACCTCTGGATGTAATACAACGCATTCATGAAACTAGGCCCCTTGTGCTTTCGCCAGTCAAACTACAAGTACCTACATGTGGTAATAAGTAGTTAGAACACAAAGAGCACCTATTGCCTATCAGCCCCCTGTGCCACGGGGTGAATATTCCTGGCATCCTTCCCTAGTCCTGAGCTGAGACCTGCAGCTGCGGCTGTAGGGACCCAAGGGGACAGCGGCTCCCCTGCTCTCACGGGATGGGAAATAATAATAAATTGTGTGGTCATTCCATAGGCACTACCCCAATTTTTTTCTACCAAAAAAAAAAATTCCTGAGAAATAGTGGGCAGGGCAGGTGTTTTCATTGTACCCCTTCTCTTGGGGTGTGTAACCTGGACCTGGGGAGTGAGAGCCTGGCGGGGGTCACAGCTAAGGGCACGTTTCCTGGCTCAGAGAGCAGAACAGGGCTCTCCCATCAGCTGGCGCAGGTGGGCTCTAGAGGCCAGCTGGTGGGGAAGTGCCCAGCCTACAGGGCAGCTAATGTTTACTGGGCTCTTACTGTGCACAATCAGATTCTTTAATTCTCACAGGAGCTTTGAGTTAGGTGAGCTGTGCGGCTTGGAATGTCAGGTGTGCCTAAGGGATGTGCTGGGAACAAACCTGCTGAGTCAGGTCAGGACTGGGCTGGGGAGGGCCAGATGCCACGCTAAGTGGATCCCTCCACAGGGTGAGCTGGAGTCATGGGGGCTTTTAATAGGGCAGTGGCATAACCTGACTTGGTTTTCGGAAAGGTCACTCTGGCTTCAGGGTGGAGAATGGATTGGAGGGGCAGGAGTGGAGGCTGAGAGGCATTGAGGAGGTTGCTGCTGGGGTTGGGCGTGAGTGACGGTGGGCGGGACTAGTGCTGGGACCTTGGCAAGCACAGGGGGATGGCTCCCAGGTCCGGAGAGGCAAGCAGCATGGAGGGTCACTGGAGAAGGGAGCTGGATAGGAGGCAGCAGTCAGACAAGGAGGAAGAAACCACAGACGGGGATCTTGCTTAGGCTTTGCCACCAACTAGCCTTGGGACCTTGGGCAAGTCACAGCGTCTCTCTGGGATCAGTTTCCACTTCTGTCAAACAATAGGGCTGGACGCAGCCTCTCTCACTGCAATGACTCTGGGTCTTCTGTACCACGGCCTAGTGCCTGGCACCACCAGGAGCACCAGAGAAACTGCCAAGGGCGCAGGGAGTGGTGGGCACACGGGAGCCAGTTGGCATCACAGCAAGCGGAACGACAATGCTAAGGCAAAGAGCGAGCAAGCCTGCCAGGCTCGCCAGTGTGGCCAGGACGCTGAGGTCACCGAGGCAGGGCTCCAGCTGGGCGTGGGCAGTGCTGGGCCGTGAACCGCATCCTCTTTACATAACCATCTTTATAGCAACATGTTTCCTCAGCCGGGCAGTGCCAGGCCTCTGATCAGATGGCTTTTGCAGTCCTCACTGTCAAGTTTTAGCTTAGGCTAGGGAGCCGGAAAGAGCAAACGGCAAGGCAGCCTGGAAATCCTCCCAGCCCTGCGGCTCAGTGTGCTGGTATGTGAGGGTTGGGGTGGATCTTCTAAAGGTCCCTCCTGACCCTGCCATTCTGGGAGCCTCTGGTCAGAAGCCCATCTTAGGAATCACACCGAGCTGGGGCCGTGCTCCCTGCATCTGGGCTGAGCGCCTGGCTGCACTTTTCCAGCACCACCTCGTGTTAGAAATGGCAGAGGCCGTCCGCTGTGATGGCCAAGTGCTCGGCCTGGCTGGGTTCAAAGCCTAACCCCCTTTTTGTTGGTGAGGAAGATTAGTCCTGAGCTAACATCTGTTGCCAATCCTCCTCCTCTTGCTGAGGAAGATTGGCCCTGAGCTAACATCCGTGACCGTCTTCCTCTACTTTATAAGTGGGATGCCTGCCATAGCATGGCTTGATGAGCGGTGCATAGGTCTGTGCCTGGGATCTGAACCTGTGAACCCCAGGCCACCAAAGCGGAGTGCACGAAATTAACCATTATGCCACCGGGCTGGCCCCACGTAACCCCTTTTTAGACACTTTTTATACATTTCCAACTGTATAGCCATGGTGAGTGACTTAAACTCTCTGTGCCTACAGAGAAAGCATGATGGGGCCCCTGTGGCCGTATACACCGGGGACGACAAAGCTACCTACTTCGCTCTTAGGAATATTGAGAAAATACCAGTAGAACCTTGAGTGCACAGCCAGGCCCGCCTAAGTGCTCAATTACCAGATAGCTATGACCGTAATTGCACATTCAGTGTCAGTAGTTACTGAGCCCCGACATTGTGCCGGGCTCGGGGGATATAGAACTAACCTGTTAGCCTGGCAAGCAGGGCCCCCGGCCTCAGAGTTACTGTCTGGAGGGGAGGCAGACAAGTGAACCTACATGTGTTAACTAGTACACGTGTGCTCTGCTAGGGACACAGGGGGTGTGGCAGGAGCGCATATGAGGGCCACCTGCCCCAGGGTTGGGCTTCTCAATCCCCAGCAGCCTCCCTCCTGCTCTCTGGAATGCTCTCCCCTGGCTGGAAAGATCTTCCCTCAGATATCTACATGACTCACTCCCTCGTGTTATTGTGTTATTTGTGACTCTGCTCAAATGTCACCTCCCCGAAAGGAGCCTTTCCTGATCTTTCTGTCTAATACATCCCCACCCAACCCACCCCCTTCATTATTCTACACCCTTCTCCTGCTTTATTTTCTTTACAGTACTTACAGTCTTCACCAGTGTACTATGGACCCGTTTTGAAAAATACGTTTATTGCCCTTTTAGCCACTACAAAGCAGACTCGATGAGAGCAGGGACTTGGTCTCCCCACCCTTTATTCCTTACCGTGTCCCCAGTAGGTACAGGAAGGAATAGAACATGCCTGGGCCACAGCAAGCTGTCGGTAAATGCCTGACGGAAATCAAAACCTGTTAGAAGTCCGGAGCAGTGGTCCAGGCTGCCGGGGTTTAGAGAGTTAAAGCCTGGTGCCCTTCTTTTCTCCATCCTTGTTCTGAAGCAGTTTGAGAGACAGACGCAGGAGGCCTCCTGGTGGAGGTAGGACATCCCCTTTACTCCTGATCAAGCTGTTAGAGAACGTGCCTTGGTCATGAGAGCCAAGTGGGCTTCCTAGCCCTCCCAGCCAGTTGCTCCCTCAGTCTCAACCTGGAGACAGCCCACCCAAGCATCAGTTTGGGTCTCCTCTGCAGAATTGCTGCCTCACTCTGGTCCAGGATGAGGAGGGGAAGAAGAGGCTGAAGCCCAGCACTTATTATGGTCTTGTCATTGTTTAGCTCCACCCAATGGACGCCTGTCACCCGAGGTGAGAGTAAATGGGTTAGGGGGCATGGGTGTTAGTCTTAGAAGCAGGAGGATGGGCAACCAGTGTTCCCCACTGCCACAGGTGAGAGAGGATGGCAGCCTGGGCCAGGGTGGTGGTGTTGGAGTTGGAGAGAGGAGGACAGAGAGAATGGACAGGACTTAGTAACTGACTGGACAGTGCGTGGGGGGAGGGTGATTCTGTGTGCTCACAGAAAGGTCTAGGATGAGGCCCAGGTTTTTTACTGGCAGGGGAATGGTGGGGTCATTCAGTTTCACTTCCAGCCCACTGCTAGGCCATAAGGTACGGTGATGATTAATTTTATGCAACTTCTCTGGGCCATGGGGTGCCCAGATGTCTGGTCAAATGTTGTTTTGAGTGTGTCTGTGAGGGTGTTTTTGGATGAGATTGACATTTGAACTGGTAGACTGAGTAAAGCAGATTGCTCTCCCTAATTTGGGTGGGCCTCATCCAATCAGGTGAAGGCCCAAATCAAACAAAAAGTCTGACCCTCCAGCAAGGAAGAGGGAACTCTTCCTCTCTGACTGATTGAGCTGGGTCATTAGTCTTTTCCTACCTTTGGAAAAGGCAACTGGCACTGAACCATTGGTTCTTCTTGGGTCTTGAGCCTGCCGGCTTTCAGACTGGAACTTGCACCATCAGCTCTCTTGGTTCTCAGGCCTTCAGACTCAGACTGCAACTACAGGACTGGCTCTCCTGGGTCTCCAGCTTGCTGACTGCAGATCTTGGGACTTCTCAGCCTCCATGATCATGTGAGCCAATTCCTTATGATAAATCTCTTTCTACATATTTCAACATTCATATTTCAACATTTCAACATTCTGTTGGTTCTGTTTCTCTGGAAAACCCTGACTAGTACAGATACCTTTGTGAGAGCTAGGAAAAGGGCCCTCAGGGGAGGTGCAGCCCTTGCCAAGGTGAGGGCCTGTGACTCCCTACCAGCTGAGGACGTCTGTGCTCAGCACAACCCACAAAGAGACACATGGTGGTCTAGACGCCATTGACTGAAATAGAGGACAGAGGGGCCGGTGGATGTGAGGAGTTTTAAACGTGTTGGGTTTGAGGTGTCTGAAGGTAATGTGAGATTCAGTCTTCTTTTGTTTCTTTCTTTTCCTTTTCTTTTATTGGGGTGAAATTCATGTAACATAAAATTAACCATTTTAAAGTATACAATTCAGTGGCATTGAGTACATTCACAATGTTGTGCAACCATCACCTCTATCTAGTTCCAAACATTTCATCACTCACAGAGGAGACGCCTTAACCAATATGGAGTCACTTCCCATTCCCCGCTCCCCTCAGCCCCTGGCAACCTCTAATCTGCTTTCTGTTTCTACGGATTCACATATTCTGAATATTTCACATAAACGGGGTCCCGCATTTTGTGACCTTCTGTGTCTAGGTTCTTTCACTTTGCATATGTTTGCTTCTCTTTAAGACAGGAGACAATGGAAAGGAGCCAGTAGAGGAAGGAGAAGTTGAAAACACAGGAGACAAAGAGGAGGTAACCAATAAGTGTGTCCCTGAGAATGTGCTGGGGAGGATGGGGTGAGGGCGAGTGCAGGATGGACTGCCTTTACACCAGTGGGGGGGTCACCTCTCTCACTGAGGGAAGGAGACAGACATGGGAAGATGCATACATGATCATAATTACAGGTTTGGTGGCAGTCGACGGATTTCCATCTGTTGGTTTCTGACTTCTCTGTGAAGTAAGGGGTTGGCCATCGACCGAGAGGGAGAGGAGAGGAAGTTGTGTTGGAGGTTTGAAGAGAATGAAGATGATTGGAAATAGCTGCTGTGGAGAAAGGGAAAAATCTTGCCAGAGAAACAGAGGTGGTTTTCTAAGCGATGCTGAGGGACTGGATAAGGTCGGGGTCAGTGAATTCGTAGTGACATTAATCTATACTGTTATCTGGTGGTTTTATCTGCTGCTCTCAGCAGCCTAAATATGAGTGGTATTTACATATAACACTTGGAGCTGTGGCAGCCGTCCTGTGACCATGAGGACACAAGTCTAAGAGCTAAGCCAATACACTGAGAACGGCAAAGCAGAGGATGTCAGTAGTTGGATGATCCTATTCCTAAGTCAGGTCTCATTGCTCATCTGCTCAAAGCGCTCTAATGGCTTTCTGCCTCTCCAAGAATAAAATTCCAAGTCATTACCCTCGTCCATAAAGCCCAACGTGACCTGGCTCCCTGCTGCCTCTCTCATCTCATCCTTTTACACTCCCTATCCCTCCATGGCAGTCTCTGGCATCCTTGCTGATCCTTGAATCTTTCCAGCACATTCCAGCCTCAGAGCCTCTGCCCTGGCTGTTCTGCTTTGCTGAGATGCTCTCAGCCCAGATGCCTGGCTTGTTCCCTCATTTCCTTCAGTTCTCTGTTCAGATGTCACCTCATCAGACAGTCATTCTCTGACCACCCTCCTTCTAAATGCATCCCCACCTTCATCACCCCATTCTCTTTGCCTGCTTTATTGTTCTTCAGAGCACATATTGGCACCTCACACTTTATGGACTTATTTCTGACCTGTTTATTCACACACACACACACACACACAAATGTGAGCTTCCTGAGAGAAGCACCCTGTTTAATTCCTCAGCACCTAGCACAGTGCCTGGTGTTGGGGCCCAGGGCTGGCCACCCCAAAATACCCCACAATAGCATATTGATTATTTTGCATTAAAGTTACTTGAGAAGCAAAAAGGGCATTCTGACCCTCCTGTCTGTTTCCCCTGAAAGCAGGAAATAAATCTCCCATGAGAAACATGCTCTCCCTGTATCCTTCTCACCAGAGCTGGGGAATTCAGAGCCGAGAAGCCTGCGTAAACAAACTTTGCTAATTTACTACCTCAAGCCGCTTAAATTCCTCACTAATTATGTCCCTCAAATCTAAGTTTCTTTGTCCTGTCATTCCTCACAATTTTATTGTTTCTTTTTGTAAAAGATATGTATACTACCTGCTTTGTTCATTCCCTGAGCATCGTTTCTCTATGGTCTCCAATACGTACATATTAAACTGGGTTTTTCTCCTGTTACTCTTTTGTCAATTTTATTATTAGTCGAGCCCTAAGAAAATAAGACGGGTAGAAAGGGGATTTTCCCCCACCTCGACACTGGCACCTGGCAGTTGTTCAACAAATCTTTATTGAATGAATTAATTAATCAAAAGAAAAAGCCACTGTCCTGGATGATTACTATTGAGCCACTGAACTGACCCTGGAACAGCCAGGGCCACACTTCTTGTCACGTGAGAGAGTTGCCAACTGCCAGGACGTAGGGGAAAGCGGCCAAGGCCGAGACAGAAGGACGGGGCGCTGGGCACCAGGGATAACCCCTGCGCAGGGCTTGCCCACTTCCCCCCCAGCCCCACAGAGGAACTGAAGCCAGAAATCCAGCTCTTAGCCTTGACACCTCACCTAGACGAGGACGGCTCAGGTGCTTGGTCTCAACAAGAGAGAAGTCTCACACTTCTTCTCCAACCAGGACAAACCTGTGTTTTCAGAACTCCCTGTCCCCAGCTACACCAGTTAGAGATTGGGTTCAGTTGCACATAACAGGAACCTGGGAAATAGTGGCTTATACAATGAGGGGTTTAAATTTCCCAGCCTCACAAGTCTAGCCTAGAGGTATGCGGTGAGGGCAGGTGCAGTGACCCCTCATGTTCTTGGCGGCCCTGGCTCCTTCCGTCTATCTGCTCCCCCACCCTGAGCATGTGGCCTCGTATTCCCACTCTCAAGATGGCTGTACGCCCTCCAGCATTTTGTCCACAGTCCAGGGAGGAAAAGGAGGAAGGACAATGGGAAAAGCCACAGGCCAGCACGGCTTTCTCAGAAACCCCACTCAGTGACTTTAATTTGCATCTCAGTAGGCAGAACTATGTGTCGTGGTCACGCCAGCTGCAAGACAGTCCATACATCTGTCACCCCAAACAAAACCAGGGCTCTGTTGGTGAGGAAGAAGATGAGAACAGATGGTACATAAGCCAGTGGTTTTGAACTTAAGCATGCCTCAGAATCACCTGGAGAGCTTGTTAATACTCCGATTTTGTCCCTTCCCCTCCTCCCCCACCAGTTTCCCAGTTGATGCTGGTGACCAGGGAGCACACTTTGAGAACTGCTGGCAACCGGCATTGTCTGCCACCCTGGGGTATAGCACTGTGAAATATGCAGAGTGGGGGTGAGTCCGCCACTGAACACTACCTGGCTTATTCAGCGAGTGATCGCCATTGACTTGCAGAGACAACCTCAGTGTGGCTAATGTGTCAGCTAGTTTGGCTTTGCCCTTCCTGCCATCCCCCCACTTCCAACAGCCCACCTGCCCTTCTTTTAGCCCACACAAGAAACTGGCTTCAGAACCTTCTGGCCGAGCGATGAGTGTGTTTGCATAGACTTTCAGTTGAAGTCAGGACTGGGCTGCTCCCCCCAGACCTTTTCTGAGAGGCTCTAAGCTGCCCTTTCTGACAGGCAGGTTCTTCTGGAGAAGTGCCGTTTACCCCGTCACCCATGTCTGCAGAATTCATTGCTACCTTCTGTTGCAAGCTTCTAAGATATGTGCCACATGAATAACTAAATGTCAGGCAGGTAGAAAAGCCTTCCACACAGATAGGTGCCCACCTGTGCTGCTGCTGATGAGGATGTTATTTTTTTAATTGAGATAAAGTTTGCGTACTATATAATTCACCCTTTTAAGTATACAGTGTAGTGGCTTTTAGTATATTCACAGAGTTCTGCAACCATCACACTAATTTCACAGAACATTGTCATCACCCCATGAAGAAACCCCACACCCTTTAGCCATTACCCCCAACCCCCAGCAATTGACTTTCTGTCTCTATGGACCTGCCTATTCTGGACATTTCATATAAATGGAATCATACAATATGTGATCTTTTGTGTCTGGCTTCTTTCACTTAGCATAATGTTTTCAAGGTTTATCCACATTGTAGCATGTGTCAGTACTTCATTATGTTTTATGGTCAAATAATATTCGATTGTACAGAGATACCACCTTTCGTTTAAACATCCATCAGTTGATGGACATTTGAGTTGTTTATACTTCTTGGCTGTTATGAATAATTCTTGCATGAATGTACCTAGGAGTTGAATTGTTGGGTCATATAGTAACTCTTTGTTTAACTTATTAAGGAACTGTCTGACTATTTGCCAAAACTACTGCACTATTTTACATTCCCATAGCGGTGTATGAGGGTTCCAATTTCTCCACATCCTCATCAACACTTGTTATTACCTTTTTGATTGTGGCTATCCTAGTAGGTATGAAGTAGTAGCTCCTTGTGGCTTTGATTGATGCCATTATATTAAAAGAATATGACTGAGGGTGTGCACGAGAGCTGTCTCCAAATATTTGAGGACTTGTCAGTTGTAAGGGAGGACTTATAAGTTGCTATGGATCCTGACCCAAAGGTAGAATGCCCTGCTAATCATAAGGAGGCACCAGTCAGGCAGCATTTCAGCCCCTCCTGTGTGTTCAGCACCATCATAATTAAATCATTAAGCTCTTGCTGCATGCCAGGCCCCTTGCAAAGCACCCGAGACAAAATAGCTCCCAATCACCCAATAATTCTAGGAAGACCTTGTTATCCCCATTTTAGAGATAAGGAATCTGAGGCTTAGCCGGGTTACATCACATACTCAAGGTCACACTGAGTAGATCTGGGATTTGGACCCAGTTCTGCTTGACTCTAAAGCTAGTACACTTAACCATTACACTCAACTATCGTGAAGGACGTAGAAGTGTAAGATGTGAGGCTTGGTTTCAAACAACTGGGCAATTCAGTTGTAGAGGCAAGCCTAAAATGCATGAAATAACGGCAAATTAAAGGAAAATAGTGTATAATTAATTACTGAGGTGTGTGGTGTTACCAGTCTTGGAGTGAGTAGGAGTTTGTATCGGTCAGGATTCACTAGATTATGCTGTGGTGACAAAGAATCTCCATGTCCCAGTGGCCTAAAGGAACAAAGGTTTATTTCTCACTCATGCCTCTTGTCCTTCAGAGGTCAGCAGGCGGGGCTCTGCTCGTAACATTCACTCAGAGTCCCAAGCTGACGGAGCCACCCCATCTCAGGTGTTGCCAGTTGCTTTGCCAGAGTGAGAAAGATTGATCAGTCGTGCCCTGGCTGTTAAAGCTCCTGTCTGGCACACCTGTCTGACACACCTCGGTTCTGTTCACTTTCACTCACCAAGACAAGTGATGGAGCCACACCCGACTTCAAGGAGCAGGGAAGGACAATCCTCCCAATGTGCCAGGAGGAGGACTAAAGGTATCTGGTGGCCACACTCACGACTCCCACCAAGTTCATAGACAGAATCAGGTGGGATTTACGGGTAGCAAGCACCAGGTCAAGCCAAGGCCAGAATACAGTCTCCACTTTTATGCAGAAAAATCTAGGCCTGCAAATAAAGAGGTCAGTGAACCACCCATTGACCAGTGAGCCGAAATACAAGAACATTATCCGTGATTCTATCACTACCAAGAAGTGGTGCCCCGTGCCCGGGACGTGGACTACCTTGGTTCCTCTTTGCTACGGGAACAGTCACCCATTGACTTGCATGGTCTTCCTTCCTTAATGTGACATTTTCAGATGAAAAAGCTCTTGTCTCCTGCAGGGACTCAGAGGTAGGTCTCTTTGATCATTTTTGCATTGTGTGCTTCCTGTCACCCCAGGGTTGGACGAAGACCAGGAAACCAAGCTGGAAGGAGAGGCTGCCTGCATCACAGGCCACATACTGCTGCCTCCAGAGGCCAGCCTCCCCTGAAATCTCCCTCCGGTTGTCCTGGTAGACCAGGCCTCCCTGTGAAAGGTTAGTAGAGCACACACAGCCCTGGGCAGCGAAATAGAGACTGAAGGCAAACACATACAGTGGTTGAAATAAAACCTGGCAGTGACTGTATAGATCTGTGTTTCTTAACTTTTAAAAAACTGTATCTTCTTTAGGTCAAGATAAAAATCTCAAGGTTACTCCTCACCCAAGATTATGATATGTCAAGAAGTACCTCTCATCTCTGTATATCCATTTGCCAAGAATATTTCGTTGAATTTTATTTTCTGTACTTTTGGTGTAAAAATACACTTTCCAAATATAAAATTATGTTGTCAGCTTGAATCCTCCTTTAAAAACACCCATGTTCTTGCACACATGGAAGTATTCCTCCCTAGGGATAGGAGCCCTGGTTGAGAATCTATGAGCTCCAGTATAGACTCTGACAGATGGTGATTTGGCATATTGATTCAGAGCAAAAATTTGGAGCCCAGCAAACATAGGTTTGAATCCAGATGCTACCATGCAATAAATGTGTGGCCTTGGGCAACTTCCATAACCTTTCCAGACCTTATTTTTTCTTCATCTATAAAATGGGAACAACAAATACAGTAGTACCTATTCCATGGGGGTCACCAGGAGAAACTAGATCAGATAATGCACATAGAACATCTAACACCAAGCACATAAGGAACACTCATTAAATGGTGGCCACATCATCACTCGTTGCCCAAAATAGAATACAACCAGTGGCCATGTGGAACTGAGAATTTTCACAATGTACTATTTTCATATCTTAATTTCTTTGGGCTTCTCTGCTTCTTCTTTTAAAAAAGACCTCACACCCACTTGCTTTTCTGGAAGAGGATGACCATAGACCAAATAGAGCTTAAGAGACTCTGCATGAGCTCTTCATTGAAACATAGCCAAGCCAATAAAATACTATTTCAACTGAGTCACAGAATGATGGAATGGTAGAGCTGTAGGACTAGAAGGGACCTCAGGGATCTGCCACCCTTGCCTGACTAATGAAGAAATTAAGACCCAGAGAGGTGAAAGGACTTCCTCGGTCCCAGAGCTAATAGCGCAGTCTATGTGAATGGCGCCTCCCAGAGTTGTGCAGTGCACGACCACCACCTGCGCATCCGCATGACCCTACACGTCCTCCTGGCCACAGGGATGGAATGAGGTGGTCCAATCAGAGGGCATCTCGGGACTTCTGGGGGTGTTGGAACAATGACTCTCACTCTTTTCCCACTCCTTGGAATAAGGAAGGCCACGAAGCTGCTGGTGCTGTCTTACAGCCACGAAGGGTGAGCCTGCCTGAGGAAAGAGGTCACCTGGAGGTGAGAGATGGAAGAAAAGATAGAGAATCTAGATGGTTTGGTTCAGTTCTTACAATCCAACCATCCCTGAGTGTAGATCTACCCATGGACTGGTTTTTGCTTAATTGTTTGTTTGAGCCAGTTGGTGTCAGATGTTCTGTCACTTGCTATTTTGTTATAATTAACAAAATAGCAGAGGAGCTCGAAGTGCTAAGAATATCTAAGGAGGAAGACTTCAGATCACAAAAGCCTTCCTGGACCAGGTTGCATCAAAGAAGGGTCTGAAAGAAAGAATGGATATAGGCAGGCTGAGAAGGAGAGACAATTCAGGCAAGGAAAAGACCTTGAACAGATGCCTGGGGTGGGGAGTGTTTGGGGAATTATATTTAAATCAATTTGGCTAGAACGTTGGGTACCTGAAGGGAGTAATGGGAACTAGGATTGAAGATGTAGGTTCCTACCAGTCTGTGAGGTTTGTTCTTTTGTAGTGCAGATAATAAGCAGTGGAACAATCAGAGCTGGGCTTCAGAATGAATTCAAGAGTGAGGAAAGAGACGAGAATGAAAGGGGAGAACTGTTTGGGAGGCTATTTGTAATTGTTGAAGCAAGAGAGAATCCACGGCTTCTCGGGTGACCAACTGCCCCGATTTGCCTAGGACAGAGAGGTTACCCAGAAGGTGGGACTTTCAGTGCTGAAACTGGGACAGAGTCAGGCAAATTGGGCTGGTTGATCACCCTAAAGCATCACCCAAAACCATAAAGGAAAAGATTGATAGATTTCATTGAATAAAAGTAAAATATGAATAAAAAAAATAGGAAATAGTCTAAATACATCTAAATTTCAGTGTTTTTTCCCCAAAGAAAGTAAAAGTAAATGAATATCTCTTTTGAGACTCAAGCCATGCAGTGACACTTCCCTCCACTTCCCGATTCCTATCATCCAACCTCCTTGTGCCCTCCACCCATCAGTACCAGGAACCTCACCACCTCTGAATTCCCAAATTCCCAAATTCCCACATCCCACTTTAACCAAAACCATCCATATTTTCAGCACTCTCTTTCAGAATAATAAACTCTTAAGACATATATAGATATTTTCCAATGCTAAAATACTTGCCCCTTGAACAGTCTTTAATGGATTATTAATAATTTCAAACAATAATTATACATTAGTTTAACAATAAACCTAGGATTACAAGAAATATATCTCAAAAAGAAAAAAATGAAACAAACAGATGTTCCCAATAGCAATTAGCATCAATTTAGTAAAATGAAGTTTGGGACAGTCTACAATTCCTTAAATGGAAGCCAATTTCTGGGGCTTTCTCCCCACATTTGAATCTTTGTGTCTAAGGCAAACTGCTGCTTTGGTCTAATCCAGCTTTTCACAAAGAGCAGCAGCTGCTAAGGAGCTCCTGGCCACGTGAGACAAATTATAAGTAGACGGCTGCTAAGAGGTTGTTTTTCCCTGAAGGGGAAAGCGTGCCAAACCCAAGTAGGAGAGGGCGGACCACAAAGTGGAACAACAGAAAAGGAAAAGTGCCCAGGCCACAGTGCCTGAGTATTCTAAAAAGTCCTTTGGAACTGACATAAATGTTGCCTGTAGAAGGAGAGCATGGGGGCCCACGTGGCAGAGAGCAGTCACCCGCCAGCCTTGCGGCTGTGGGGGAGCCGCCTGGCCTTCCACACCTTGGTTTCCTTGCCTGTCAAATGGGAATGCTAACAACCACCTCACGGGGATGCTGAGAAGCAAAACACTGCTAAGCACCTGAAAGAGTTTTTGAAAAAGCATCTTATAAACGTAAGGTGTGCCATTAAAATTAGCACCGTCTGGGTATCGATCAGAAACCAGAGAGAACCTGGAGAAATTAAGTCCATACCAGGCTTCTCTATACTTTTTAAGCAATGTCCCACCAAACAAGAGGATTAGGCTGATCTCTAATTTCTGCCTGTTGCATTATGAAAATAAATAGGTATTTGTCTTGTTTCCCAATTATACAAATTCCTGCCCCTCTAGAGATCTCGATTTGTTCTCCAGGCCCCGCCCGCCATGATGTGTTTAAGGAGATTCCACTTTAACTGAGATCAGACTCAAGGACTGAACGGTGGTGGGTTTTAAGGTCTGACTGGAAGCCAGCAGTCCCACCTGGGTCCTTACCCCTTGTCTCTCTCCTCAGAGATGAAGGTACAGGCCCCCACCTCTGGTCCCAGCCAACCCCAGCCTCTCTAGCATGGCCTGTTCCAGCATCCCATATTTGGTTAAGTTAGCAGCAAATCCCTATCCAGTCTCGTTCCTGAGTCTCAGTCATCGTAACCTGCCCAGGAGCTCCAGTCACTCAGGATGGGGGGCCTACTTTGCCCTTTCCAAACACTGTTCATTTCTCCTGTCCTGGCCAGCACAGGAGTGGAGTTGGGCCCTGAATTCTGGCCAAGTGCCTGGCTGTTGTCCTCTGTGAGCAGACATGCCTGGTGAGCTGACGTGACCTGTGAGGACCTCTGGGTACAGCAAGTTTCTCAACCTCAGCACTGTTGACATTTTGGTTCAGATAACTCTTTGTTTGGGGGGGGGGGCGTACTGTGCATTGCAGGGTGTAACAGTATCCGTGGCCTCTACCCACTAGCTGCCAGTAGCTGAGTTGTGACAACCCAAAATGTCCTGAGGCATTGCCAAAATTGTCCCTGATTAGAAATCACCAGGATAAAGCTTCCTGTGCCAGCCCCCTTTGCTGCCTCCTGGAGACCCTGTTACTCCGAATTGGAGGCCCACTGTCGCCCCTTAAATACCTTCCACCTCCGGTCGGTGAGCACAGCCTCAGAGACTGAGGGGCTGACCTCTGTTCTCAAGGGACATTTGTCGAATTTTTGGCTGCCCAGCGTCTGGACTCCCTCCCTAGGTTCGGGAAATCCCATCCAACACGAGTGGGAGGCAGAAATCACTTGAGGGAATGAGAAGACCGCTGATGAGGTCAGGCCGTCTCTCCCAGCCTCTCCTGTAGTTAGGGGAGTAACTGGCCTTCATGCCTATCCAGGTCCTCAGAGGATGGAAATGCCTTTTCATTTCAAATATCTGTGTTAAAACCCTTCTAGAACATAGGCAGTTCCCAACTCACAAACACCTGGCTTACAAGGGAGCCTACAGCTCACCATCACTGCCAGAAGCACGGGCTTCTCTGGGGCGCGGAAACCTCTGGAGGCGGGTTGTGTGTGAGGTTAGTGTGGAGTCTTGGAGGACCTGTGGATCCAGAGGAGGATCAGACCTGCTTCACAAGCCCTGCCCGCAGGGGAAAACTGTCCCTTTTTGGCCCAATGCTTTCTAAGGAGTAATGGAATAAAGCAAGCACAGCGAGGGGAAAATCAATAGATTTTACTCCACAAAAAAAAAAAAAATGACTGAACGTGAAACAATGTCTTGAATAAAATGAAACTGTTCATACGCTGAGAAAAATAATTGCAATAAATATAACAGGCAAAAGTTTGCTAGTCTTAATGTATAAAGAATTACTCAAGTCTCCAAGAAAAACATTCAAATCTTAACGGAAAATAAAGACAAATGACACATCGGATTATTTGCTGAAACAGAAAAATACAACTGGCTAGTAGACCTAAGAAAAATGCTTAGCTGCACTTGAAATCAAAGAAATGAAAATTCAAACTATAGTGAAATCTCATTTTTCAAGCTATCAGATTAGAAAATATGAACAAATAACGACATTCGATGTGGGCCTTGCTTGGGATGAACTTGCAGAAGGACGGTGAATTGTGCCACTCTCTGGAGAGCAGCTTGAACACGTGTATTAAGTGCCACGAGAAGAATGTTCATGTTCTTTTCATCTGGAAAGTCCTCTTCTAGAATAGAAGGAATAACACATTTGAACCTAGCACGCCGGATTTGAGCACAGGTGCTAGAGCCAGACTGTATGGTTCAAACCCTGACTCTGCTGTTCAACCTCGCTGGGCCTCAATTTCCCCATCTACGCACATGGGCATTGTCAGAGGTTTTAGCACTGTTATATGGATTAAATATTTGTTAATGCTTGTAAAGTGCTTACAGAATGCTGGGCACACAGTGAAGACTCAGTAAGTATTAGCTATAAATGCAGTATTATTTATAATAGCAACACACGTCCACACACAAAGGAAATAAATATGCAAAATTTGGAAAATAATTAAATCATGGTACATTTAGACACTAGCATTTTATACTATATAAATATATAGTATTTATACTATACTAAAATAGTATTTTAAAAGAGTATCGCAAGACATGGTAATGACGGGAATAAGTAAGCCCCCCACACACACCATAATTGAAAGAACTTTATGTCAGATATTCGAAAAGTTAAAAACTCTGAATGAATATCATGACACCCTCCCTTTTTAAATGGACTTTATTTTTTAGAGCAGTTTTAGGTTTACAGAAAAATTGAGTGGAAGGTACAGAGAGTTCCCGTATACCCACTGTCCCCACTCATGTACAGCCTCCCCCACTGTCAACATCCCCCACCAGAGTGGTACATTGGTTACAATCGATGAACTTACGTTGACTCATCATAATCACCCAAAGTCCATAGTTTCCACTAGGGTTCATTCTTGGTGTACATTCTATGGGTTTTGACAAATGTATAATGACGTGTACCCACCATTGTAGCATTATACACAATAGTTTCACTCCTCTAAAAATCCTTCGTGCTCCACCTATTCATCTCTCCCTCCCTGCTAACCGCTAGCAACCACTGATCTTTTTACTATCTCCATGGTTTTGCCTTTTCCCAAACACCATACAATTAGAATCATACAGTATGTAGCATTTTCAGATTGGCTTCTTTCACTTAATAATATGCATTTAAGATTCCTCCATGTCTTCTCATGACTTGTTAGCTCATTTCTTTTTAGAGCTGAATAATATTCCACTGTCTGGATGTACCACAGTTTATTTATCCGTTCGCCCACTGAAGGACATCTTGGTTGCTTCCAAGTTGGGGCAATTATGAATAAAGCTGCTATAAACATCTGTGTGTAATTTTTGTGTGGACGTAACTTTTCAACTCATTTAGGTAAATACCAAGGGGCACGAACGTTGGATTATATGGTAAGAGTAGGTTTGGTTTGTAAAAAACCATCAAACTGTCTTCCAAAGTGGCTGTACCACCCACATTCCCACCACTGATGAATGAGAGTTCCTGCTGCTCCACATCCTCACCAGCATTTGGTGTTGTCAGTGTTTTGGATTTTAACTATTTTGTAATAGGTGTGTCATGGTATCTCATTGTTGTTTTAATTTGCAATTCTCTAACAATCATGACCCCCTTTTAAAATTAAATTTAGTGCCGGCCCCGTGGCTTAGCGGTTAAGTGCGTGCGCTCCGCTACTGGCGCCCGGGGTTCGGATCCCGGGCGCGCACCGATGCACCGCTTCTCCGGCCATGCTGAGGCCGCGTCCCACATGCAGCGACTAGAAGGATGTACAGCTATGACATACAACTATCTACTGGGGCTTTGGGGGAAAAAAGGAGGAGGATTGGCAATAGATGTTAGCTCAGAGCTGGTCTTCCTCAGCAAAAAGAGGAGGATTAGCATGGATGTTAGCTCAAGGCTGATCTTCCTCACCAAAAAAAAAAAAAAAAAAAACCCAGAAAAAGTAGTTATCACTTTGGGTTGGTGGCTATTTCCCTCCCTTCTGCCTGCAGAATTTTTAGTAAACTGCAAAAGTCACATTTCAAAATTTTCTGAGACTATGATCTTATTTCCACAAAAATTAGAAAATGACAAGTGGAAACAGCACAGAAAGGTAAGTGACTTCTCCGAAGGCCACACACCTGGTTAGCAGTGAGTAGCGGCAGGAATCAAGCTGCAGGATCCCAGCTGGGCCCCCCACCTTGCCTCAGTATGTTTAGCTCTGAGCTCTAAGACCTCATGGTTCTGAGAAACACAATTCTGGTCCTAGTGGCCCAGGGGTCTGGGTTTCTTTCCAGAACCTTCTGCTCTCTCAAGCGCTCACTGAGCACCCGGACTAGCCAACAGTTCAGCTACCACAAGAGTTAAACAGTGCACCAGGCCGGAAGAATTGACCTGGTTCAAACATTGCCGGGGCTCGGCTAAGGTTGTCCTCCCTTCGTTTACCACTGACCTGGCCATCAAGCAGCGCTGGACTGTAAAAGGTCTTGAGAGCGCTGTATGGTTTGTTCCCCACTTGCAAAGAGTGGGGCATGATCAATATTTGTTAGCTGCCGGTGGAAAGGAAGGTAGGGATGAGGCACGAATCCTGCACCATGCCCGTTACCCGTTATCTGTGCACCTGTTGAATAACCTTGTGGAAGGCCCTGAGCCCGAGACCTTGGGGTTTTGAGACAAACACAAGGCTGACTCCAGTGGCCCAGGGGTCTGGGTCTCTTTCCAGAAGGACATGAGTCTTCAGCAGCTGTTCAGGGAAGCTGCTGAGTTTTGTAACTGGGCATTACAGGGATCACGGAGGCGGCGGCCACTTGAAAGGCTTCCAGAACAAAATCAATACAGGCCCTGCTAGCCAAGATTGCACAGCAAGTTTCAGCTGTTTGCTGGTGCTGAACTGGAAAAAGTCGAGAGGGGCCCCAGCTGCCTTGCGGGAGAGGGGAAGGCTGCTGGCAAAATCTGTTTAGTAGCCACTCAGCGGAAGCTCTCAGTAGGGATCTAATCTTTCTTAAATCTGAGATCAACATCTTCCACAGGAAGTAATGGATGAGATTCAAACAGGACAGCAGTAAAATGACTGACTGTGCCCAGTAGCTGCTGATTACCAGGTATTAGCATACCCACTTATTAACCTCCACAACAAACCCGTGAATCCAACAGGGGAAGGTCACGACTTGCCCAGGGTCACCCAGCTGGTAAAGCTGGGAGCTGTGATTCCAGCCCATCTGCCCCGGTACAGAGCCCATCTCTCCACAAGGCCAACTCCCAACCGTTAAGACCACAGCTTGCGTATCAAGACAAAGGGGGCACATCTTAGGTTCCCAGAAAACAGATTTAAAACATTCCACTGTGTTCATACAAATTTTCTTTCTCATCTTGGAAAACTGGCATTGGCTCTGTCTACCCTGACCATGGTCAGCCTCTGCCATGGCCCGTCAGACTCCCCCAAAGATGCTCCCACATCCCCAAGTCTGGGAGGAGGTTTGTGCCTCTCACCCTACAGCAGATCGACTATCAACCCTAGGGAGAATCTAATAAAGCGGGGAAATGGTGTTTAATACTAAATTTTCTTTAAGAGTTTCTTTGGCTCAGACCCAGCCTAATTTCTCCTGAGACGCATGGCACCAGGGTAGCATAATCATTTATGTAACCTTGAAAATGGTGCAATGGTTTTTACTTACATCAAGTTGGGCGTTGGAATTAAGCTTTATTTCTCCAAGACCCTCACAAAATTGCACAAAAAAAGCAGGTTATAGTATAATCCCGTTTCTGTAAAGCTGAAGTCTCTATATAAATTCAGGTGTATTTGTAGGCAATAATCAGAGAGGATGCTCGGTAAACTGCTAACAACGGTTAGCTCCCAAAGCTGTGTTGTGTTTGTGTAAACGGCCCTTATACTTTTCCTCCCCATACTTCTATATCACTTGACATTTTTAAAACAATATGAATTTTTATTTTTAAACTTACATACAGTAAAATTCACTCTTTTTGGTGTACAGTTCTATGGGTTTTGATAAGTATATAGAATTGTGTAACCACCACAACAATCAGAATATAGTTCCATCACCTAAAACAAGCCCCTTTACAGTCAACTCTTTCTCTATCCCGACCCTTGGAACCAGGGAGCTGTTCTCCATCATTGTAAGTTTTGCCCTTTCCAGAATGTCATATAAATGGAATCTTATAGCATGTAGCCTTTTGAGTCTGGCTTCTTTCACTCAACAGAATTATCTTGAGGTTCATGCATGTTGTTGCATGTATCAGTGTTCATTCCTCTTATTGCTGAGAAGTGTTCTATTGTGTGATGTATGCAGTTTGTTTACCATTCATGACTCGAAAAACATTTGGGTTGTTCACAGTTTTTGACCATTACGAACAAAGCAGCTATAAACATTCATGCACAGGTTTTCATATGAACATAATTTATTTTGTAGAGTAGGATTGCTGGATCATATACTAAGTGTATGTTTATAAGAAATTGTATAATTTTCTGCCTTCCAAATGTGTGAGAGTTCCAGCAGCTCTGCATCCTCTCCAGAATGTGAACTTGATGTGGTAAGTGTTTTTGATGGTAGCCATTCTGATAGGTGTGTGGGGATACCTCATTGTGGTTTCAATGTGCATTTCCCTACCAACTAATGGTGTTGAGCTTAATTTATTGTGCTTAATTTATTTGCCATCTTTTTTGGTAAAGCGTCTGTTCAAATCTTTTGCACATTTTTGTTCAATTGCTTTGTTATTGTTGAGTTGCACTACTATTTTTAAGAGCTTTCTTGATGTATAATCGACATACAATAAATTGCATGTACTTAAAATGTAGAGTTTGATAAATTTGACATAAACACACATCCATGAAACCATTGCCACAATCAAGATAATGAATATATCTATCACCCCCAAAGTTTCATACCCCTTTATAATCCTTCTTCCACTACACTTCCTGCCACCCCCCCACCCCCCAGACAACCGGTGACCTGCTTTCTGTCACCATGGATTACCTTGCATTTTACAGAATTTTATATAAATGGAATCATACAATGTGTACTCTTTTTGTCTGGCTTCTTTCACTCAACGTAATTGTTTTGAGATCCATCCATGTCATTGTGCCAATGACTTCACTCATTTTTTGTTGCTGAGAGTATTTCATTGAATGAATGCACCTCAATTTATTTATTCATTCACCTGTTGATGGACATTTGGGTTGCTTTCAGTTTTTAGCCATTACAAATAAAGCTACTATGAATATTCATGGACAAGTCATTGTCTGGGCATGTATTTTCACTTATTTTGGGTAAGTACAGTAAATACCTAAGTGGAATGGCTGGGTCATACAGTAAGTGTATGCTTAATATTTTAAGAAACTGCTAAACTATTTTCAAAGTACTGGCACCATTTTGCATTACTATCTTTAATAAAAGTAATTTTTAAAAAATAGTTTTACTGGTATTCATTGATCCCTATATGTAAACTATAGAAGCTTTCCTCAGTCACAGAGTTTGGGGTGGGAGTTAGGAGAGAACTAAGTTCTTCCTCATAATAAGGGGAAAGAATTTGGGGCCGGCCCACTGGCGTAGCAGTGAAGTTCGCACGCTCTGCTTCGGTGGCCCAGGGTTCACAGGTTCAGATCCCGGGCACACACTGATGCACCGCTTGTCAAGCCATGCTGTGGTGGCGTCCCATATAAAGTAGAGGAAGATGGGCATGGATGTTAGCCCAGGGCCAATCTTCCTCAGCAAAAAAAAAAAAGAGGAGGCTTGGCCTCAGTTGTTAGCTCAGGGCTAATCTTCCTCACACACACAAAAAAAAATTAAAAATAAGGGGAAAGAATTGGAGTTGGTGTTATAGGATGGGGCCCCTAGATGGAGCCAGGAATTTGGGCCCTTGTAGCAGAAACACAAAGTTAAAGGACCCAGTACCTGTGTGGCCATTAATGGACTTGGGAAGAACACAGACATCTTCTGTGGGATTTTATGGCTGTATGGGGTGTGGGCTGTGCTATATAAAGACCCCTCTTGAATCTTCTGAAATATTAAATTCCTAGCGTAGTCTATATTACTCACCAATGCTTTTGCGTGAGTGGATTCCAGTGTTTCCCAAACTTCAGATAAACACCTATCTATAACTCACTATTTTTCGATGAATCAACTTACTTTTACCAAATTCACTTCATCTTCATGTCAATCTTAAAAAGACAACTATTGGGCCGGCCCCGTGGCTTAGTGGTTAAGTGCGCGCGCTCTGCTACTGGCGGCCCGGGTTGGGATCCCTGGCGCACACCGACGCACCGCTTCTCCGGCCATGCTGAGGCCGCGTCCCACATACAGCAACTAGAAGGACGTACAACTATGACATACAGCTATCTACTGGGGCTTTGGGGAAAAAAAAGGAGGAGGACTGGCAATAGATGTTAGCTCAGGGCTGACCTTCCTCACAAAAAGAAAAAAAAAAAAAAGAGCCATAGCTTGAATCTGCGGGATGAGGAGCCCAGGTCATTCAGATGCTGACTCAGAATTCTCTGCTTCCCTCCCCCCAGCTTTCCCACAGGAGCCTCCTGCTGCCACTACACTTGTAGACAGACCTTATTCAACTCTGGGCCGACTTTACTTTTGCATTCCAGCCAGGCACAAAGCTGAGGCCTGTTTTCCCATTATCTGTCAGATGAATGCTTGGATTGGTGTCCTGGCTGCCCAGTCGTGCTTGGTAATCAGAAACAGAGACCTGGAAGTCTCAGGGCAAATTCTGGCTTCCTGCAGGGGAGCCAGCTGGGAGCCTGTTGGAGAGGTAAACATGTTGGTGACACAGCACCACCCTGTGGCGGCGACGGGAACAGCCACTCTTGGCCCCGCAGTCTGCATTGGGCTTGGGGTTGGCCAGGACCTTCAACCTCATCAAATCCAAACATAGCAACAGCCGCCATCTAGAGAGCATTTGCTGCGTGTTAGCACCGTGATCATTGCGTTATCTTGTTATAGCCTCAGATTTTCCTATGCAGTAGATAAGGTCACACAGCTGATAAGAGAGCCAGGCTATGAGTCCCTGGAGTCTATACAGAGGCCACACAACTAAGCACCACTCTACTTCCAGCCACTTACTTGGTGGCAGTGCTCCTGATAGCCATGCTTCTCCAACTCACACGTGCAGGCAGCGCCTGGGGGTCTTGTTAAAATGCAGAATCTGATTCAGCAGATCCAGGTGGTGACCCAAGATCCTACATTTCTAAGGGGTCCCAGGTGACACCAATGCTGCTTCGTGGACCACACTGAGAGGCGAGACCTTAGAGCAGTGCTGTCCAATGGAACTTTCTGGGATGATGGGAGTGTTGTAACTATGTACCATCTAACACATTGGCCACTAGCCACGTGTGGCTGTCGAGCACTTGAAATGTGGCTACTGCAACCAAGAAACTCAATTTTAATTTTAATTTCAATTAATTTCAGTTTAAATAGCCCTCTGTGGCTAGTGTCTCCTATACTGGACAGAACAGAGTCTCTCATGAGGGAGGCTCAGGCTGGCTTTGAGATAGCTTGTCACCAAAGAGCCAAACTTCCACGGCACGTTAGAGTCATGGGAGATTAATACCCCCAACCTCGCCATTTTACATACGAGGAAACGGAGGCCCAGAGAGGCAAAGTGACTTGTCCCAAAGCCACAGAGCTCTTTCAGCATTCTTTCCACCACTCCATACTCTCCTCTAGGCCTGTTGGCCTTCAAAAGAATAATGTATATTCCCAACTTTAGAAACTCCTCTGTGAGCACAACAACATAGCTAATATGTTGGAATCAAATGTTATTTATTAGTTTATACAATTATGAATCAGTTAATCAAGTATAAAAGTTATCCAACTTCCCAAAGAAATTAACTGATTTTTAGCTACATTTGCGGGACCTGAATTACATGAAAAGAATCATCCCGTTTTATGGGATATTTTGCAAGGCCAGAGTTCCTGGCAAAATTAAGGCCAGCCCCCGTTCAGGCCGCGCTGGCGTGGCTGCTGTCTGGGCGCAGGAGAAGTGGCGACTTCAGCTGGAATAGATGCGTGAGGCACCCACAGTGACAAGATGACTGAGCTGGCTGTCCTGTATCACACCGGAATGAGGGATTTAGTTGATTGATCATTTAAAAAATCTTTCTTCTGGTTGTAAAGCAATATATGTATGTTATGTAGAATTTGAAAACTGCACAAAAAGTATATTAATTATCTATTGCTGCTTAACAAGTTATCTCCCAAACCTAGCAGCTCAAACCGCAAACACTTGTTATCTCACAGTTATCAGGAGCAGTTTATCCAGGGGGTTCTGACTCAGGGACTCGAGGGAGGTGGCAGCCAAGAAGTCAGCCCGGGCTGCCATTATCTGAGGGCTTGACTGAGGTTAAAGGATCCGCTTCCAAGCTTACGCAGGTGGCTGTTGGCAGGAGGCCACACGTGGGCCTCTTGACAGGGCTTCTCGTGACAAAGTTTCCTCCAGGAGCAAATGATGAGATAGCAAGAGAGAGAGAGCCCAAGATGGAAGATGCAGCCTTTTGTAACCTCAACACCAAGTGCCGTGCCGTACCATCACTCCTGCTGGTTACACAGGGTAACCCTGCTGCATTGTGGGAAAGGACCACGCAGGTGAGAGTACCAGCACGTCGGGGCCATTGGAGGCCATTTTGGAGGCTTCCCATCACAAGTATGAAACAGAGGCTATAACTCACCTGGACCCTCCCTCTCCATAAATGATCACTGTAGCACTGGGAGGTAATTTAAGTCTTGTATATATATGGGAGAATTTTTTCTGACTCTTAACTCATATATTATTCTCTGGATTTTTCCTCCATCTCCCTTTTCAGATGGAAATCCAGACTATGTTTAACCTCCATCTCCCATGGAAGATGTACACTCAGTTTTTATTATTTTACTGGATACCCTAAATTTTGAACATGCATATTTGATGTTACAAAATAAAAAGTGAATCAATGTCTTTATTCCCCTCCTAAGCAATTCAATGACATTAAAACATTAAATCAGATCATCACGCTCCCATTTAATATATTATTGTCGTCTAGTATTTTGGTCCCATCTCATTTTTATATATCCTAAATTAGTTTTATAAATTAGTATTATCTTTAGACTTATCCACTGGTGTGCCCATTTCTTTACTCACCATTGCTTCTTGCGTCCTGGAGGAAGATGAAGTTCTGGCTCTAGACTTGGTACCTGGAGGTTTCTTGTCTTTTCTTTTTTTCCTTGAAAGCTCAGCATTTCTAGGAGGTTGTAGTAGGAAAATTTTCAAATCATCTAGTTCCCATGTTGCTAGTAATCCCTTCACTCAAGTATTGTAGCAGAGCTAATATACTTTCTGGGTGTGAAAACTTACACCCAGTGAAGGGATGATGTGTCCTGAAGGGGCGGGAGGGAGAGAGGTCTTGAGGCAGCAGAGACAGAATTAGGGATGAAGGGAGAAAGGAAAGGTGAGTATGTGAGGAGGGTGGTGGCAAGACTTCTGAGGTGATGCTTCAGAGGGTGGGTCCAAGGAGCAAGTCTCCAGGCTCTCAAAGATTCCTGCACCCAGGCCAGGCACCAATGCCCACAGCAACCGAGGATGGGAGGTTGCAGCGGGACCTTTGCTTGTATATGACAAAAAATCACAGGAGCATAGCCGTGTTTTGCCGTATGGACCAGGGACTACAGCACAACTGTGGTGATGGGGGCCTGAGAGTCAACAAGGGTAAATTCCCACCAGGACGAGTCAGGGCTGGGAGGCAGAGTTAAGTTAATTAAAAGGAAATAAAGGTGGGGCTGGCCCAGTGGCGTAGTGGTTAAGTTCGTGCACTCTACTTTGGCGGCCCACAGTGCGCAGGTTTGGATCCCAGGTGTGGACCTATGGCACTGCTCATGAAGCCATGCTGTGGCAGCGTCCCACATACAAAGTGGAGGAGCATGGGCACAGATGTTAGCTCGGGGCCAATCTTCCTCAGCAAAAAGAGGAAGATTGGCCATGGATGTTCGCTGAGGGCCAATCTTCCTCACCAAAAGAAAAAAAAGAAAGAAATAAAGGACTTAAATATTCTTGTTCATATACTTTGCTGGCTGAGATTCATACCTGCTACACGCACACACACACACACACACACACACACACTCTTTTAAAACTGTAGTCCAGTCGTACTTGTGTATCCTGCTTTTTTCACTTAGCTTATACTATGGACATGATGCAATGCCCATCACATGGAGTGCCACTCATCATGTGACCTGCTTCTCTGCTGGGAGTGCAAAGTGACGTCACATTCCTTCCACTCCTCAAAGACCCCATGCCCCTCTCCTCCCTCCCTGGGGGCCCTGGGCCCTATTATAAACCCTATTATAACCCTACCTCCCCAGCCCCCAGGTCTTCCCTCAGCCCAGCAGGCCCGGCCAGTTCTAGTAACTCTCACTTGGAGGCGAGGGAGCAGGTCACCTGCTCCTCCCACCTTCGCAGCTGCCACAAGATGTCACCAGGAGCTTGGCAAGTGGATGTATTTCTTTCCCCCAAGGATGGCAGAGACCCAGGCTGTTTCCTTAATCCTAAAATGGAGCACAGGTTTTGTGAGAATTCAACAGGAAAAAAGGATTACTGTACTGATCACTAAGGCTGGCTACCCATATTCTCCTTCTCCCCCTTCTGGAAACTTGGTAGAATTGCACTTCCCCGCCCTCCTAACGAGGCCCTGTGAGTTTTGGTGACCAAAGAAGAGTGAGCGGAGGTGACCTGGGTCACTTCCCAGTGGCGGACTCCACGAGCCAATTCGCAATTTGTGCTTTTCCTTCTTCCTGCCACCGCTGCTGTCACCATTCCACAGGGTGGCTACTCCACCAGCTTGGATCCCTGCGTGAGGACCATGGAGGAGGGCCCCCAGTCACTCCAAGACGGACACGTGGAATGAGCATAAAATAAATCTTTGTTGCTTTAAGCACTGAGGTTTGTTACCACAGCATAATCTAACCTACCTTGACTGACTGAATTTTAAAAAAGGATGAACCTACTCAAAGTTATAGAGGCTTAATATTGAAACAGAAGGGAGGAAAGTATGCAGGCAGTGGGGACCATTTTAGGAGTCTCTCCAATCCTCATCCACTGACAGGGGTTACAGTTGCCTTAAGACAGAACAGCTTCAATGCCTGGACACTGCACAGAACTCTTTCTACCCTTGGGCGAGTCCAGCTAATTATTTTCAGGACATCTATTCCTGGCCTAAATTTTGCCTGTAAAATTTTATGCCCATGGTGGAGATCTGGATTCCCCATTCTGCCATGGAAACAGTGGATAACCTGGAGTTTTCAAAAGCAAGAAGGCAGACTGAGCTCCAGAAGGGCTGAGATGGGTGACATAAAGAAGACAAAATTCTTGGAAAGACGGATATCAAAAGTTTTCCTTGGGTCTGGCCCAGTGGCACAAGGGGTTAAGTGTGCGTGCTCCGCTGTGGCGGCCCGGGGTTCGCAGGTTCGGATCCCGGGAGCGCACTGATGCACCGCTTGTCAAGCCATGCTGTGGCGGCGTCCCATATAAAGTAGAGGAAGATGGGCAGGGATGTTAGCTCAGGGCCAATCTTCCTCAGCAAAAAAAGAGGAGGATTGGCATCAGATGTTAGCTCAAGGCTGATCTTCCTCACAAAAAAGAAAAGCGGGGGAAAAAAAGAGTTTTCCTCCTTTTGTACACTGGGGATAAAGGCAGGGCCTACTTGT
Source organism: Diceros bicornis minor (assembly GCF_020826845.1). NCBI lineage: Eukaryota > Metazoa > Chordata > Mammalia > Perissodactyla > Rhinocerotidae > Diceros > Diceros bicornis. Next base: position 22,830,829 of record NC_080751.1, read on the forward strand.
CCATTAGGCACAATAAGTATGGTGCCTAATGGTTGAGTGCCCAGGGCTCACGACACTTGTAGGGGCCCATAAAAATGCTTTAATTTCTTTTTTAAATTAGGAGAAAAAAATGAACTTTGAAGATGGGCAAAATGTTTCTTTGGTTTTTTGGTGAGGAAGATTAGCCCTGAGCTAATATCTGTTGCCAATCCTCCTCTTTTTGCTGAAGAAGATTGGCCCTGAACTAACGTCCGTGCCCATCCTCCTCCACTTTATATGTGGGACGCCACCGCAGTATGGCTTGAGGAGTGGTGCTTCAGTCTGTACCTGGGATCTGAACCTGCGAACTCAACGACTACGCCACCGGGCCGGCCCCATAATTTTTTTTTGTGTGTGAGGAAGATCAGCCCTGAGCTAACATCCATGCCAATCCTTTTTTTTTTTTTTTTGCTGAGGAAGACCAGCTCTGATCTAACATCTATTATCTCCTTGTTTTTCCCCAAAGCCCCAGTAGATAGTTGTATGTCATAGTTGCACATCCTTCTAGTTGCTGTATGTGGGACGCCGCCTCAGCATGGCCGGAGAAGTGGTGCGTTGGTGCACGCCCGGGATCCGAACCTGCGAACCCCAGGCCGCCAGTAGCGGAGCACGCACACTTAACCGCTAAGCCACGGGGCCGGCCCCCCAAAATGTTTTAATACTAATAATTTAATACTAATATTGTCATCTTTACACCAACTCGGTAATAAAATATAATTTGTAACATTTTTTATGGAGGAAGGGGACCACCAAGGCAAAAGTGCCTGGGACCCACAAATAATCATACCGTAGCCCTGGAGAAAGGGTTTCATAACTGATGCCATCTGGGTTACAACATTCTTCTTGGAAATGAGCATGGCCATGGCATTGCCATCACATATAGTGTCTTTTTCCTTTACGGATGTGTTCAAACTTCCCAAATTACAACACATTGGCTCTGTAATTTTGGCTTTTAAAGGCTATCTCAGGACACCCGGAAAGTCACAACTGCCAGGGGAAGGGTCATGGATCAAAACAATGCACATGGAGACGGCAGATTCCTCCAGCTGGCTTCCCACACCTGCATCCTCCCCTCCTCCTTCTCAACAGCGTCCGGCTTGAGGAGTCCAGCAGTTCCAGGGAACCCTATTCCTTCCCTGACTCCGGGGGTGCCACACAGAACCTACACTAAACCCATCAGCCCTGGCCCCCCAGTCACCATTCCAATCCAGCCAGAGTGAGTCTTAGAAGTTCTGCCAGGAACTACGGGACGCAAACCCTCTTCCCTGGAAGGCATCCTGTGCAAAGGTGAATCTGAATTCCTACATAATTTGCCACCATGATCAGAGCCAAAGGAAATCTGGGAGAAACTGAGCCAGAGCCTTGATCAACCACTCCTGAACTCTACCACTAGGTTTTTTTGAGTTACATAAGCCTATAAATTCCCTTTTACGGTTAAGCCTGTTTGGATTGGGGTTTTCTGCTACTTTCAACCAACCTTACTGAAACTAAATATACTATTATTATCCCCACTTTCTAAATTAGGGGCAGAGGGGTAAGTCACTTGCCCAAAGTCACAGAGCTAATTAGTATAGGAGGTGGATTTGATCTCAGGTAGTGAGTGTGACTCCAGAAATTATCCAGATTAATCTTAATATCTCTTTGCATTGATACAAATACTTCTTCACAAATTTTATCTGCAACTCTCCAAGCATGTGTTAACTTATAAACAACCTAAGTATGACCAGATGTAAGCAGAGAGGAATCACTGTACATAAGACTTTTGTCCTACTCTGCATGACTCCTGTAAGGAGCTGCTCCATTCTGGGAAAGCACAGCTGGTACCAAACGAAAAGGACTCCCGGTCACCCACACACTCAAAGAATTGGGAGATCAGGAATTTGAAGGGTGCACCCTCACTACGTCCCGTCTGGACCACCCAACCCTTCTCCCGCCTACTCTTGGCTGCCAACCTCAATGCCTTTCCACCATTTGTGCCCTCACCTCCTTCCTCCAGTGTGACACAAGATCCCATCTCTCTCAGCCTCCAGCCTGGTTTCCCTCCTGCTCGTGCTTTCCAGTCTGCTCTTGGGCTCAGCACATTCCTGGACAACTGTGCCTCTCATGGCTTGACCTGGCTCCCCCGACCTCACCTTCCCATATATGCTCTTCTCAAGTTGCGTACCCCACCTCTAATACGGCCCACCTTCAAGGAATCAACTTGTGTAATAGTCTCCTTTTCTTTCTCCAAAACACTTTTGCAAACCCTCATCCCTATGGACATCAAACAAAGGGAGGAAATAGAGATAATGTGTGAGGACAACTCCTTTGAAAAGTTAGACCAAGAAAGAGAAAATGGAGACTGGGCTGTACTTGGAGAGGATGTGGCATGGAGTGATAGAAGATGCTCATTGTACCCCAGTGTCCACCCTCCCTTCTTCTACAGTTATAGACCCTCTGTGTTTAGCTCGCTACCCGAACAATAGCTCCATTTCCCAGCCTTCCTTGCAGCTAGGCGCGGCCATGTCACTAAGTTCTGGCCCATTGGGATGTGAGTGGAAGCCATACCCTTCTACGGAAGGGCTCCCCGTCCTCCCGGTCACTCTTTCCCCATTCTGCTGGCAGGAATGTGAGTTATCACAGGCTGTGCAGACAAGGGCCAAACCCTGGGACTGGTGGAGCAAGGAGACTGAAGAGGGTGAGGTCCCACCACGGTGCCTGCCGCCCTGCCGGCCCTGGGCTGCTTAGGCCTGGACACTGACGTGAGGCACAAGTACGCTTTCACCTTTTACACTTCCGTTATTTGGGGGCTTTATACCAGTCAAACCTACTTCCTAATTAATACAAGTGGAAAGAAGGTTCTTCACTTTTTTGTTTTTAATGAATTTTGAACATTTTCCAAGATCAGTTGGAAGAAGCCAGGAGAAAGAGGCTGAAAACAAAGAGTGATCCAGGATGATGGTTTAGTGGAGGGTCCTGAGAAGGTGGAGAAGGCCCCAGCTGGAGGGGCCTGGCCTTGGTGGCAGGAGGGACCCTACTCCACACAGACAAGGGGATGGCAGAGGAGGGTCTGGGCACAGAAGACTTAAGATTTGGAAGCAGAAAGTTGAGGTGGTTCCTTCCTAATGGCTTGTATTTTCTCAGTGAAGCAGGAGGTGAGGTCCTCTGTGGAGAGAGAGGCAAGAACACAAAGCTACGGGAGTTTCTGTAAGTGCTGGGAGGTGGGAGAGTGGGCTGCGCACCCTCCCCTCTGCCGGCCACGCTTGTTATCTAAAAGCACAAGCGCTAAAAACTGGGCGCTGACGATTTAACTCACTTTGTCAAGTACCACACAAGGCCATCCCTGAATAAGACTGGAGAATAGGAACTTTTGTCTATGATTTATATTTTTAAAAATAAGAACACAAAACAGATTGACAGCCTTATCCAATGTATCCAATTTATCCAAAAGTTTCAAGCCAAAGCAAAATGTATTCATTGTCTGCAGTTATCAACTTATGATAGGTCCATTTTGATAAAAACATTGGGACAACTGAGACTTATTTATCTTCCTTCAGTCGTGATCATCTCTTCTTGTCTTTAACAGCTTGGAACAGGGAACATAGTGAGGCAAGGTCTGAATTAATTTTTAAGGAGAAGTTACCAACCGCCTCTCTGTATGGTTAGAAGGAGAGTCGTGTTGGAGCAAGTCTTTTTTGTTATGAAAGCAGATATTTGCCCCCTTACTTCAAAATATATATCTATTTTGTAAACAGGCCCCCTGCCCTAGTATAGGATCTTTATCTTTGACAATTAAAAGGAATAACAGGACTTTTTGCTTGATTTAGCAAGGCGGTCCCTCACTAAGACCCCTTGATATACAGAGTTCTGAAGAGGGAGGGACACATTTGCAGAACCATCTCCGAGTCTTAAGGGAGAGAAGGAACTATGCCCCTTACCCCTGGCTCCCTGAGATTTAAACTTACAAAAACTTGTTGGGATGTCATTGACCAAAGTCTGATGGCAAGAAAGGACACCCCAGGCCACAGAGGCGAACTTTGCCGGAGGTTACAGGAATCTGGGATGGTGATGTCCACACAAGTGCATAGAGGTAATCTAGAGGCAGCCACCCTGGCACAGTGTCAACTCTGGGAATGCATAGGTGTATTAATTAAAAGCATTGCCACGTTAAAGCCTGGCATGTGGCACTATTGTGGGCTGGCAAGGACCTGTACCAGCAAGAGCGTCACCAACGGACAGGGCAAGTGTGTGCTGTGCAAAACCAGTTTCCAACAGCGACACCTTGTGGCGGCAACTGAAACAACAGTGCTGGTGAGTTGGCTTGAGACGCAAAACCGACCGCTTTGGACGAAGTATTTAGGATTCTTAGAAAGTTTAAAGGGACGGCTCGAGAGGTAGATGATTAAAGGTAGAGTTGTTAAAGGAGTTATTAATGGTAGAAATAAGAAATGTGACTGTATTTGTACCCTGAGGGAGTCATACATCCGACTTGTATGGTGTGCCCCCGCCCCGGGTCTGTCCCCAGAACAGAGCACAGAACTCGGAGAGAAGGTGTTTCAGGTGGCTGTCTCCCCTGGTCTACCTGTTGTGTGCTGTCTCCTAGAACTTCTCCAGCTCCACTTAGGGCCTGGCTCCTGGGCCTTGTGATCCCAGCGGTGGGCAGGACGCAGAGGACAGCCCGAGGAGGAGGAATCAGCCCGGGAGGCTGTCACCAGGTCTCCAACTGATGCAGCATTTCCAAGGTGATGGAATTGTTGATGCAACTTGCTGGCTAGTTCTTCTCCAACTGTGACTTTGTCTGTCTGTGGCTTCTTGTCGTAACCCTGGCAGGGAAGGCCACTTCCCTGTAATCAGATTGCAGGGGCCATGGGGACTCTTCTGGAACAGGAAGCAAGCTCTTTTTAGTGTTCATTTTATCTGTTGCACATTTTAGCAGATTAAGCACTTAGGGTTGAGATTTTTAAAATATTTATTCTTCAGGCCAAAGGAGTATTTTAATAAAGCTAAGTTCTTTGTATAAAGCTTCTCCAAACTCGGACTAATTGATTCCTAAAGAAGCAGCACGTGGCTCTCCATGACTGGCAGCCCCTCATTCTACACGAGACACCGGGGAGAGAAAGCCAACAACAGCACAGGGGCCTCAAATGGCGACCCTCGGCCTGAACCAGCCCACAGATGTGTTTTTTGGGGGACATTTCACATGAAAATCCAGATTTCTTACTCCTTTTGGACAAGTGTGCGATGTGGCAACAGTGGGCGTGGGTTCTCAGGAGGCAGTGGAGAGCAGCTGTGCCTTCCGAGGGCGCTGGGTGTTTTCTGTTCTGCCGAAGTTGCCAGCACTCCTCTTCTCTTATTCTTGCTGGTGCACTTGTTCATGTTACCTGCTGGCCTCGTGGGGACTTGAATTGCTTCCCCTGGAGTGGTGTGAGCTCCACAGAAGCTTCTCTTACACCACCTCTGCAGACAAAACCTCCTGGCAGTCAAGAGGCACATCCATTTCACTTCTCGCTCATCGCGAGCACTGAACGTGCGTTCTCAATAAATGTTGAATGAAAGAGTAAAGGAATAAATGGGCGCATATCCGCTGTGTGTGCTTGGGATGGTGCCAGGCACCACAGGACCACAAAGGTGTTATAAACCGCGATATCAAAGAGTTTGTATCATAGTGAGAGCGAGAAGAAGATTAGGCAGAGTGTGTGTGTGTCTGGCATTTTAAGCAAACATGACGCATACACAATCAGGACAGCTTGACCCGCCCCTGATGAGAACTCCAGCAGAGCTATGGATGGTCTCGCCACCCTTGGGGAATGGCAGTCTTACAGTCCTTACCCACTTTAGGAACAACCAGGGTCTCCTGTCAGTAGAAAGTCCAGTCCTATATAATAATGGAAACCTTGAACTTGAGTTGGCATTACATTTTCCTCTATCTCCCCAGCCGCCTGAGAAGGAGGTGGGGTGGCTTTTTCTCCCTCCCCACCAGCTTTCCCACCAGCAGGCTGACAGGGTCCCTGCCCACAGGGAGAAAGGGCAAAATCTGAGGCGGTGCCCTTGCCTCCAGACCTCACGGTCCTCTGGATGGCAGGTGGGTAAGGTGACTCTTGTGCTCGTGGGCACTCCGAGCGTTCCTCAGAAATCTCCCAAGCTGGGCCCTTCCCGCAGTTCCCGGGATTCTGTCACGGTGCAGCCGTGGAATCTGGGTGTTTACCTCCCACTTCCTTTCGGCTGAGGTAGCCTCACAGCCCCCGACCACCCTGGTCATATTGGACGGGATTTAATATGTCCTCACATGGCTGCCTTGGAGACATTCCTTGATCCCCAAGAAACAGCGACAGTCACCTTGCTCTGCCCTAGGTGGAGAGTAGTTCCTTCTCTCTGCCTGGCCCAAGGCCGCTTCAGCGTTCTCAGGTGGTCATGAGTCTCTAGAGGCCCCCACTGCAGAGAGCCCACATCAGGATCTCAAGCCTCTGGGCTCGAGGGGAAGGAAGTGACAATCTCATTTGATTTTACCTTCCCCCCTCTAGGCTTACAGCACCCCCATCTCCCAAGAAACTCTCCAAAAATCCTCTCAAGCATTCCATAGTCCACAGGTGAGCAGGGGAAGTCCAAAGGCCTTGAAACCTGAATTCTGCATGTGATGATCTCTCACACTCACTTTAGGGTCTGCTGTCTCTTTAACAAAAATTCCAAATCACAAAGCAGACAGAGCCCCATTTAACATCCTGTTCTAGTAAATAACAGGTGCTCTTTGAGGGATACAGACAACACTCCTATGGGAGTTTAAAGGAGCAGATTTCTTCCACGTAGGGAAAGGACCAAGGAAGACTGCCTGGAGGAAGCAGCCTTTGAACTGGACCTTGGATATGTGGAGGTCAGGGATGAGGGTATTCCAGGTGAAGAAACCAGCATAGAGGAGGCCCACAGGCTGGAACTGTGCCATATCAATGGTGTTTTAGGGACATTTCCATTGCCAGGAACAGATACTAAATTACTTCAGAAAAAAAGGGGTACCTATAGAAAGTGTTCCTATGAATACCTCCAGAACAGTGATTCTCAAAGTGTGGCCCCTGGACCAGCAACATCAGCATCACCCTGGAACTTCTTAGAAATGCAAATTCTGGGCTGGCCCCGTGGCTTAGCAGTTAAGTGTGCGTGCTCCGCTACTGGCGGCCCGGGTTCGGATCCCAGGTGCGCACCGACGCACCGCTTGTCTGGCCATGCTGAGGCCGCCTCCCACATACAGCAACTAGAAGGATGTGCAACTATGACATACAACTATCTACTGGGGCTTTGGGGAAAAAAAAAAAAGGAGGAGGTTTGCAATAGATGTTAGCTCAGAGCCGGTCTTCCTCGGCAAAAAGAGGAGGATTAGCATGGATGTTAGCTCGGGGCTGATCTTCCTCACAAGAAAAAAAAAAGAAATGTAAATTCTCAGACCCTCTGCATCAGAAAAGAAACTCTGGAAATCAGTTAGCGTTGTTTGTTTTAACAAGCGTTCCAGGTGATTCTCATCCACAGGGAAATGTGAGAACCTCTGCTGTGGAGTATTTCTGGAAGGATATGCAAAGAACTGATAACAGAGGTTACTTCTAGGGAAAATAATGGGGTGCTGGAGCCCAAAGGTAGGGGAGATTTTTGTCACTGTGTACCTTGTGCATATATTCAAAAAATAAATAATAGGTGTACTCCCTTTTGGTCCGCCATCTACTTGCCTCCTGCTCCGTAGCTGCTCCCACACCTCCCTCCTCAAACTGCCTCGTCTCCCCTGGGCAACCTGGCTTTCTTTTCCCCTTCCCAAGTCTTCCGTTGCTTGGTCCTTACTACTACATCTGCTAAGCCTCTTCAGGAGAGTTGACGGGGAGGGTAGAGAAACTGGGCTGGCAGTAACAGCTCTCCTTGGAGAACTGGGGGCGGGAAGGAAATCTATGAATCTGACCACGCTAATAGTTGGCGAGGGGGTCTACCTATACCAAGGAATTAAGAGAAAGCCTGTCTCTGTCCTCTCTTTAGTCGTCAAATATGCATTGTTTTCCTCTTTTGCTGTGCTTCGTTTCTGTCCCACTCTCATCCTAACTCAGCCCTCAGAAGGCTGAACTCTCGGCCTGACTCCAGCCATGTAGACACCGTGCAGAGGCTTGTCCCGGGTCTGGAAGATGTTACCACAGCCAAAGCAGGAGCGAGAAGAACCTCCTGGCAGGTCACCCACACCCCAAAGACAGCCACACAGAAAGGGACAGTGTTGCCAGGATGTGGGTCCAGGGAAGTAGGGGCAAATGCCTGTGTGCCACCACTCCTCAAAGGCCCAAACATCCTGCCCGTCCAGGGAGTGGCCCTCGGCTTGTGGTTTGGGACTGAGCTTACAGACACCACCTTGACTCCAGAAATTCAGTACACTCGATGCAGTGATGTGCAAGTAAGCTACCTAAAAAAAAAGGCCTGATTTATAGTGTTTGCCAATTCCCGTGATGTAAATCCTCATGCCATGGCCAATTTCAAGCCACCAACGTGAGGTCACTGACCCCAGAGATGGGACGAGATCCACACAATAGGGGGCAGAGTTATTGGGCTTCGAAGGGAGAGCTACTGAACCGCATGTCCCCCTCGGGCCCAGAATTCAACTGCTGGTCAGGACCGACCTGTGTGGTGCTGTGAGCATCCTCTAGGAGGCCAACGTCTGTGTGTCACCTTCCGGTCTGGCAAATAGCACACAACAAGCCTCTTCCCCAAGAGTCTTTGACTAACATTTAAAAAATTTTGTATTCATTGGCCAGCTGATTTTATTGATTTTTCTGAGAGCTAGAAAACAAATCAGCATTTATTATGGTTTTTCCTCCTCCAGGATCAGTCATTCAGTGAAGGGTCAGAAAAGGGGTCACTAGTAGAAAGCTGGGCAACAGTTACACATGTCATAATATTAGCCAAGTAGGTACGTTACTAGTAATAACATTTTTAACCGTCAACATTAATACCATGACTGCTCTCTGCCAGGCCCCGTGGTAAGTGTTTCACACCCATTGTCCCATCCGGGCCTCTGCACGGCCTCTCATTGTGGGAAGTAGGTACCTGTATTTCATCACTGATTGTCATAATTTGTCATAATTGTCATAATTTTATGACACGTGTCATAATTTTATGCTCCCCCAAAAAAGAAAAAAAATGCCAATTAATTGACACAAGTGTTTCTTAGCACTTAGAATTTTTATTTCCTACTTACTGAAAGAGCTCTTTTGGATTTACTCAAGCAGAGATGTTTGCCCTACATCACTCTTGCACATAGGTAAAAAGAAAAAACGTGAAATAAATTGGTTACGGTATGCCCAAACTTCCTCACATTTGGGGTCCGATCTTCTGATCACCCTTTGACTCAGAGTCATCAAGGCCCCGGTTTTTCCCCACAAAGTTGTCCCACGTGCCAGGAGCATTGGAGACGCGGCTTTGCTAAAAAGAGGCTCCACTACTGTCTCTGGGGTTTTCTCCCAGGCAGCTGACGCCTGGTGGGCAAGTTTTGATGTGTAGGCCCAGGTGGTGACAACTATGTCATGAATGCAGCCTGCCCAACACACATTTTAAGACACAACCTGGTTTCAGAGATGCTAAGATGTGAAAGAAGTGTATCCGAGAGTCCTTGAAAGATGGCAGCATGCCCTTAAATGATTCCCATTTCAGAGATGAGGCATAGGAAGGGTGAGTAACTCGCCCAGGGTCACCCTCACTACTAAGTGACAGAACTGGGATTTGGACTGGATCCACTCCACTCACACGACCACCCGCCGTAGTGTCCCGGGTCAGGAGGAGGTCTCCAAGCCAGTTCCTGATGGAGGGAACAGGGAAGCAGGACCACAGACCGTCTCCTGCTGGCCTAATGCAGAGAGAATCTACGTGGGTTACCAAAAGAGCAAAGGCAAAGGATGGCATTTTTATGGCTAAAGGATAGGTTTAACCACAACGAGATACCACTCCTCACCTTTGGGATGGCTATACTAAAAGCAACGGACAATAACAAATGTTGGCGAGGATGTGGAGAAACTGGAACCCTCATACGTTGTGTTGGGAATGTAAAATGGTGCAGCTGCTGTGGAAAATGGGCTGGCAGTTCCTCAGAAGGTGACACATGGAGTTGTCATATGACCCAGCAATTCTACTCCTGGGTCTGTACCTGAGAGAATTGAAAACACATGTTCACACAAAAGCTCATACATGAATGTTCACGGCAGCATTATCCATAACAGTTAAAAAGTGGAAACAACCCAAATGTCCATCAACAGAGGAATGGATAAACCAAAGTGGTATATCCAGACAACAGAATATTATTCAGCCATAAAAAGGAATGAAGTACTGATACATGCTACAACATGGATGAACCTTGAAACTATTCTAAGTAAAAGAAGCCAGTCACAGAAGACCACCTATGGTAGGATTCCATTTATATCAAATGTCCAGAATAGGCAAATCCATAGAAGCAGAAAGTAATTAGTGCTTGCCAGGGGCTGGGTGGGTGGGAATGGGGACTGCCTGCTAACGAGTATGGGATTCTTTTAGGGGTGATGAAAATGTTCTGGAATTAGACAGTGGTGATGGTTGTGCAACATTGTGAATGTACTAAAAACCACTGAAATACACACTTTAAAGTGGTAATTTTATGTTATGAGAATTATATCGCAATAAAAGAATCATTTTTGAAAAAGAACTGATTACTCCTCCATGTACACTCCTGTGGGATAATAAAAACGTAACTGGTCGCCCATCAAATGGAAAACACTGACGTGGACAACCCCTCTGGCAGGGGTGGCCCAAAGGCTAAGCTTTGCAAGTCACATTCTGTGTGGTCCACAAGGACCTTATGGACGTGGTGTTTGTTTCCATCTCCTCACCTCCAGGCCCTTGCCATATTTTGATAATGCTCTAAATTACAGGCCCCAGAACTGGTCTTTAATTACAGAGTGCTTTAATAGGGCTTGCTGGCAAATACCACAGAATTAAGAGAGCCACTAATGAAATACAGCATCGTTTTATCTGTTCTCCGGTGGCAGCTTTTAAAACGCAATTAGTACCATGCAAGATATTTATTTAGGATTTTATCTCATTTATTCATTCCATCTCCAAATGAGTGTTGTACTTCCAGCTGCTTTTCACTCCTTCACACGAGTGTTTTCTCATTTTCAGTCCACTTCTCTTCCCTCTTAGACTCCAGGGAACTAGAGTGTCAGCGGCCTGGGGAGCTGATTAAGGGAAGCAAACATCGTGAAGATTTTCACCCATCCTGCCCCCTGCTCTCGCCTGATGTGGATGGAGGGAGGGATGGACACAAGGAAGCAAGCTAAAACGCTTGCTGGGTGCCCAACCATTACCTGCAGGAAAGCGGCACAGCTCCTGGGCAAGGCAGGGCACGTCCTGCAGAGCCTGGTCCTCCCCTCCGTCCCGGATCCAGGCACACCGCCTGTGCTGTCCACTCCGCACTCTTGGAGGGGTCCGGGCACTTCCACACCTCTCCACTTTTGCCTCAAATGCCCTCAATAGTGTCATCCTCTGTAAAGTCCTCTCAACCCACCTTCCCACCCCAAACCACTCAACCCACTGCCCACCCCAAAACAGAATCCATTCGTGCTGGGATTCCTTGGTCCATACTCAGAAATACCCACTTTGGTGCACTGCTTGGCAATCAGCGGTGTGTGTGCGTCTTCCCTTTATGGTGACACCCTGGAGGGCAGAGTGATGATTTCATCTTTGTGTGTCCCAGAGCCACACCCCAGCACCACACGCAGCATGCTGCACACAGGAAATGCTCAACAAATATTTGCTTGATGATATCATCTCAAGTCTTTCCTACACAAAGGAGCCATCAATGAATCAGCGTCTCTTAAACCTCTCATGCTCTTGAAGACACTTTGGATTTCTCTGGCTTATGGCTTGTGGCTAGGCTGCTTCGGAACAAGAAGGGACTTGGATCAGTGTCACAACTGCCCACGTGTGCCAAGGGCTGGGCCCGGACATTACAGAGAACAAGACGACGTGCTCCCTGCCCTCAAGGAATGTATAGCCCAGTAGTGGGAGACAAGTCTCTGTAGCCCCAGGATGGCAAGGGGGGAAAGCTGGCTGTTTATAACCACCTGCCTTGTAAGGAGAGTGGGCTGTGCCCCGTGGAAGCCCTTTGCTCTCAAGCCACGTGTGCAAGTTTAAAGGAAGGAGCTGGGAAAGCTGAATTTTTCTCAATCATGAAGGGCGAGAAATTGGAGCTCCCCCAGTAACCCGTGAGGGAGAGGATCAAGTACAGAGTTGGGAGGAGGAGAGGAAAGCCAAGAGACGAAGTGGCAGAAAACCGCAGCATGAGCCGCCTTGACCCTCACTCACAGCAGAGTCCACCTCCCCAGGACGGTCCTGTGAGGGGCTGTTTTTGTGGAAACCAACGAAGAACTGAGTTTAATACCAGCCATGACTCGGCAGAACAAACAAAATCGCTTTCACGAATGGAAGCCTACGAGGCAGAAACGTCCGTGAGAAACGAAAACCTCCTCCGTGCTCCCCAAAATTAGCAGAAATGGGGCATGGGGAGGCTTCTGGATATGGCTGACCTGGGACTCTATGTGTCTGGGGAGGGCGGGGCGGCGTGGCAGCAATGTGATTTCATACAGATCGCAAGGAAAAGAGGCCCCCATCTGACATTTGGGTCACAGTGCCAAACAGTAAGAGAAGCATGAGGCGCCTGCTCAGGATAGTCACTTAGTAAATGAAACTGCTGTGACGACGACGGTGATGAGGAAGGTGATGATGGTGGTGATGACAAAGACACACGCCCACAGAGCTATGTCCTGCCCTTCCTCGTTCCCGCAGAGACTTACTGACTTGACCCCTGGAGTCCCCTGTGGGGGGGAAGCTCTAGGGCAGTGCTCTAGGAAACTCCTCCCTGTGTTACTAGAAGGATGTCATTGAAGACATTAGCACTGTGTGTTGAGACCAAGGGAAGCTATGACGAAGAATTACAACCCCATTGTGTAGACAAGAACTGGTCTGATTCCAGGGCGCATGGTGGTGCTTTCCAAGGAGATGGAGTACACGAGGGTGGCTCTCTCTTCTCTCTCCTCTTTCCAGGAGACCAGTATGGGCTGGGCCTTCCCTCTGAGCAGACTCACCCATGCCTTCCTTTCTGAGTGGCTCTCTTTCTCTCTGCTGGCAACAGGTGAGGCTTAGGCCAGATCAGCCCCAGGCACTGAAGACAGATGCAGCCTCCCACGCTGGCCCTGCTGGGGATCTACTGGGTCAGGTTCCACTGATCACAGTGGTAAGATTAGAGACTGGAGTTGGGTGCTGGGGCTGTGAAATTGAGCACACCTCCCAGGCGCTTAGTCAGAAGCCATCTACATGTTAAGTGACAGGGAATGGGGGCTGTGCTAGGAATTAAAATCCAGCTTCCTAGAGTTCTCTGCACTGGAGTTGGAGGCCGGGGCCCTGGATAATATCATTATATTCCCTGCCATTTGCTCGTCAGAGCCTTCTTGGGTACATACATTCCTTGGGAACCTCATGGTGACAAACTACTTGGGTTCAAATCTCATTTCCTAGCTGGTTGTGTGGCCTTGGGCAAATTACTTAACCTCTCAGTGCCTCAGTTTCCTCATCTGTAAAATGGGACTAAGGTCATTGTGCTAACGAGTTTACACATGTAAAGCACTTTGACCCACACTTGGTTCGTGGCTAGCACCAAGCTAATGTTGACTGTTGTTTCTCCCACCGAAGTCCAGTTGCTCCAGGACCCTGACACTGTCAGTGTTCAATCTTTTCCCCTCAACGACAGCCCTATCATGGTGGGTGGCACCCCTATTCATCTAGCTGCTCAGCCACAAACCTAGAGGTCACCCCTGACACCCCTCTCCTCTCCCTCAAACCATCAAGGCTTGTCAACCTTACTAACTTACTAGCTTCTGTTAAACTTACTCAACTTCCTCAAAATCTCCCAGACATATTCCCCTCTCTCCTTCTCCATAACCTCTCACCAGAACTAGCCCAGTGTCCCCCTAACTGCAACCACCCCAGCTCCCCACTAGCCCATTTCCACCCTGCAGCCAGAGTGATGCTCCGAAATGAGGATCTGATCACGTTACCCTCTCCCTGAACTCTCCTTGCTTATACCTCATAATGACTTTCCCCTGTTCTTGGGGTAAAAACCCAAAATCTAACACCATGCAGACTGAGTCTGTTAGACTGTTTTTGGCCCTGAGAGTCAGAAAGCCCCATCAAATGGGCTTAAAATATAAAGCAATTTATTAGCTCCCTTACAGGTAACTGGAGTGGGGTAAGCTTCAGGCATTGCATGTTCTGGGCTCCAGCACCATATTCTGCTATTCTCTCAGCTCTGCCTTCCTCCCCAGGGGTCAGCTTTATCCAAAGCCCATCTTCCTTTTGATCAGCATCGAGTGGAACACTTCTAGAGAAAAAAAAGAACATCTTGCTCAGCCATGAAATAAAATTCCTTCCCTTCATTCAGCCTGAGTGACCAAACTGAGGCCATGTGCCGACCCCCAACCAAAAAATTGCTAGTGCTGTGCCATCCACTGAGTCCTTCCCTTCCCTGCCCCTGGTGGGAAATGGGTCCTTGAGTACAAAAACACAGCAAAATCATGCTGAAATGTGTGATTTGTATTAAACTCAGAAGGTTTTGCTTTAATGATGCTCCACTGTGAAAAATATGAAAGAGCTATCAACCTTAAATCTCCCACTGTCCTTGATAAAAGATCTGAGGCCAGAGGTCCCCAGGACCTCGACCTCATGGCAATGGGCAGTAAGAGCAGAGGGCGGGAGCACGGAGGAGGGAGGAGGACAGGAGACAAGGCTGGCTGGCCTCCTAGGAGATGGATTCTGAATGCATGTGATAGAAAAGAGAAGAAAATCCTGCCGTAGCCTCTTCTGCACCCTGGATGGGATCTCAACCTGCCTATTGTTTTCTTTCTGAAAATGGACTTAGACACCAAAAGAATTGAAAGCAAGGATTCAAACAGCTATTTGTACACTGCAAGTTCATAGCAGCATTATTCACAGTAGCCAAAAGGTGGAAACAACCCAAATACCCATCGATGGATGAATGGATAAACAAATGTATATACATACACTGGAATATTATTCAGCCTTAAAAAGGAATGAAATTCTGAGACATGTTTCAACATGGATGAACCTTGAAAATATGCTATGTGAAACAAGCCAGACACAAAAGAACGAATACAGTATAATTCCACTTATATAAGATTCCTTGAATAGCCAAATTCATAGAGACAGAAAGCAGAATAGTGGTTGCCGAGGGCTGGGGGTGGGGGAACAAAATGCAGAGTTCTGTGTAGAGTTTCAGAATACGGGACGATAAAGAAGTTCTGAAGACGGATGGGGGTGATAGTTGCACAACAATGTGAATGTACTTAGTGCTCCTGAATTGTACAGTTAAAAAATGGTTAAAACGGTAAATTTTGTTATATATATTTTACCACAATTAAAAAAAAAATGGACTTAGTTCACCTTTCCAGGCACTGAGGGCACCACAAAGAGGTGACAGGAGATTCTCAAAGAATGATTGTTGATTGACGGGTCTATCTGGATAAAAGACACATTTTTAGTGCTACACTTTCATTTCGGTCCCATGGTGATGACACTGATGACGATGACGGTGAGACTCAGGCCTCCGTGGGAGAAGCCCTGAGGCAGCTACGTGGGAGAGCTCCTCCCGTCCCTTCACAGACCACTCGCCAGCACACCCAGGCCCTCTGAATCACGGCGGGCGCTCTGTGAGATGGGCGTGCTCCCCACTTCTGTTCTCTGCAGGGAGGAGGCTGCAGAGTGGTGGAGGGAGGAGGGGTGGAGAAGGGATTTCCTTCTGTCAGGCAGGAAAACAGTGTGAGGAAATGGAGCTATCCCTACTCTCTGAATGGAAAATGTCTCTTTCAGACCTCATTTTAGAGTTGCCCCCTCCCCACCTCAGGTCGCCAGAGAGACGATGGAACAGCTGTCACCAGTTGGGTCTGACTCATTAGTTTATCATCTCTCCCACCCCACTCCCTAACCCCCTCCCTCCAAACCCTCCCACCCCAAAAATGCCTGAGCACAGTCGACTATTTTAAGAACTGAATTCCCTGTCCGCATGGCAACTTCCCGGCTGTACCTCTTGTCATGGCTGCCTGGGTGGAAGAAAAGCCACCTTTCACCAGGGCTCCAGCCAGCCTACAGCAGAGACGGTTAACAGATCGGACCCGGCCGCCGGGGGGGACATCTAGTCTCTGTCGCAGAGTCTTCTTTGTGGGTTTGCTTGTTTTACAGCCTTTAACAACGTAAAAACCACTCTTAACTGACTGGCCATATGAAAACAGGCCCCCGGCCAGAATTGGCCCAAGGACCATGGTTCACCCAATCCCCGTGGTAGGACCAGAGCAGCAGGGGTTCACACTCGCTGGGTTTCTCATTGTGGAAGTTTGAAAGGTTGCGAAGGGTGAGTGGGCTGCATGGGGAAACAATGGGAAGGAGCTGTGGAAGAAGGCCAACGTGATTAATGGAATTTTAAAGTTTCCCCCCAAATATCTACATTTTCTTATACTTTAAAGGTTTGTTTCTATTCTTCTTGTGCTTCAAAATTAAAGTTTTAGGTTATGCCATCTTCACCATACCCCAAATAAAGATTGAGGCTTACTATCTGTGACTTCCTTTTGTAGAAAATGGTATTTATTTCAATGATATTCGTATCATTCTGCACGAAGACCAGATTTTCTTAAGAAATGTTGAAAGAAAAATATTTTGAATGTTTCTTTATTTTTTGTTTAAATTTTTTTTAGAAAACATTTAAGTATTTTTTTAATTAAAAATTTTTTTTCATTATGGAAAATTTTAAGCATACACAAAAGTAAAAAGAATAGTAAAATAAAGCCCCATGTACCTGACATTACTGGTTTATTTTTAAAGGGTATTTCTGTGTAAATTAAATGGTTTGTACTTTCTTAAAACGTGGATTGAAAGGGGGAAACAATACCTTTGCAAATAGTATTTGCATAGAATCCAGTTCTAGGTCATGTCTGAAAGTGACTGGTGGAGGGAGAGGTGGGTTGAACATCTGTAGGAAAGAAAAGGGGACAGTCTTTGATGGTTACCATGGAAACCACTGGGCTAAGATGGTCGAGTTTGCTTATGGGGCAGTGAGGTTCCTGCTGATGGACGCTGGGTCAGAACTGTAGGAGAAATCCTTAGGCTGCTTCCTGAGGGTACCTTGCTGTCTCTGAAACTCCCTCCCAACGATCAATGTCTCCCAAAAGAGAGACACTTTTTGGTGTTTTGTTCCTCGATTTTAGGGCTTGCTTTATAGTAAGCCAGAGTGTTCATCCGCATACTCACTTAGAGGAGACGAGATTTTACAGCAGACCACTCCAGTCCTGTTTACGACAATAGGAGGGCACCTACGTCCCTGGAAGAAAGCCCTAGAAGGACTAGTGGAGTCTTGGGGTCTTGATCCCCATACTAGAATGTGGAAAGTATAACCATGCACTCCAGAGGAGCAGGGAATCCAGCCTAAGCCAATGAGATTCAGAGGATCCAGACTCACTTTCCCCCTCCTAAAGGAAATTGACTCCAACGTAGAATATCCATCAATCGCCAATCGCTTTAGACGTCAGATTATTTGCTATCGGGCAGATCAGTAACAGGTGTAACTTTGGCATCAAGCTCCCTGGATTTAGGTCCAATCCGCACCACGTATTATTTCTACCGTGACATACTCTTTACGTCACCTACTAAATGGGGTTGGTGGGGAAGAAATACACAAGATGCCTAGCACCCATAAAGGGCAGGCACAGAGGCAGAATTGGGCTGGAATTAGTCATCAAGGGGTAAACGTGCGCAGAGGGACAGAAGGAAGACCGCCGAGGACCGAGAGAGATCCTCAGCGCCGGGACCCGCAGACTTGAGGTCTTACCCTAGTGCGCGTCCTGCAGCTCCAGAGGGAAAAGGCTGCGCAGACGAGACACAGCCACCAGGAGGCGCGCGGGGCCCGGGATCTCAGGAATCG
This sequence comes from Diceros bicornis minor, assembly GCF_020826845.1. NCBI lineage: Eukaryota > Metazoa > Chordata > Mammalia > Perissodactyla > Rhinocerotidae > Diceros > Diceros bicornis. Next base: position 22,848,848 of record NC_080751.1, read on the forward strand.
GGCTGCGGGAGCGAAAGAGGCCGGAGGGCTGGCTGCATACCCGCTCTCCTCCTAGGTGTCAGCCGGCAAACAGCAAGGACTGGCGTCTCATGGGGCAGCTGCTTACCCCTCAGTCTCTCCCACAAAATCAGCAGTTCCTTGAGGGCAGTGGCTGTGTTTTTGTCCCTTGCTTCCCCGGCTGCACACGAGTCCCTCGCCCCCATCCTCGGTTTGCTAAGCGGAGTCAAAGGAATGCATTCTCCCTCTGGACGGCGGGAAGGGCGGCTCGGAAGAAGGGATGTGCAGGGCTGTCGGGAGCATTGAGGCAGCTGTTCTGGAAAGGAGTCAGAGATGGCAGATCGTCACCAAAGTGGAGCCCAACCGTTGGCGGAGAGGGGGAGCTTGTACACTTGAAAACTTTGGGGTGGAGCCTAAGGGGCAGTCTACGATTTGGGGAAGAAATGAGGCGGGGGTTCTCAAACTTCTGGATCTCAGGACTCCTTTATCCTCTTCAACATTATTGAGGACTTCAAAGAGCTTTTTATTTTCGTGGGTTCTACCTCCCAATCTTTACCATATTAGAAATTAAAACTGAACATTTAAAAATATTTATTTACTTCAAGTTACAATAATAAACCCACTATGTTAACAATTTTTTTTAATTGCTATATTTTCCAAAATAAAAAGTGTTAGTGAGATGTGTGGCACCATTTTACATTCCTGCAAATTTTTTAAATGTTTAGCTTAATAAAAGACAGATGGAGTCTCATATCTGCTTCTGGATTCACCGTGTTGTGCTATCAATCAGACTGAGTTCTCCCAAAGCACACAGCTTCATACGTTCATGAGAAAATGAAGGCAAGAAAGGCAAATAACATCTTAATTTGAAATAGTTTTGACCTTGCAGACATCCTGCCCATTTTGGTGTTAAATAGAATATAAATTGCATACAGTGTTATTTTTGGATAAGAATTGAGAGGTTTTTGTAAAAGGAAGGTTGCATTTGGTAAGGGCTGAGGGCCAGGTTGCCTTGAAGTTCACCCACTGGCAAGGTGTGGCCTCCATGGCCAGTGGTACCAGGAAGCAGGGCCTCAGCTGGTGTAGACATGCGCATGTTGTGTGTCCATTTGCATCCTGTGAGAGTTAGAACTCTATTACAGCTGACTTTTCACTGCCTGCTGTTGTGAATGACAGCTGGCAGAATGGTGGCCAGACACTTTTGAGGCCAAAAGCATATGAGAAAGTTTATTCCCTTTGGGCAGGGTCTTGTTTTTCTGAATCAGATACTCTACTGACTTTGAACCCATTTTGTGGGTTCTTATCAATCCAAAAGTATTTCAGAATAGTGGCCCCACTCACCTCACACCTGTTAGAATGGCTATCATTAACAAGAGAAGAGATAACAAGTGTTGGCGAGGATGTGAAGAAAACGGAAACCTTGTGCACTGTTGGTGGGTTGTAAATTGGTGCAGCCACTACGGAAAACAGTATGGAGGTTCCTCAAAAAATTAAAAATAGAACTGCCATATGATCCAACAATCCTACTTCTGGGTATATAGCCAAAGGAAATTAAAACAGGATCCTGAAGAAATATCTGTACTCTGTTGTTCATTGCAGCATTATTCACAACAGCCGAGATATGGAAACCTAAATGTGTCCATCACAGGAATGGATAACAAAGATGTGGTATACACACACACACACACACAATGGAATATTATTCAGCCACGAGAAAGAAGGAAACCCTGCCATTTGCAACAACAAGGATGGACCTTGAGCACGTTACGCTAAGTGAGTTGTCAGACAAAGAAAGACAAATACTGTATGATATCATTTATATTTATATATGTGAAATCTAAAAAAGCCGAATGTATAGAAACAGAGAGTAGAATGGTGGTTACCAGGAGCTGGCAGGTGGGGGAAATGGGGAGATGTTGTTCGAAAGGAAAAAACTTCCAGTTAGAAGATGAATAAGTTCTGGGGATCTAATGTACAGCATACTGATTATAGCTAATAATACTGTATTATATACTTGAAAGTTGCTAAGAGAATAGATCTTAAATGTTCTCACCACAAAAAAGAAGTGGTAATTATGAGACATGATGGAGGTGTCAGCCAACGCTGTGGTGGTAATCACTGTGCAATATATAAGTGTATCAAATCAACACATACACCTTACGCTTACACAATGTTATACGTCAACTATATCTCAATAAAGCTGAGAGAAAACAACAACACAATGTCTCCAGCATCTCCATGGCCCCAGGCCTGCTCTGGGGGTCTGTGCAGAATGCCCCGGGCTGAATGAACAGGTAATGTGGGGAGATTTCCAGAGTTGAGTAACGGGTCAGGAAAGTTTCTTCCCTGTTAATTCCCTCTAAGCACACCTAACCTGAGGGATTATCGTAATCCTCTGAGGAAAGGCATAAGAAGAGTGATTCCTGGGCCCAGCTCAGATCAACCAGGGACAGAGGCTGGCTTTTAAAGCTCCAAGTCCATTCTCAAACCCCCACGTCTGGGAGCCACTGGCCTCCTCTTTCCTCATCTACTAACTCTACAAAGGCCCCTGCTCCTCAGGCACCTTGGAATCACTCGGGGCACATATTTAAAATTTTGAATCCCCAGGCCCAGTCCCTAGAAAGCCTAGTAGCTAGAGATTAAGCAGATCTGGGCAGGGCCCTGGAACACGTTCTGAACAAGCAGCTCTGTTCATTCCACTGTAAACAGCCCAGGACCACCCTTTGCCTCAAGGGTTACTACAGCCTGTGTGTTACAGTCTGTGTGTCACAAAGAGAATTTAGGGCCCAACTCAGAATTAGCACAACCTTCGCCTTACTTCTCTTATCCTCTGAATAATCAAACCCCTTCCTGGGGGCCTAAATTTAAATTCCAGGGTTTATGAGTCTCATTTGATGAATGAGACAATCTTCCTCCCCAGTCCCAGAACTATGCGCTCCAAGAGGATCACTGTCTTCTCAAACTCCAACTGGCTCCTGCCTGAGCACTGCCTACACCCACATTTGCCCACGTGCACCCACTTGGCTTCTCCACACTCTTCTACCTTCCTTCTAAGAAGGGTGTGGGCCAGCGTGTTTGCAGATGGATACACATCCATCTTTCATAAGAGCCAGGCAAAAAAAAAAAAAAGCAGATTTACAACCTACTTTTTTTTCCTTTGCTGAGGAAGATGGTCCCTGAGCTAACATCTTCTATTTGAAGATGAGCTGCTTCTTCTATTTTGTATATGGGACGCTGCCACAGCATGGCTTAATGAGCGCTGTGTAGGTCTGCACCCACGATCCGAACCCACAAACCCCGGGCCCCCAAAGCAGAGGGCGCAAACTTAACCACTATGCCACCCAGCCAACCCCAAACAGCTTTCTTGATCCTGGGAGCTCTGCTCCTGCCTTCTCCTCCAATTTTGTAGAGGATATTTTAGTCCCATCATCCCTGGAGGAGCTGCTCCTCCCTCTCCACTCGCCTCCTCCCCAGGCCAACGGTTTGAATGGCCACGTCTGACTGGCTGACAGATTTTCCTAACAGGACTCCTGGACCCTCACTCCCTAGGGACCGTCCACGGCCCCCTGGAATCTGCTGGGCAGCCAGCCATCTTCACCCTCTGCTTTTGCCACTGGCTTTCATATTTACTCTGCGTGGCACACGTTTGTGAATATTAACTTGTTTCATGAATCGCTTAAAGCATCAAGTTATGATAAGTGGCTTTTTTTCCCCCGTTGTGTCTAGGCACACGCAAACACACACTTAGTAACGGAATTGGGCTCATGCTGTCCTTTTTAATCCCTGTCCAGCCTCTTTCATTTTCCACTGTGGTCTGAACTCCATGGGAACCATCAGCGGAATCTGGGGTTCCTCACTGTCAGCTTTGGAAGACTGGATTCTGGGAGAGACGTGGTGAAAATAACGAATGTGCACAAATCGGGGCTCTCCCCCAGTTCTGGACACCGAGGCTGCTCCTGTGCATGGCGTGGGTCTGGGCTTCCGTGGTGATTGCAGCCGGCGGCCAGGCTGAGGAGCACCACCCTACTCCCAGTTCTTAGGCACATCCTCCCTTCCGCCCTAGTGGGTTGACTTGGTTTGGAAGTCATCCAAAAGAAGTTGGTTTCACCCAAGGAAAAGAAAAACTATGGGAATGAAGCGACGTCCTTGAGGGAGTTCAGGACATGCCGCCCCAAAGTATGCTGTTTTGGAATATTGATTATTTTGAGCTGAAGGCACTTGAAAAACAGCAAATGCAGGGAGAGGCTTTCTCTGAACTCCTCTTATCTGTCTAAAGGCAGATCCTCCAAAAGGAACTCCGTTGTCATAAACCCACTCCCTGGGAGTTTCATCAACTAGGGAAGATCAACTCTTTTCACAGGAGAGGAGACTAGACGTCGACGCCACACCCAGACACACTCTGCCACAGATGATCATGTCTCTCATCTGTTCTTCTAGGGCCCCATTCATCTGCCCTAAAAATCATTTACTCTCCCCTAAATTGTCTACATCCCACCTGCCCTTCCCCTGTTAAGATGATTTATAAACTCTCAAATCTCATTTCTTTTTTGGGTATTCACTCTTTTTTGCTTGTGATGTCCCTATCTATGTAATATTAAAAATCAATAAATTTGTATACCTTTTCTCCTGTTGATCTACCTGTTGTCAATTTATTTCATAGACCTGGCTAGAGGGAACCTAGGAGGGTAGAGGGAAAGTCTTTCCTCTCCTACATCCCCATTCATTCGTTCGTTTATTCTTTCATCAAACATTCACTGAGCACCTGCAATGCCAGGTTGTGTGCTAAGTAGTAGAGATATTAGGTTGATGATGAAATGTAGGTATAGGCCTCAGCAAGTATAGTGGAGGGACCAGACATCAGCCAACAACCGCAGGGAGAGCTCAGCTCATTCTCCAGGATCCTGGCCCATCTTGGTGGAAGGAGGGAGGGAGGGCTCTGTGAGTGACTAAGGGTATTTTTGGGAAAAAGTATTCATCTGTGGCAATGTCTCAGCACCAACGGGAGGGGCAATTTCAGGGACACACAGGTTCCGTGTCCTGTGAGAGCCAGCATTTTTTAGGCCCTAGGCTCTTAAGTTCTTCATATTATGCTTTATATGCTCTGTGGGAGGCACTGCTATTACTTTCATTTTACAGACAAGGAAACCGAAACTCAGAGAGATGAATTAGCTCGTCTAAATCCCTCAGGAAGAACAGGAAGCAACCCCCAGGTCTGTCTGACTTGAGAGCCCTTTTTGGAACAGCTAACCTGTCCCAGCTTTAGAGAGGGGCTTCAGGGAAGGAGCTGGTGGAAACGGACAGGGCCATGTCTCTGGCATCTCAGGGGGCACTGCAAACACCCGGTGCCACCAGCAGAGCCAGCAGCTGGGGGCTGCCCGTGTCAGCAGTGGTGGGAGGGGACTTTGGGGCAGCTGTGGAGGATGGTGCCGGTGGCCTCAGCAATCATGGTGGGCAGCCAGCAGTCACCTCATGGCACCACATGATGCGTCATGTACTAAGTACAGACATCCCCTCAGTACTTAATATGGATTAACTTATTTAATATTTACAACAACCCCCATTTTCACAGATTAGGAAGCCAAGGCCTACGGAGGTAAGATAACTTTCCTAGGTCACACGTCTGATAAACGTGGAGCCAAGATTTGAACCCAGGCCTGTTGACTGTTGGGCTGTGTGCTTCAGCCCTCTCCTAGGGGTGTACAGGGATGGAATATCTCTGAGTGTGTTTACTTTATTGGTAGTGTGCCCCAAGAAAGAGGAGGGCAAGTGTGGGGGACTGCAGAAATGGCTATAACACTTCGCAGCTCCTTCCATCAGGAGTTGAAGTCCACTTCCCCACCCCTTGAGTTTGGTCTGGCCTTGTGACTTGCTCTGACCACGAGAACATGGCAGAAGCAAGGGTGTGCCAACTCCCAGCCTAGGCCTCAAGAAGCCTTGTGGCTTCTGCTCTCTCCATCCTTGGAAGGAAGAAGCCTGGCATGGGCTAGCCTGCTGGATAAGAGGCACGTGGCCCAGCTGCCCTTCACCCCAGCTGACAGCCTGCTGACCACCAGAAGTGTGCGTGAGGCCATCCTGAACCCTCCGGCGACCTGCCAGCTCACCACAGACACATAAGCAAGCCCAGCAGAGCCAGGCTAGAAACTGCCCAGCTGACGCACAGAGTCATGAGCAAATAAATACATGTTTATTGTTTTAAGCCACTGGGTGGCTCATTTTGTAGCAATAAATACAGCAGGAAACACCTCAAAGAGAAGGCAGATATGAAGTTGGAGGAATTCCCACCAGGCAGTATAGATGAGTGGAAACCCTTCAGGCAGGGAAAAGAGAGATCCAGAGGAAAATGTTGGGGGCTGTGGGAGAAGCTGCCTGGGTCCCTTAGAAACCCAGCACCCCCACCTCTTCTGGCTTCCACCAGATGGAGGAGGGGCAATACTGGAGAGAAACTCTGGATAGACAGAGAAGAAGCTGGAAGCAGGAGTACTCCACTGACTTTGGGAAGTGAGTCCCCAGCCAGCAGGAGGTGGCCGCCTCTTGGCAGACACAGTGGGGTTGGGCAGACAGAGGACTCGACAGAGCCCCCGGACTCTCCCTGGGATCCCGCGTGCCATCGGAGTAGCCTTGATCCAGGCAATAAGCTGTGTGAGCCTACACTCATGTAGCAGCCGTGAGAATGAGGAGAAGTGGAAAGAGGAGAGAAATATTTAGGATGCACAAGGGAGAAGAAAACTTGGGGCCAACTGAAATGGAGGGAATGGCCACTGGGTGTGGGGCAGCCTGAAATAACACTGCTGTTGAGAGTGCAAATGGATGCCCGGCAACTAGCAATAAGGGGGAAAGATTATAATGATACTTACTAGATGTCATCACCATATACAATGTACATATTACGGTATAATCATGTCTTTTTGGTGATGGCATTGGTGATTTTTTGACTTAGCCTGCCATCTACCCTTGTTTTAAAGGGTTACCCTTCCAGGAGGTATTTGAATTTTAAAAAGAATCAAAGTCTGCAGGTAACGGGATGATGCGGTGTTGGTAGAATTTCACGCAGCCACTGAAAGTGGAACAAGGGTTTTTCTTTTATGTTGGCCCCTTCCCTGGGCTCTCGGCCTCGGCGCCAGCCACAGAACCACAAAAAGCATTCCCCAGGACCGTGACGTACAACAGCTTTAATTCCCTTCCTCCAAAGTTGCCCCGTGTTTCTCAGACTTGGGGGAGCGCCCCTCTCCCCGCTGTGGAGCGTGGGGGCGGGGGACAGACGGCCAAGCCCCCTCGTGGTCGCCAGAGGGCGCTGCGCCGTCGCCGGGCGCGCGCGGCCGCCTGGGCGTGTGGCCTGGCGTGGGCATTTTTGTGTTGTTTAAAGGCCAGCGTTCAGTGCTTACTCCCTTCCCAAACATGTTTCTAATTTACCCGGTATCTCTTCTACGTGAAACACTTAAGAAGGAAAAAAATGCATACTTAACTTTAGTGCCAGGGTGGGCAAAAGGGGTTTGACACCAAATGCAGTTTTGTTCCAGAAACCTCTGGGACTGAGGCAGAGCAGCCAGCCAGGGCTCCCCAGACGCTGCTCGCCGGTCAGGACAGAGGCGCTTTGAAACAAACACACCGAGCCCAGCCCCTGGAATGCTCTTGCTAAGAACAGCCCGCAGGCTCTCCTCGCCAGCAGACGGGTTCGTTTCCGGCCACCAGGTTCGGGAGCTGGCGGCCGAGGAGGACGGCATGGCCTCTCCGCCCGGTCCGTGCGGCCCCGAGAGGGCGGCCGAGCACAACTTGCCGCCGTGTCCCCCGCGGTGTGGGCGCCCCAGGGAGCAGGGGCGCACGGGCGGGGGCTCCGAGGGCCACAAGATGGGGGTGGGGGGCACAGTCGGGGCGCTCTGGGGCAGCAGCGCCCTGGGGCACAGGGCGAAGTGAGGGAGGCAGAGGGCAGGGGTCGAGGAGGAGAGCAGAGGGGCAGTCCTGTCTCATGCGGGTGACGGGGACGGTTCTTCTGGCTGGAGTAGAGGATAACCAGCCTGACTGCCACGGACACAAGTCATCAGCGAAAAGACCTGAAGACCCGTTTGAGCGCTGGGAGGTCCCTGGGAGAGAAAGCTCTTAATCGCGGGGGTGGGGGCCTGGGGGCAGAGTCTGATTGGCGGCTAGGTTCTGTTTTTCAGACCAGAAAAAAATCCCCCGTCCCCCGGGGAGATTTCTCAGTCACTCTTCTGCTGGAAGCTGCTGCTTGTTGGAGCCTCCTGGGATTGGCAGAGTTAAAATCCTTTAACCCAGGATGCCTTGGGCCTTTTGTTCGGCTCTGACAATGGAATTGGGTGGAGGGGGCTGGGAAGGCGAGTAGCTGGGTCCCGGGTGTATCCGTGGTGTGGGGGTCTGGTGAAGCTGTGTTCAGTCACTGAGTGAAAAGCAATTTAGGGGTGTGAGTGGGTGGGTGGGTGGGTGGGTGTTGGGGGAGGGTGTAAGGGAGTCCAAGGCACGGGGCACCAGCTCGTTAACACATGTGTGTGAGTGCCTGCTGTGTGCTCAGCAAACCCTTAATTACCCAGGGAAACCTTCCAAAACTGGGAACTCAATATTGGTCCCTAAAAAGTTGAGTAATGGGTTTTTCTTGCATCTGGAATCCAAGCCACTGACTCTGACTCCCCATGGGCTCCCAGATCCTTCTAGATGTCTTTGTCTTCTAAAATTCTGTGGTCCCACGGGACAGCACTTAGTTAAGGACACTCCAAAACACATACCCTTCAACCATATTAATCATCCTAAAACCTGTGCTTTGAACATATCACGTCCTTGATTCATAATCGTCAGCAGCACCCGCTAATTCAAAGGACTTGGGAGTTCAAGGACGGACAGCATTCAAGCCCTCCCACTATGCAGACTTTTTCCTCCCACTCCCTTCATGCATTCTTCCCTGTAGCCCACCTGGCCCCTCATAGTCCCTTGGATATATCTTGAATTCTCCAGCCTCCCTCTCTGGCCCTGCAGTTGCCTTCCAGGGACACCCACCCCATCTTCATGATCCAGCCAATCACACCTCTTTTCCATTCAGTTCTGACATCAATCAAGCCAACATGCATTTACTGAGAGCCCACTATGTGCAAGGCATGTTCTGGGCCCTGGGAATATATCAGAGACCCAGACACATACCTGCTCTTAGGCATTTTGTTTTCAAGGGAGGGAACAGAGTAGATACAAAGCCAAACAATTTCACATGTCGATAAGTCCTACAAAGAAGCTAAACTAATGTGACAGAGGAAGGGTGTTTAGGGTTGGGGGTGGGGAGGCTGATGGTGCTGCTTTATTTAAACAGGGAAGGCCTCTTTGAGGAGGTGACATTTGAGACCTTATGGATGGGAAGGGGCAGCCCTGGGAAGATCTGGGGAAGAGTGCTCCAAGCAGAAAGAATAGTAAGTGCAAAAGCCCTGAGGCAGGAATGCTCTTGGTCTGTTCAAGAGACACCATGAAGGCCATTGTCACAGGAGCAACGTGAACAAGGAGATTTGCTGGGCTCGGGAGACATAAGCAGGGACTAGATCATCAAGTCCTGATGGGCCAAGGTAAGTAGTGTGGGGTTGCAACGTGGTTGCAATGGGAAGCCTTTGGAGGGTTTTAAGCTGGGAGTGAAGAGATTTCATTTACCCTTTAGAAAGATCTTTCTGGCTGCTTTGCAGAGCATGGACTAGGAGCTGAGGAGAACAGTTGAGATGCAGTTGCAGAAGTCCTGGCAAGAGGAGATAAAACCAGGGTTGTGGCTATGGAGATGGTGAGATGTGGTACTGGTTTCTGGACCAGTTTTGGAGGTGTAGTAGACAGGACTTACTGATGATCTGACCTATGACAGAAGAGAGGTACAGAGGATGACGCCTCCATTTTTGGGCTCCCTGGGTGGACGGCATGTCCATGTTAAGGGGAGGGATCAGCGATTCTGTTTTGGCCATGCCAAGACCTGTCAGACATCAAGTGGATATACGGAGACTGGTTTGAGTTTGGAGTTCAGAGACATCTTGCCTTTAGAGTTAAATCTGAGAACCAGCGTGTAATGGTATTCAAAGTTGTAGCCTGGAAAATTCCACTTAAGGAAAGAGTAAAGATAGAAGAGAGAGGGCTGAGACGGAAGCTCCTCCAACATTTAGAGATCTGGTAGAGGAAAAGCCAGCAAAGAAGACTGAGAGGAACAACCTGTGAAGTTGGAGGAAAACCAAAAGATTGCGATTATAAGGAAACTGAGCAAAGGAAGTACTTCAAGACGGAGGATGTATTGGTCCACTATTGCTGGGTAACAAACCACCACAAAAATCTCAGTGGCATATAACAGTAAATATTTTACTCACATATCTGTGGGTCAGCTGGAGGTCAGCTAGATGCAGCTGACCTTGGTGGGCAGCTCTAAGCTGCAGCTGGGTCTGGAGCTGCATCATCATCTGGATGATGACCCTCATCATCCTCGCACCAGCAGGCCAGTTAGGTTAGGTTTTTTCCCATGGTGATAACATTGGCACAAGTAGGCAGGTGGAAACACGAGATGCCTCCTAAGGCCAGGCTTAGAACTGGCACCATGTCACTTCCTCCTACAGTCCATTAGCCAAAATGGGTCACAAAGCCATGCCCAAAGTCAAGGGGCAGGAAAGTATGCTCTACCTCAAGTGGGAGGGGCTGCAATGTCACAGAGAAAGGGATATGGACAGAGGGAGGAGGGGCAAGAATCAGGACCAATAATTCAGTCCACCACAGTGGTAAAACCTATTCAATGCCACTGGGAGACCAGATGAGACGAGGACCGTGAACTGGCCACTAATCTAGTCAAGATGTAGGTCCCTGGCATTCTTGGTAAGAGTTATTACAATAGAATGGTAAGGATAAAAGCCCAGTTGGAGTGGGTGGAGGTGAGGATGGGAGGTGAGGAAGAGGAATGTCAGTGTAGAGACCACTCTCTCAGGTACATTTGCTCTGAAGAGGGGCAGACAAGTCACGCAGTAGCCTGAAGGAGATGTGAGGCTAAGGCTAATATGGTTTTAAATTTAGGGAATTAAGTCCTGTTTTACTTCAGTGGGAAGGATCTAGTAGAGAGGAAGAAATTGATGATGCATGAAAGAAAGGGAATCCTTGTGCTGATGAAAGGGGAAGGGGCCCAGGGCACAGATGGAGGGGTTGGCCACAGATGGGCGGAGAGAATGCAGAGCTGCAGGCATTCTGGTGGCTTTGGTGGTGGGAAGATCGGGCAGTTGGTCTGATTGTACCTGTTTTCTTTATGAAGGATAGTCTGAGGTCAGACTGAGAGCGAAAGAGGAAGGAGTGTTGAAAATATGCAGAGAGGGGAGAAAGTGTGAAATGGTTGCACTGTGGAGAGGGAAAAGGAATTTTCTAAGAAACTGCAGTAGGATTCTCCAGCAGTTCAAATGCCCATTCGAAATTTATGCCATAAATCTGAAGTGAGTCCATCCAGAGGAGCTGGGTAGTTTTCTTCAGCGGTGTACAACTGCTCCATTGCAGGTGTGAAGTAAACAGTTTAATTTAACCACAGTTGGGTTTTCTCCAGGTGGATACGATGGAGAGAGACTAGTGCAAGAAGTTAAGAGTGTTTGCAAGGGAGATTTTGCATGCTGGATCATGAAATCTCAGCTGGCTGAGGAGTGAAGACATGAAGGGAGACAAACAGTGAAAAAACAGTAGAGCAATGGACTGGAAGTCCCAGGGGGAGAGCTGGTGGAGTGGAAGGACCGGTGGGAGTGAGCTGGCGGGCTGGCAGCTGGGAGATCTTTGTTGTTGTTTTTTTTAAAGCATTTAATTTATTTATATATATATTTTTTGTGTGTGTGAGGGAGATCAGCCCCGAGCTAACATTCATGCCAATCCTCCTCTTTTTGCTGAGATCTAACATCTATTGCCAATCCTCCTCCTTTTTGTCCCTTTTTCTCCCCAAAGCCCCAGTAGATAGTTGTATGTCATAGCTGCACATCCTTCTAGTTGCTGTATGTGGGACACCGCCTCAGCATGGGCAGACAAGTGGTGCATCGGTGCGCAACCGGGATCCGAACCTGGGCCGCCAGTAGCGGAGCACCGGCACTTAACCGCTAAGCCACTTAGCTGGCCCCTGGGGGGATCTTTGAATCTGAGATTTTAGGGATGGTGTAGACATTCACAGTTCCAAGGTCTAGAGTATGACTAGCAAGCTAAGGTGGAGCAGGAGAAATATATTTCTAGGGCTAAGGCAATCAAGGGACTTACCAGCCAGGGTGTTGGGTGGGGCATCAGCATTGATGCTGAGGTCACCAAGAATGATGACAGTGGTGGAGACAGAGCCCAGTGCTAAAACCATCAACGGACAGAGAAAGTGCCCAGGAGGATGACAAGGTGACACTAATTAGGAGGAGTGGTGGGTGGTGAACTCTGATGACATGCATTCCAAAGGAGCTGGGTTTTGGAGGCAGAAGAAGAAACAGACTGGGTACATGAGGACATCTCCAGGCTGAGAAGTGCATGGCCTGAGGGAGAAAACAGCCTCTATTGGAGAGGGCTATGGGGACAGCAGTGTCCTCAGGGGACAGGCAGGCTTCAGGAAGAAGGAAGCAAGGGTCCTAGTCTTGGAGATTGAGAGTAGAGGCATGGGGTAGGGTTTGGGAAGGCAGGACGGCTAGGGGTGGGTGGTTGGCTAGGGGATGTTCAGCAGTGTGGGTAGGGCCCCGAGGGAGGTGTCAGGGCAGCCCCGTTGTGGAAGCTTCTCACATTCCCCTCCCCGGGGTGGGGGGCGGGGAATGGACGTCCTTTTCCAGGAACCCCAGTAACTTTGATTGCTCATGCTTCTCAGTTAGGCCTTATCATCTACTTCCTGCCGTCTTCAGCGTTCTTCTTCCGTGTGAATATCTTATTTCCTCATTAGACGCAGGTTTGGGCAGAACCCCAGCTATGCCATCTTGCACCCGCTCAAGTCGCACACAGCACCTGACACATAAGGGGTGCTTCACAAATGTTTGTTGATTGGGTTGGATACAAATGCGGTAATAGTTTCCCTTTAAGGCCCAGGACGAGGCCGGTCCTCGGGTGGGGGGGGGGTCCTCCTGCCCGAGGCCCCCGCCCCGCCCCCACGCGCCAGCTGCCGCGGCCGCCCCTCCCCCGCAGCCGCCGCGGGCGAGCCGAGTAACCCGACGCCTCGGCCCGCTCCCCCGCCCGGCCCGGGCGCCGAGTGGCCAATGGCCGCGGCCAGAGCCTCCGCCGGGAGCCGCGGGGCCCCGGCGGCGCCGCCCCGGCCGGGCTGGAGCTGGGGCACCCGGAGGCGAAGGCCTGCCCGTCTGCGCTCGGCGGGGCCTCCCGCGCGCGCTGCCGCCCCGGCTTTCCGCCCCTCGGCGCGGCGCCGCCCCGCCCAGACGCCACCCCTCGCCGCCTCCAGCCGGGGAGCCGAAATGCGAGGCCAGGGGCCCCGGGCCAGCAGGCAGACTGTGGCACCCAGAGGGCCAAGGAGACCGGACACTTGGGTTCTGGGCCCCCTCGGGGGTTTTACCAGCGGAGAGACCTTGGGCAGGCAAGGAACCTGTGAGCCTCAGTTTCCTCATCTGTAGTTGAGGCGAGTAGTTACCCACCTCTGCGCGGGGTAGTGTGAGAACCCAACCAGGTGAAAGGTGTGAAAGACCTCCTGTATGAGCCAGGACGGGCCAAACCCAAGTCACTGTGACCTGTCACCACCCGCCCTGCAGCAGACGAGAACTGAGAACTGCAGCCCCTCCTCCCCCCATGCGGGTCGCACTCACCATCCAGGGAATTCCCCGGGTTCAAAGGAAGAGCCTAACCCAGCTTTCCTCAACACCCCCGGTCCGGGCATTTCCTGCGCTCCTCCCTCCCAGGCAGAAGTCAGCGGGGGCGGCGTAGCGACCCTGGGGGAAGGGAGCTGGAAATATATGCTGGGCTGGCAGGATGGGGCGCAGGCAGGGCACCTTTCCAATTACCTAGTTTTGTCTCCTACATAGTTACTAGAGTGTAAGACGTGTCAAGAGGAAAGCCTCGCCAGCAATGCCTTTTTCCTCCTGGGATGATTGTAATTGCACGCTCCTGGCAGTTACCGTCCATAGGCTACAGACACTCGGGTATTTTGTCGGACCTTCGATCATGGTACCTAAAAGCAACACACAGGAGAGCTCAGGAAATACGTTATAGTCTGAAAGATGAGGAAGAGAGGATTTTTGTTTTTGTCAAGGATGCATAATTTTAATATTCACAGCCCCCCCCCCCAGATGGCAGGGCATGGGTCACCTACGGTGATGAGGACACGTCAGGGTCCCCGAGTTCTTCCCCTCTGTGTCCATGTCCTGAACAGGCTCCCAAGTTGGCGCCTGGAACCTGCGGCCTTGGCTCACACCGTTTCTCTGCACTGGGCCGGCAACCCTTGGGCGTTTGCCTGGGGCACAGTGTCACAGGGGTGGACTGCTCTGTCTTCCCTGGGGCTTCAACTCCAGGAGCTGGTGACCCCAGCAGTCCATGAGGGGTCCATAAGCGGGGAGAGGGAGAGGCACGCACCAGCCCAGGCCTGACGTTCTGCAGGCTTCCTGAATTCATTTGCTTCCAGACCTTTTCAGCTTTGCCAAGCCCTGTGTGAAAGATCAGCACAGCTGGAAATTTCTAGCAGGAAAGCACCAGGTGCTGAGCAGGTCCCAGGCTGACTTAGAAACAGTTGGGGGCTGGGGCTGTTTGGGGTTGGCATTGCTGCCTTTGCAGACAGGCAGGAACTGCTTGCTCTTGGAGGGCAGTGCCACCCCTGAGCCTGTGCTGGGGCGGCCGTAAAGCCAGGACACAGGGCTGGGGACGGAAACTAGGAGCATCCTCCCTCCCAAGTGCCAGAACCACAAAGGGCCTCCTCTGCCGGCCTAGCAGAGGGGATGGGCTGACGGGGAGGGCCGGGACTGTCACCCAGTCAGAGCCAGGCGGCTGCAAATGAAACACAGGCCTCGAAGGCTCAGACAGGCACTCAATCTTACCCAGGGCCAAGAAATCCTGGCTGGAAACTTGACTACGGAGCAAGGAAAGGCACCGGGAAATACTTGAAACCAGGCAAGACCCCTGGTAATGTGGGACTCTTGACAAACCAGGAGCTGAGCCAAATGCTTTTTTCCCCACTTGGGCCAAACACAAAACTGAGCTGGCCAGAGAAGACCCAGGGGAGGTGGCGGAGGAGCTGGGGAGGGACCCAGCAGGAAGAGGAAAGCAGGCAGCGGGGTAATTTTTACCCTGCTCAGACCCCAGAGCTCTCATACAGCAAGTCTGCAGAGGGGGGAGTTCCTGCTTGGCTGTGTCCAGGGCCAAGGTCACTCAGACCCGCTGGAGGCTCTCACGAGGGGCTGTGGAAACTCCAGCGTGGCAGTGTGGAGTCGCCAACACCCAGTGGCCAGGCTGCATGGGTCAGCTTCCGTCAGAAGAAGGGAGTTTGGAGGAGCATCTGCTGAGGGAGAGCAGCGCCCCCGCCCCCAGCCCCAGGCGGTGGAGGGCCGACCTTGGCCCTCAGAACAGGCTCAGTCCTTACACCGTGGGCTCAGCCTGCTGTATTTTAAATGAATCTGCACGGTGGCATGTTACAAGTAAAATTTATAAACCTACCAAGGAATGTTCTTTTATTCATATTTCTTGTAATGTGTGAAGAGGGTTACTTTTTTAAAGTTCTAAAATTAAAGAAAAAAGAGAAATCCTGTGTTGACGATGAATTCACTGTCTCAATTCTCTTTATCCTTTGCAGGATCTTGGAAAAAAAAAAGGAATAAAAAGAAATGTGCCACAGTACGAAGCCTTCTTGTTTAAAAAAAAAAAAAAAAAGCTTCTTTCTGAATGTAAAAGTAGAGCATGGTCTATAAAAAGAAATTCAGACAAAAGGTATAAAGAAGGGAGCAAAAAATCACCTATAATCCCACCACCCAGTGGTAGCCCTGATAGCATTTTTATATATTTTTCCTGTACTATTTTCTATGCAAACAGATATGTTTTTACACAAGATAAAATTATTAAGAGTGGTCCTAGCCTTCTTCTGCCCCCTGCCCACTGAAGAAAATCCTGAATTTGCCCATTCAGTTTCCCCTCACTTCTCCCTTCTACAATTTCCCCTCACTTCTCCCTTCTAGAGAGAGGAAGAGTTATTACTTGCTGAGAAGGGCTAAGTTGATCTACATAATAAAGGAATGCAGCAGGACAGGGAAGAGGTCCAGAGGAGGGAAGAGTCTTTCGGACTGGAGTTCAGTAGCGTGTTCAGACTGTAGCACATTCGAGGCTCTGGAGCAGCTACAGGGCAGAGAGAACTGGGCTTGGAGGAATGGACCTCTGAGAGGGGCTGAAATGGTTATGACCTGGAGGCTTTTTAATGTTCTTCCAGAGATGTGATTAAATAATGGAATTTATTTTGTGTTAATTTTGCCCATTA
The DNA here is from genome assembly GCF_020826845.1 of Diceros bicornis minor. Taxonomy (NCBI): domain Eukaryota; kingdom Metazoa; phylum Chordata; class Mammalia; order Perissodactyla; family Rhinocerotidae; genus Diceros; species Diceros bicornis. The sequence continues at coordinate 22,865,229 of NC_080751.1, forward strand.
AGCTATGCTTTAAGTCTAAATAGAGACTGAACCCGTCGTCTGCCCTCTCATTAACAAGGGTTATGTTTTTCAAAGATGAAGGTCATACTACATTTCCTTTCTATATCCTTTTTTTAAAAAATTACATTTTATGGTCAAGTCAATAAATGCAGGTGTTTGTTATCCTTTTAGACTGCTGCATGGCAGCCCTTCATTCATCTTCACCGTAATTTATCTAACCCCTCCTCTGTTGATGATTTTATGTTATTCCATGTTCACTGTTATCAGCAATTACTCAGAGGCTATCCCTATGTGTATACATCTTTGCACTCTTGCTGACTTTTTCCTTAAGATTTATTCCTAAAACCATAACTGCAGGGTCAAAAGATAAGAACATTCAAAATTTAGCGCAGAGTGCCAAGTCTCTCTCTGTAAAGACTGAATAAATTAACAGGGCTGGATTCTGCTCTTGAATGTAGTAGTGCCAGCAAGTGAGGTCCCGGTGGGCCGAGTGGGCAGAGATGCTCTGGGAAGGAGCTGAGAGCCTTGGCACACGGTGGGGGGAGAGGTGAGGGTCTTCCAGGAAGACAGCAAGAAAGCCCAGTGGAGGCTCTAAGGAGGATTACTTTCGCTACCCAGCATCCTTCCCTTCGGAGTATCACCCTTTCCCCATTCCACAGTAACCCACTCAGCCCACGAGCCTTGGGTGGCACTGACCTCATACCTTCTACCCGACCGCCTTCCTGGGCTGGCTGCGGGGGTGACCATATGACCGGGGCCGGATCAGTCAGAGGTCTCCATACCCTGGTCAGGTTGATTGGTCCAAGGACAGACACGACCAAGGCAGGAAGAAGTCTCCTCTCTCGCTTGCTGAGCATCATGTGACACCAGAACTGGCAGTGGCCCTCTCCTCCCACCACGTGAGGGCTGAAGAGATGAACGTGAAACTGAGAGATGGAGATGAAACCTTGACAGCATCACCAAGCCCCAGGATCCCCCCATGTCTGAAGCCAGCAGGGTCCATCTCAGACTTCTTCTTTACAGGAGCTCATACATTCCTTTTTTTGTTTTTTTTTCCCCCAAATTGTCATTAGATTTTATTTTTTAAGCATTGGGTTTTTTCTTCCTTTTTTTTTTCAATTGAGGTAAATTTCACATAACATAAAATTAACCGTTAGCCATTTTACAGTGTGCGGTTCAGTGGCACTGAGTACGTTCGCAATGTTGTGCAACCATTGCCTCTATTCAGTTCCCAGACATTTTCATTCCCCTGAAAGGAAACCCCATACCCATCAAGCCATCACTTCCTATTCCCCTCTTCCACTCAACCCCTGGCAACCATGAGTCTGCTTTCTGTCACTATACCTTTACCTATTCTAGAAGTTTCACATAAATGGGGTCATACAACATAAGACCTTTGTGTCTGGTGTCTTTCATTTAGCATGATGTTTTCCAGGTTTATCCATGTTGTAGAATAAGTACTTCATTCCTTTTTAGGGCTAAATAATATTCCTCTGTGTGGATATACCTACTACATTTTATTGTCCATTTTGGTGGACATTTGAGTTGTTTCTACCTTTTGGCTGTTATGAATAATGGTGCTATGAGCATGCATGTAGAAGTATTTATTTGAATACCTGGTTTCAGTTCTTTTGGGTATATACCTAGGAGTGGAATTGCTGGGTCATATGGTAATTCTATGTCCATATGTTCCTTTTCTAGTTTAAGCTAATGTGAAGTGGGTTTCTTTCATGGAAAACTAAAGGAGTCCTGACCTACTCGGGCCTCGAAAGACAAACCAGCATGGCCAGAGTGGAGAGCATTGAGGAAAGCGTCCTGCCTGGAGAGGATAGGCAGGCAGCGGCAGCAATATGGGAGACAGAGCAGGGAGGAAGTACATTCTCAAGTGGGAGTGCCACGGAGAAGGTATTTTCTGGACAAGTAACAGGGCCAGATTGTCTGGAAGACCCACAGAGAAGAGGAATCTTAGAGCAGCTGCTTTGGCAACCCAGGCTGTGAGAGGAAATGCCCCCTCCTTCCTCTTTTTCTTCCTCCTCCCCTTCCTGCCAAAGCCAGCGCAGAGATGAACCCAGAGGGAGTAGTCTAGGGGACAGAGAACACATTTGCCTTGTTAAACGAGAGGGGTTTGTTCCACTCTGGGCCTCCCACAGCTATGCCAGGGCCTGATTTCTCCACAGTGAGGAGCCGTAGGTCAGCCCTCAGGACCACGCTTGAGGGTGGCCAGCCACCTTCAAATATGTCCACTCTGCCTGGGACTCCAGGTCGAGTGAAGCCCCCGACTCGGCTTAGAAAAGAAATCACTGGGGCCTCTGCTCCTGTTCCTTCACACCACCGTCCACCCCACTCTGCTCCCCTGATGTCATCAGTCCATTTGGGGGATCAAACCAGGACAGGTGAGCTCCATATTTCTGCTCACTCTTTTTGACCATGGGTTGAGATTCTCCTTAGGGTCAGGATCTTCCCCACTGTGGAATGTACTACAGGTAGGAAGTGACCGTACTGAATTCTCTCCATGTTGAGCGCCTTCTGTGTGTGTCACGCTGGGCAAACTCCTGGACGATAGAGGAAGAGGAGCTGGGCAGGGTCATGGGGTGGCATGGCCCTGGAAATATTGACAACCCAAGGCTCCTGAACCTGAGGAACACGCAGCTCATGGGGGAGACGGACATGGACCCAGAGGAGACGGGTGGCAGCATAAAGCAGAGTAGACAAAATTACGACAGTAGGGAAATTTGGTTTTAGATCCTTCCTCATGAATATTTATGTACTTAGTTTAATATATATTTTAAAAATGTAATCAAAGTAATACCTACCAACTGCCAGCACCAAGTTGCCAGCGAAGCGAGGGAGCCATCTTGGAAGTGGATCCTCCAGCCCCGGTCAAGCCTTCAGATGGCTGTGGCCTCAGTTGATGTCTTGAGTAAAACCTGGTAAGAAACCTGAACCAGAGCTGTCAAGAGAAGTTACTCCTGAATTTCTGACACACAGAAACTGTGTGAGATAATAAATGTCTACTGTTGTCTGAAGCAGCTAAGTTTGGGGATAGTTTATTGCACGGCAATAGAAAACTAATAGATAATGTTTGCTATTATTATTTTCTTGCATCAGTACCTTGAGCGAAGAACCTGGGGAAGGAGATGTTCTGACCCAAGTGTGCTGTGAACAGTATTAATACCTGAGGACACCTTGCTTCTAGGTTGTTTGTAACGTGATGCGCTAAGGACCATCTGGACAAGTTACAGAGCTGCTTTGAAATGATCAGTTTCACATCAATCTGAAGTGTGCTTCAGAAGCCAGCCCAGGAGATGCCAGAGCTAACAGGCCTCACTCACAGATGACCTCAAGGGCTCAGGTGACAAACATTAAAATGAAAGTTATGGGGCTATTGATCTCATGCAGTTCCCATGGTTGGGAATTGATTGAGCATTTTCATTAGAAAAAGCAGTCCCAGCCGCAGGTTGATTTGAGTCTGGCCTAAGTTTCCACCATGAGGAAGCTCAGCCCTTCCCGTGAAAACCTCTGCAGAATTTCCCAGCGACTCTGGCTTCCTTCCCTGTCGCCAGGAGCTGGACGGGGCTGTGGGGCACATGACAGCCGAGTTTCATCAGCTAATGTGATCTCATGTCCAAGAAGTCCCCACCCCTCTCGGTACCTGAGATTCTGGGAAATCAGCTCTATTTTCAGCCTCTAGGTTTCCTTGTCTTACAAGTGCTGAGCTCCTCGGAAACAGGTGGCCACAGGGGAGCTGAAAAAGAGGAAGATGAAGCGAGACCCACACAGCCCCGCGAGGAGACAGTTCTAAACCTGAAGGCTCTGGAAACCTTTGTCAAAACGCCTCTCCAGGGCCGGCCCCATGGCTTAGCGCTTAAGTGAGCGCGCTCGCTGCTGGCGGCCGGGTTCGGATCCCCGGCGTGCACCGACGCACCGCTTCTCCGGCTACGCTGAGGCCGAGTCCCACATACAGCAACTAGAAGGATGTGCAACTATGACGTACAACTATCTACTGGGGCTTTGGGGAAAAAAAGGAGGAGGATTGGCAATAGATGTTAGCTCAGAGCCGGTCTTGCTCAGCAAAAAAAGAGGAGGATAGCACGGATGTTAGCTCAGGGCTGATCTTCCTCATACACACACAAAAAAAACAAATGCCTCTCCACAGTCACTGATTGGAGACATCTGCTGTTTTTGGGAAGATGTTTGGTAGGGCTTCTCTCGGGGACTGAGGGGTCAGCCAATTTGAGCCTCCTTCCTTGAAAGAAGTTCGATATAAAACATTTGAAGAGTATTTTAACACTTCTGTATTTTTTGTTGCTTATTCCCTTCTTTTCTGGTTTTTCTGCTTAGAGACAGACCTTCAATTCAGCAATATCTATCTCCCCAGGGCGATAAAGGGAAGCAGTTGGGAAACGACCACTTTTCAATTTTCCCACGTCCCTGGGAAGAAAGAGCACAGAATTTGAGTTTGAACCTTTTGAGGACCGAGGTGCTTACAAGTCTTTCCTCCTCCATCAGAGGCTCAGAGACGGTAAAGGAAACAAATCCAGCCAATTGGTTATTTAAAAGCCTTTGCTTAGCATTAGATGAAGCGAAAAATGGATTTTGGATTACCCATTAAAATTGACGTCCTATTCCCAACGGAAATTGAATATGTCCAGGCACTCCCCACGACGAGGAAACCAACACTGAAAAAGTTAAATCTGGGGCCAGCCCTGGTGGCCTAGTGGTTAAGTTTGGTGCACTCTGTTTTGGCGGCCCAGGTTCTGTCCCGGGCGTGGACCTACACCATTCCTCTGTCAGTGGCCATCCTGTGGTGGTGGCTCACATACAAAAAGAGGAAGATCAGCAGTGGATATTAGCTCGGAGAATCTTCCTCAGCAAAAAAAAAATCTGGGTTTCTTAGAAATAGCCACAGTTCGTATGGAAGAAAGGGCTCCTCCAGGGTCTCCTTGGCCTCCTCTCATGTCCTCCTTGAGTGGACGATATCAGTGCCATAGTTGAAGGGTACATGGTATGTGAATAAGTTGTCCCTAGCAGCAACTTTAGACAAGGCTTGTAGTGAAAGAAAAGCAAAAATGAAATCAAAGTAAAGTACCGCCAATGCTTCTATTGCAATTTGCATCACATTACCCAAAATGATTTGTAATTTTACATTTAAAGCTATTATCTTTTGGCAGACACTTTGACTTTAAATAAGTGTCTGTTACCCCAAGGGGTTGCGGCAGACTGTGCCTTGCATCCCACAATAAGAGCAGAGTGAGGCTATCTAGGCAGAAGCATCGCCAGCCTGGGGATGCGCCTTCCTCCTTGGCATGAGGTGCCCTAGGCTGGCACTTATCATGATCACTGCTTTGGTGACTGTTATCCTGCCAAGGGCTTTAAGCTACCACCTTCCATCTATTCCCACTTCTGTCTGCATAGAAAGAATTGGGTATCTTACATTCATTCTTCCCTTGGTGCACTGTCTGAGAAGTGCACCAAAGGATTATCTCTTGGTCCCTGACGTCTAGGAACCTACAGATGCTTATAAACAGCAAGAAAGCTCCCCAGAGAGCTGCTTGCAGAATGAGAAGCTAGATGGATGCCAACTGGAGTGCCACCTCCCTAACCCCACATACCTTTAAGTGACAGGAGACTGAGGAATGGTAGGGGGTTATCACAGAACATTCTGGTCCTTTTGTCAGAGCCTCACAGCTCCTTGGAGCAAATGACTACACAGAAATTCAATCAGAGTGGAAGAACAGGCAGAAACAAACTGAGGGGCGGGCTGGGGGCTATGTCTCCCTGGCACCCATATTCTACACACCGATAGATACTAATATCATTCAAAGAAATAGAACAATTACATAAAGTACGTAGTCAGTGTAGGGCACATTGTAAGTGTATCAGTTAGCTCTTTGTTTAACAAACCATCCAAAACTTAGTGGCTTAAAACAACACCGTTACTTAGCTCACGATTCTGCAGTTCGGCATTTTTAGGCTGGCTCACTCACGCTCTGCAGCAGGCTACCCAATCGGCGGGGGGCTGGCTGGTCTAGGATGGCCTCAGTGGGGGCAACTCCTCTGCTCCACATGGGCCCTCATCCTCCAGCAGGCCAGCCCAGCCTCTGCTCACGTGATTTCCAGAGGGAGAAGAAGTAGGCACGTTCTCCTGAGGCCTAGGCTCAGAACTGTACAAATAACGCCCACTGCGTTCTACTGGGCAAAGCACGTCACGAGGGCAGCCTGAATTCAAGGACGGGAGAAATAGCCTGCTGCTCTTGGTGGGAGGGGCTGCCAAGTCCCCTTGCACAGCAGTAAGCACGAGGGAGCGGTGAAAGATTGTGGCCATTTTTGCAATCTCCCACTGTAGGTACGGATAAATTCTGTGAGTGTGTATAGTTTTTCAACCATTTCCAAAAGGATTCATATTCGCATGTTGACAAGCCTAGGATGAGAAGATATTTGGAAAAGCAAGACCATCAGACTAGTAAAGAAGGTAGTCAAGGGAGACACCTTTATTAACTTGCTTGCTCCCCCAGCAGCCAACCCCTACCCCGATCCCTCCCCTGACCCAGCCCCACTTCCCCCTCCCCTTGATGTGAGAACTTGGCTGGGCCTTGCCCAAGATGAGTCCTTCCCTCGGCACACTGGCATGTGGTCAAGGAGACTTTCTCCATCTCCTGGCTCCCCATCTAGCAATCCTTTCCCTTGTGAGCTACTGTCTTCTCAGTGGAGTCATTTCCGACTTCCCGGTGAGAATGGAATCTCTGCTCCGAGTCGGGCGTTCATTACCCTGATCTGGAATGTTTATTTCCCTCGTATTTGGGAGTTAGTAAGTGGTTAGTAACATACGGCCAGCGTCCATGAGATCATCCTGTTCCTCGAGCTGGCTAGACATCTGGAGACAAGTGTGAAGAAACCCGGGCTTTGTCTCAATGTGTGCTGACTGGCTTCTGTCACATTTTTGGGGTGAGACAAATCTGTTTAGCGATTTCCCTTCAGGAGTAGGAATGTTTCCCCTCTTCCTTCTGATTCCCACCACCGGTGCCATTACACACTTATACACAGTGCACTCATGAGAACTACAGTGTTCTATTTCTTCAGCAGAGCAGACGCTGTTGCTTCTCCTCTTCATCCACAACTCCCTTTTCCGTAGCCACCTTCTAGCTCAGGGCGAGTATGTGACACCACACTGACCTATGAGATGTAGGCAAAGTCAGCCAAGTGAGACTTCTGGAAAAGCTTGTTTTCCTGACTTAAAAAAAAAAAATGACTGACAAGCTCTTTGCCCTTCCTCCTTCTTCCTACCTGGAACATGGATGTGAGGCCAGGAAGTGCAGCAGCCATCTTGTAACCATGAGGACTAAAGTCATGAGCTAAGGACGGTAGAGCAAAATGATAGAAGCAGCCTGGGTACCTGATGACTTAGTTGAGCAGCTGCACCAGCCCTAGGGTTATGAAAGTTAGTGTAAGTCACTATTGGTTGGATTTTTCTCTTATTTGCAGCCAAAGAAATTCCTTACTGTTACAGGCAGTATCCTTGTTGGTTTCAAAGTAAAGTGGATTCACAGAAACATAACTGAAAGGGCTGAGTATTTCTAAAGAAGTCCCAGAAATAGATCATCAGCGAAATCATTGTCCGGACCGGCCCCATGGCTTAGCGGTTAAGCACTCGCGCTCTGCTGCTGGCGGCCCGGGTTCGGATCCTGGGAGCGCACTGACGCACCGCTTCTCCCGCCATGCTGAGGCCGCATCCCACATACAGCAACTAGAAGGATGTACAGCTATGACGTACAACTATCTACTGGGGCTTTGGGGGAAAAAAAGGTAGGCAGATTGGCAATAGATGTTAGCTCAGAGCCGGTCTTCCTCAGCAAAAAGAGGAGGATTAGCATGGATGTTAGCTCAGGGCTGATCTTCCTCACACAAAAAAAAATAATAAATAAATAAATAAATGGGGGGGACATCTTAGAATCAGTGAAATATGGGATATATTTGCTTCCTTGATTATTGCCTGCCATCCCCATTAGGCCAGAGACCCTGTCTGCCTTGCCCTCTGCTGAGTCCTCCATAGCTGGAATTGGGCCTGGCACAGAGCAGGTTCCATAAATATTCGTTGTTGAATGAATCGGAGGTCGAGTCCCGCTTCTCGATAACTTCCTGTGCCACCCTGGCCGAGCAAAGATTCCCCTTTCTCTGTGCCTCATTTCTCCATAATGCAGATCAACCGAACCTCACCAGAACAGAAGAAATAAAGAGCCCCACATAAAGACAAAGTGGACCCCCACTCTGCGTCACCATGATGCCTCCCAGCCTCGGACGGATGCAGGGAGGCCCCGTTCTCTACCATCCCTAGAAACCCCTCTTTCCCCAGAGCCCAGTTCCTTCTAAGGCTCTAGGATTAACCCTTTCAGCCAAGCCTTTTCCAACACTCTGTTTGGGTTACTAAATGTGCTCCCTGCAAAGGGACAAGCGCTGAGGAAATATGCAAGATCCTTCAAGCAGAGAGATGGTGTTTTGTAACTTCCCTGAATTTCTCCAGGAAGTCGACATGCCAGTGTGTTATTGCCACAAAATGTTTTTAAGCAACATCGGCCTGCATCTCTCAGAGAGACAGCCCTGCCCACCCCAAATCAAGGATCCGGTGAGGAGCAGGGCTGTGCGCGCCCCTCCTGCTATGCTGACTCGGAAACAATACAGATAATAGTAATAACTCAAACATAATGAGTGACAAGCCCTTTGTATATGTTCCCCCACTTAAACGTCAACAAAACTTGTGGGGTAGGAAGTATCATTATCCCCTTTTTACAGGAAGGGAAACTGAGGCACGGAGATGTTAAGTCACAGTAGGTAGCAGAGCCTGCCTTTGAACTCAGGTGGGATAGCACCAGAGTCTATGCTCATAAGTGTTATGCTCTCCTGCCTCACACTGTGTTTGGCACTGAGGCACAGACAAGAATGAAGCCCAGTCCCTGCCCTGAAAGAGTTGATGCTCTGGTGGAGAAGACAGACCTGCTGGCAGAGATGGGTACATGAAAGGTCACAGGAACACAAGAAAGGAAAAAAGGCTCATGCCTGTGGGCAATCAAGGAAGCCTTCGCAGAGAAGGTGGCTTTGAGCAGGGCATTGAAGAGAAAGTAGGAGTTTGCTAGGTAGGCAAAGTGGGGGCAGGGCATTCCAGGGAGCAGAAGCTTCTTGGAGGCTGGATCTGGGGAAAAGGAGGAGGCGGAAGGTGGGGCTGAAAATAAGGGAAGTGGTCCCATGGGGAGAGAGTTTCTCTGCCTTGGTCAGCGAGGCTGAGGAGGATTTAAACGGTAGACGGACAGGCTTGCTTTGCATTTTAGAAAGGGCTCTCAGGTAGTTGCATAGGAGTGATTGTCCTGTAGTTCCTTCCCAACTGTGGCTGAGATTCTGAGTGTCCCTCAATACCCATTCTTGCTTCTTTCTTTGGTGGCAGAACTCTGATTATATTCTGGGTGCCAATGCATCTTGCTAAGAAAACTCAATTTCCCAGACTTTCTTGCAGGTAGGTGTGACTAGGTGACTAGGTTCTGGCAATGATACAAGTGGGACTATTCTGTGGAACTCCTGATAAGGCTGCTTAGAGGAAGCTGACTCAGCAGGAAGTGGGAGAGAATGTTAGTCTTTCTTTCTTTCCTCCTTCCAGTCTACAACCCAATGTGATGTGATGACTGGAGCTTCAGCAGCCATCTTGGATCATGAGGTAACTTTGAGGACAGAAGCCATATACCAAGATAGTGATCAAGAGGCCACTGTATCAGTCCTATACTGCTTACCTCTTAGAGGAGAAAGAAAAACATTTCTATTTTTTAAGCTGCTATTATTTTGGGTATTCTGCCACATTCAGCTGAACCAAATTCTGTATGATGCACCAACCATGCTGTCTTTTTAGAGAAACTGACTGGCCCAACAGTGGCAGCACCATGGCTGACTAAACCTGATGTGGTCAACTGACCCCAAAAGAATCATCTATAGGCTGCATGAAGCCAGATCCTCCCTCTTGGGAATTAGGAATTAGGTCAGAGAAGCTCTAGTTAGTTGGTGTTGGGGCTTGAAATAGAAAGTCACATAGTCATGAGGTGTGGGGTCACCATTTTAGGGCAGCCGTGAGGCAACCACGTGCAAGCTGATAATTGAGTGAAGGAAGCTGTCTGCTGAGAAAAGATTGAGGGGGACACAGGCAGGAGACATGAGAGACTACGGAACCCCAGAGAGTGAGAAAGAGTTGGAGAGGGCAGCGACCCGAGAACGTTTCAGTTCCCTTGAGGCCACACTGTACTATCTGCAACCAAGTTTCATATGAATACCAGTTTCCTAGTAGGAGGCTTCTTTTTTTTTAACCTGAGCCAGCTTGAGTGAGTTTCTGTTTCTTGCAATTAATGGATCCCTAACACAATCCTACGTACTGGCTGGTAATTTCCTTTTTCACTTCCTAGGTTCCTTTTTAAAATACAGATGCTCCTGAGGAGGTAATGCATATGTCACTAATGCTTTCGGATAACTGGCTTTTGTCATCTTCCTGAGTGGAGGAAGAGAAGGAGGGGTCGGCAGGCAGCATGAGTTCCAGGGGAGCGGATGCTGAGTTTCAGGGGAGCGGATGCTGAGGGGGCCAGTGGCTATGAACAGAGACGGGCCTGGTTGCCCTCACAACTGTGCTCAGGCCCAGCCCAGTAGGCAGAACTCTCACTGCCTTTGGGTCTGCAGGGGCTGGCTAGAAAATTCCGGGAGAAAGCTGTTCCAAAGCACAGGGGTACAACACAGAAGGTAAGGAATTAGCTGGAAGTCTGCTCTCTTCAGACTGAAACTGTGGCCCACATCTCATTCTGCAAAAATTCAAGATTCTCATTTTTTGCTCCATCTAAAAGAGTATGGAGTTTCTTTATTCTGTTGCACCAAAAGCTTGCCACCTCACAATTTGGTAGTTTCTCCCACCTTCTCATATCCCAGATGACAAACTGTTAATTAATAAGAAAAAAATCAGCATTCTTAGTTACCTACGGGAACAAGTGGCTTTTCCAACGGCTGGCTTTCGGGAAGGCCGTCTGAAGTGCCTACACCCCTCAAAGAGCCTCCAACAGCAAGTGCCAAAGCCACGTTTTTATTTACTTGAACTTATTTATACCCTTTCTCATCCCTTCTCAAGACAAGGGATCTGAGGGGGCTGCCAGCTTACTGGTCATCAGATCATTACTCCAAACTCACAACGAACACGGGCTATGTGCAGAGGGCTGGAAACATAACAATGGCTAACGCGAATCGCACACTCAGTGTGGGCAAGGCCTTGTGCAGAGTGACATACATGGACTCACTCGCTCAGTCTGTGAGAGGTACCACTATTTCATCAAATCGACAATACCATCCATTGTGAGTTATGCCGTTATGTACGGCTAAGAAAGAAAGAAAAAGATCTGTCAATTAACTGGAAGATGCAGTACTAATCAGGATATGCTAGATTGTGCTGTCAAAATATAGAACCCCAAAGTTCAATGGCGAAAGAAGAAAGGCTTATGTTTCTCTCCCCCTACATGCCCATCGGCTACAGCGTAGCTCACATCATCTTCACTGCGGGATCCAGGCCCACGGAACAGCCTCCATCCAGAACTTTGCTGCCTGTTGAGGTGAACCAAGCTGTCTTGAAGCGTCAGCCTGGAACTGATACATGTCACTTCCCTCCACACTCCATTGGGCAGAGCGAGTCACCTGGCCACCCCTGCGCTTAGCAGGTGAGATGTGGGCTCCTCCTGTAGGGAGGGACACTGCAGCACACAGTGATACAAGTCCCCACTCCTGTATCAACTGGAACACATACCCCAGTTTCAGAGATATGAGAAGACGAGAAACTGGACGTCCCGGAGTTGCGGAAGTACAGAACTATCATCCCCAGCATGCAGGTGAGGGACAGAGGCTTAGGTGGGTCATAACGCACCTGAGACCTCCAAGTGGCAGAGCTGGGGCTCCAGCCCCAGTGTCACCAACTCCACCTTTATCCTGGCCCCAATGAGCCCTATGGAGGTGTAGGATCTGTCAGGGGCTGGGGAAGCCTGGGGGCCCCCCCAAATTACTCTCCATTATTAATCTCTCTCTTTTTTTAAACTCCTTTCTTCAAACATGTATTGAGCCAGCACTGTGCTAGGTACAATACTGAAGTTCCCTTAAACAAAATGTCCCGGGTCAGTCAGGGGTCAAAAGGAAGATTCACAGAGGTCAGCTACTAGCTGTGGAAAAGCATGCACTCAGAGGCTAAGGTACACGTGACCCCTTCCAATCCGGGGCTGGCCCTGGTCGTAAATCGTCCCATAAAAAGATGACTATTTACTCTAGGCAGAGGCCTGGTGGGTGTGGGTCGAGTGCCAAGAAGCGAGTGAGCTGGCCATCGGAATGTGAGTGTGGGTGGGGTGGGGGAAGTGGCCGCCGGCTTCCACTGAGTCAGAGGGCTGAGTGGGGGAGGCGGCTGGGCCCCACCTTGGGCGCAGGAAGGAGCAAGAGGGAGGGGTAGAGGTTGGGCGGGGCAGGGGGGGGACGAGGGCTGCCTGAGGCCCCAGCAGATCCCTGCGGTGGCAGGCAAAGGGGCCTTTGATGCAAACACTGCCCAGTGCAAACCCCCCAGGGCCCAGCTGGCGATCCAGAAGGCTCCTCTGGGATGTAAATCAGGGTTGCCATGAGAACATCCAGAACCTTGCCTTTGTCTGGTTTAAGATTCAGAAACTGCTGGCGGGGGTGTCCAATGCGGATTCAGAAAAGTAGAGATTTCGGGTCCTTTAGCTGCCACTCTTCCTCCTCAGAGCGAGGGTCTCAAAGGTGAGCAAGTTTTCAGACATTTTAAAAAATGGGAAATCAGAAAAGCTGAAGGTAGAAGTAGAACGAGTCGAAGGCTTGGAGGGGATGTGGACAAAACCCGGACGTGAAATAAAGCCAGCCACCGGGCAGCATCGCTGGTTAGTGGCGGTGGGATCTGAGGGCGCATCCCAGCCCGGCTGTATGAAGTGGGAAGGGGTGGCCTGCGCAGGGGCGGCGTGCGAGCGAGGCCAGGCCGGCCCTCAGGGCCCCGCCTCCATCCGCGGAGGCGCAAGCTCCCCTCCCGGGGACCCCGGGCCAGAGGGTGCGTGCGCGCCCTCTACCCAACTGCCCCCAGCCTCCGCACGCACCCTCCCAGACCCACCCTCCAGCCTGTCTGGGCATCGTCCCTGCTCATGCCTATCCAGAGCCTTCTTTCCCGTCCTCCTCCTCCTCTGGGCCCCTCGCTCTCCTGTCCATCCTTCAAGGCCGCCCTCCTGTTTTACCCAGCCCTCGCTGAACAAGTCTGTGTGTTCATTCCTGGGGCTCCTTTGACTGCAGGGCGGGGACCTGGCCTGCACTAGCTAAAAGGAAAAAGGGGGGACGTGTTGGCTCATGTAGCTGTAGGGAAGGAAACGGTTTCCTCAGCCCTCTTAGGGTCCCTGGCTGGGTCTGCAAATTAAACTGACAGACTAACAGGAGAAAAGCATACAAATTCATATAAGTTTTACGTGATACCGGAGCCTTCATAAGGAAATGAAGACCCAAACAAACAGTTAGACCTGAGTACGTGTTTTATGTCAGGTTTGGTGAAGAGTGGACGGTCATGGAGGAATATGACAGGTTAAGGAGTATGAGGTAAGTGTAGGATTCTTCTCGACGTCCCTCTGTCTTCAGAGATAAGGATGCTCCTTTCCTCTGGGAATAGGGAGGGCACCTCCCACATGGCGGTTTATGACCTGTTTCAGGGAAGAGGGTGGGCGTCAGAGTGACCTTCCTGCTCCCTTTCTCAAACTCCTTCAGTTTAAAATATTCATATGCCAAGGTGCCATATTTTGGGACAGCATGTCCTGAACCCCATCATAACCAATCTGAGGAAAGTTCCAAGCTAGAGCTGGCGGCCTCGGGGAGCCCTGGTCGACTAGGGACTTAAACTCCCTCTGTCCCTCTGTCCCCGCCCGGCCTGTCTCCAGTATGTTTTTTTCTTTAGGTTCATGTCCTCTCTCAAGCTGGCTGCCCCCTGACATGGCCCTGCCATTCCCAATTTCTCCCCTTACAACCTTGTAACCAGGAGAAGCAACCTCTTCCTCTCCTGGCTGGAGCGCCCACCCCAGCAGCTGGGGCAGTGACATCTTTGAAGGGAATTTGGAGGCGGATGGTGCCGGGCAGACAGGGCAGTCTGAGCCCACAGATCATTATGGTCACATCATTTGCTCATCGTTGCTGGTGTTCTTTAGCCTTGAGGCCTCAGCTGCACTGTGACATCCTCATAGGGGGTTCTGTCCTGTGCTGGCTCTGGTGTCCTCCAATGAGCAGGCCCTCAGCAAATGTTTCCTGGCTCATTAACTCTCAAAACCAACAAGCCTCACCAGGACCACTGATCACTAGAAAGACACCTATCTGTGAAGCTTAGAGGGGATCCAGAATCCTCAGTATCTTTCAGGATCTCTGGAAATCCAAAATGATCAGGGGGAATCCAGACCTCCTGCTGCTGCTGCTGCTGCCGCCATCAGGAATAAAAAGGCGCTCTCCCTGCGCGGCGCTCCCACCCCTCCCAGGCCAAGGAAAGGCAGGGAGGTCTCCGTGCCCCGTTCCAAGGATCCCCATTCATTTCCCTCCTGCCAAAGATCCCGAACTTAACAGTTGGGATAAAAATGGCAGGTGCACTCCCTTTAGCAGAGATGACACCAAAGTGTGTCTTAGAAGACAGTCAAAGGTTATAGTTTGTCATTTAACGTGTCCATTTGACAGGTGATAATTTCCCCGCCTTTGGGCTTTGTAATCGCTTTGTTCCCCACGCCGCCGACATCCCTGGGTTGCCCAGCAGAGCGTCCTTGGTTCACAGCCAGCTCGCCTCCCCACCTCCCTCAGCTCTCTCTCCTGAGAGCAGGTCTGCAGATTCAAAAGCAGGGCAGGTTACACTCACTTCTCAGTCTGTGAGCATTTATTGATTAACCTGTCAGTCGATAAGTACTTAGCAAGCATCTGTTGTGTGTATCAGTCATTGTGCTGGGGGCTAAGAGGACCCCTGAGAAGTGTAAAACTGGACCCACTCTCCAGGAGCTATGTCTACACAGGGAGATCCCTGAAGAAAGATGATACTGGACTGGATGGCCTTGAAGGTTCTTCAGGGCACTAAAATTGTGTGGTTACAGACTAAGCGATTGGGTTTGGGCCAGGCCCTAATGGATGGGTGGGGTCTGGCTACCTGTTAGAAGGTTGGGGGCGGCGGTGAGGGGGGGTGGCTATATTCCAAGGACTGGGAAAGGCAAGGGAATCGGGAAAACACAACTGTGTTCTAGGATCAGGGGGTCGACATGCTTGGCCAGAGCAGAGGATTTTTGTGAATAAATGATAAAAGGTTTTCTGCAATATTGGTTAGAGCTTAATGAGTGTGTAATGTGTCTCACGGCAGAAGAGAGCCAGTGAAAATCCGAGCAGGTAAAAAACTAAAGTTGAATAGTTTTCATAACAGCATTCATATCCCACTTGCCCACTGCTGTCTCTGTGATGGACTCCATTGGTTTTGCACTCAGCAACCACCCCCACTTCTTTCTTTCTAACAGAACTCCAATTTTGTGCAAGATCTACCATCCCCCATGCAGCCATGTGCCTCAAGGGAAGCTGGTCCCACCCCATGCTCCAGAGTGGGTCTGACTGGCCTATCTTGCCAACGATTGGTTCTAGAATGAGCATGTGACCCAGTCCTGGCCAATGAGAGGTGAAGGGAAGTCCACTAGGGGACCTCTGAGAAAAAAATATTTGTTTCCAAGAGAAACTCATAAGAAGAGATGGTCTGTCTTCTTACTCTAGACATTGTCATGTCTAGAGCTGGCCATTTTGCCTCTAGTCTGAGGATGAATCCAACAGTGAAGGCAGCAGGGCAGAGAGATGGAAAGAACTTGATTCTCTGATTACATTGTCGGGCAGCTGAATCAGCCACCCTTAAACCTGCCCTTCCTGTTATGTGACATGACATATTCCATGTTGTTTAAGCTACTTTGAGCCAGATTTTTGTTACTCGCAGCCCAAAGCATCCTCACTGCTTCCTCTCAGCTCTTAAAATCCTTTTTCTCATTCAGCCCGCTCTATGCTCTCATTGGGAACTCTAGTCCCATGACCCTGCCTGTTTCTCCAGTTCTGTCTACTCTTTCCTGTCATTACTGTCTTTCGGGTCATCCCAGAATCCTTGCGCAGCAGTTTACCTTCACCCTTCTTTTGCAGCTCCCTCCACTCCTCATTCCCCAGCACCCCCAGCATACTTAGCACTAAGTCTCCAGCCACGGGTCCATCCAACTCTACCTTTGCTGCTGCCACCCCTGAGCTAGGGTACAATCTGTTGTCCAGGTTTGCCTGAGACGAGGGGCTTCCTGGGATTCCAGATGTTAAGTGCTAAAACTGGAACTGTTTTGGGTAAACTGGGATGGTGGGTACCCTATCAGGGGCTGGTGAGGCTGCTGGGGAAAGCACCCAACAATGTGATCAATGGCTGTTCCCAATGCTTGGTTCCAATCTCCCCCGGAGCTTAGCCCTGCTGGGCAATCCTGTTACCTGGCCTGGCTAGCCGGGCACCAGTCACCCCCTTCACCACAGGGCTGGTCAGATCTTCACCATGGCTCTCAAACTGCCTACCCAGCTGCCACCACCCTCCCTTTGCAGCTGACCTCCAATTTCACAGAAAAGAGAGACTGTTGGCCATAAGGCCCCTTGTCCTCCTGCATTTCTCGCTCAAGATGCATCGCTTTTCCCACTGCTGGAGGAAGGCTTTCTCCATCCCAAGGCATTAATCAGAGGCCCAGCGGCCACCCCTCCTTTCCTCCGCACCCAGCCCCAGTGATCACCCTCTCTCCCTCCCTCCACGACGTAATGCAAGTGTCGTTTGCTGTCTGTCCCTACCTCTCACTTCATCCTGGCCTCTGCCCCACCACTGCTCTGGTCAGACTCTCCCAGGACCCATTACTGGACTCATCTCAGGCCACAGCTGTTGACCACCCTCTCCTCGAAGCCTGCCCTCCTTCCTCTCCTGCTGTTCCTGCTCTGTCCCTGTTTAGGGGCTTCTCTTCCTCCATCTGCACTGGAAATGTTGGTGTTTCCTTTTCTCCTTCTCAACTGTATACACTTCTTTTGGATGATTCCATCTATAACCATGGTTTCAACTATTATCAAATCCTGACAACTCCTCAATCTGTAGCCCAGGCCAAGACCTTTCTTCTATGCTTTGACCTGTGTGCGCTGTGAAGCCATCAGTGTGATTGTTAAGGTCCGTGCTTTTGGAGTCAGACAGATCTAAGTTTGAGTCCTGGCTCTACCATTTATTAGCTGTGTGATTTCGGTCAGGTGTCTTAAGCTCTCTGTGCTTCAGTTCCTCAATTGTAAACCAGAGATCATGATGTGCTTATCTCATGAGGCTGCTGAGAAGATTAAATGAGATTATGTAGAATGCTTAGTACAATGTCTGGCTCATAGTAACGTTCATTTTTATAGCATTCAGTTGCCTATTACTCATCTTTTTTTTCCAAACCTTTATTTCCTGAACTGCCAGGCACTAAACAATTTAAATCATTTAATCATTAAAAACAAAAAATAAAAAACCCATGAGGTAGGTGTTATATTCTCTCTTTACAACAAGCAAAGAAACTGAGGCTGAGAGACAAAGCATCTTGCGTAAGGTCACAGCCTGCCGGTGGCCAAGCCGGCTTTGAACAGACTGATGCCAGTCCTTCTCAGCCACTACAGTTAACCCATCTCCCAACATATTCAATTCAAAATGCATTCCCTTTTCCGTGTCCCACACTTGCTTAGAATCCCATTTTGCTGGAAGGATGTCAGCATTTACTTTGTCAGCAAAAATCAACCCTGCGGGGGAAAGAAGTGTGTGGAGGGGAAAGTGATGCTGGTCTCTGCTCCCTCCCTCTACAGCCCCTCCTCCATCCAACCCATCAGGAGGTCCCTCCTCTTCTCTCCACCCACCCCTCCTCCTGCAGATCTTTCAATGAGGTTATTGCTGCAGCCCCCTCCCCCCCCAGCACCCCCAGTCAGCACCTAGTAGGACATCAATAAATAACTTCTAAGGACCCCTGGCTGAGCCTAGCCTTGCCCCCAAATCCTCCTTTTGCTCCACTGCTAGGGTGACATTGCTAACACCTGACTATGTTCATTTCCTTCTCCTAAAGGTCCTCAATGTCCCCCTCCATTTCCCAAGGACAAAGGGTCAGGGAGATTCAGGCCAAAGAGAAGTCCTGTGTGAAAGCTTTTGGGGCCCCTTGGAGAAAAGGGAATTGACAAGCTTTGAGCCTCTGAATCTGTGGCCTGAAGTTTAGGCAGGATCCATCCTCCAACAGACGTTGGGTTTAAGAACCCAACAGTCGTGTCCAGGTCGATTTTATTTCCCTCGGCTGCCTCCCGGATCTCCACTAGCTGCCCCATCACCCCAGGAGGGGTCAGTAGCGAGCAAAAGGTGTTGCCAGGGGATGGGGCTGGTGACCCTGCTCCTGGGCTTCCCGTCCAGTTCCCCGGGCAGATGTCCGAAGAAAACACTCCGGCCAGACAATTGGTCTTTCATTAGCATCTTTTCTGGCAGTCTCGGGGAGGATTTAGGACTGAAGCGACTGGAAGCGAGATTCTTTTTCCCCCTCGTCTGCTGTATGGCTCCTCCTACTCCTGGCCCTGGCGCCAGGAGACTCCAGGGCTAGGAGGAGCGGAGACGACCTTGGTTTCCCCGGGTGCTCGCCACCGCCGGCCCAGCCCCCCGTCACAGGCCCCCGGCAGAGTTGTCCTCTTCATTGCTCTTTGGGCCTCTGGCGGTCCCGCCCCCAGGGTGACTCACGCCTTTTCCTGCACCGCTGGGGCAGCGGGGGGGCCCAATGAGGAGCCCCGCTGGGCCGTGCGGGGCGCGGCCCCGAAGTGGCACGTGTCCTGCTCATTCCTGGGGTGGAGCGCGGCTCTCCCGGGTGTGTAGCCTGAGCCGGCCTCACCGCCTCTCTGAACCTTCTTTGGATGTCTCCCAGTCCGCACATCACGTTTAGAGTCGTTTCGTCGGTCCACAAGTGGAGGAAAACCCCGACTCTGGAGTGAGAAGGGCGATCGGCACAAGGAGCCGATCAAAGACCGGCAGTCTCCCCCTCCAGCCACTCACTTCCTGGAAAACCACGTGAAAAGGAGAAAGAGAGCGCAGTCAGTTAATCAAAACGACAGTACTAATCAGGGGCCCTAGACTGTTAAGAGTGGCGCTGGGAGGCGGATGGGTAGGAATACCAAACAAACGAAGCAGGAACCCTAAAGGTAGCATCCTACTAGCCCTTAACCCAGGGCAGTGACTGAGATGGCCGGGCCGGGAATCAATCAACCTGTGGGTTGCCACTTACTTGCGGTAAGTCCTTGGGCTCGTTTAAGATTTATGAACATATTCTTACTCCCTGGAATTCTAGAACTTTAGAGCTAGAGAAACTTAGAGAGTACCCATAGTTGTCACCCCTCATTTTAAAGAAGAGACCTAGGAGGGTTAGGTGACTTGGTCGAGGCCCGTACTCTTCCTGCTGTTAGTTAATGGCGGGGAGTCACGCCTGGAACCCAAGGACCCAATGCTCCTTCCACCTGTTGTAAAACCAGCGTCTGCTCTCACCCTACCCCCCAGGTGGAGGGTTGAGGTGAGGAAAGGGGCTACTCTCAAAGGAGCTGGTGTTAAGGAAGCATTAATCAAATGAATGGGGTCTCCCTTGAGTTGAGAACTTTATGTAGAAACAATTTTGTGTTTCAGCAGAAAACTGAATCATCTATATGTGTTATCTATTGCACACCCTCCAGGATTATGAGATTCAAGCCTGTTCATTATCTTTAAACTGTTTTGCAACTCTGTAAATTGTAGGTAATTGACAGATATGTAAATTCTGTCCTATCTGGTAGAGATTTGACTTCTTCCCACCCCCACTCCGGTGGCAGGAAAAAACCCACTTCTGTCTTCATTTGCAATTCATCCCAGCATTCCTTTACTCCATGTAAATTTGTGCTGTTTTAACTTTTCCTTTGAACCAATTATAACATCTATCTGCCTGGTTCTGTCATATCATTTGAGCAAAATAAATTCTTTAATGCATGTTTATTTTTTATATTTTTATGCAAGTCATGATTTTACCTTATAGCAGTGTCATACCACGTCCCCTAGGCCTAGCCATCCCACTGTGTGGGGTGGTGCATAGCTGCAGGATGAGTGTTTCTGTGTCCAAATGAATCCAACCAGAACTACTCTTCTCTGGGTTTGTCTGGGGGGACAGTATGTCCGGGGATGGCAGCTAGGGCTGGCCCAGGGAGGCTGACCTGGGCCCTCCATCTCCACTCACTGATTAGTCTTCCTCTTTTGACATCGTATCCAAAAACTATGTCAGGGCAGAAGTCCTACCCACTTCGGAGAGCAGGGTGTGGCTTGGAGGAGAGGCAGAGGGCCGGCCCCTGGAACCAAGGCTCATGTGGAGCCAGGAGGCAGCCGGGCTGGGAGCCTCTTTGGGTCATCTTTCCTCAGTTTAAGTTCTTTTCCCTGTCTTTTTTTTCTCATGAGTAGTTAATACATTGAAGATAACAGAAGTACTTGTTTACCACACTGAAAAAAGAGGGGAAAAGAGAGGAGGAGATGGGAGGAAATGAAGGAATGAAAAGGGAAGAAATGAGAGAGAGAAGACAAAGGTTAGGGTACAGAGGACGCACCAGAGTGGTCTTCCCACCCGGATATCCTGGGCTACACAAAAGGATCTAAGGACATGGCATTAAATAAATAACACTGTGTCACTTCTGACTATGTGAAGGAGAAAGCCTCCGTTTGGTGCTAGTCTGTCTTCAACACCTCTCTTAACATGTCCTATCTCCTCTCTTAACTAAGTGTAGGTAGGCCTCCAGGCCAGAGCCCGCAGTCATCAACAGTATCCAGCTAGAATTGAACACCATTACTCTGTTTTTGTTGTATTTATTTTACTGTCTTATGATTTCCTCTTATTTATAGCAAGGGATACTGGTTTTTCATTGATATAAAGTTTCTTTTAAAAGTAAGTTTATTTAAGCTTTTAAAAGGGAGCCAAGAGAAAAAAAAACATCAGTCAATGTCAAAAAAATTAAGTAAATATTAGGATATGCAAAAATCACAAGGGTGGCACAAAATGACTGGGATTGGGGACTCAAGTACGAAGAAAAGGGAAGGAGATGAAGAAGAAAGGAGAAAGAAAACAATACAAATGAGAGAAGTGAAACTATGTCGGGGGTGGAGGGACGCTGGCAGGGCCAACCGAGACCAAGATCGTAAAGGGAGAAAGACGAGAGCTGAGAGGAGGGGAAGAGGGTCTGACTTTCCTATGTGGGGTCTGAGGCAAAGATAGGACGGTTCCAGAGCAGTATAGGTGGTGTTTCAAATGTATCCTGATGGCTTAGGAGACTTTGAGAAGTGAATCAGGAAAACTGGTAGTGGTTTAGGGTGGCCCTGACCGTCAAAAAAGGGAAAGGGGGTCTCTGCTGTGGGCTGCCCCGCGGGTGAGCTCCGCGCTCTCTCTTTCTGCCGTTAAACGGCTACTTGAGTGGACATCGCTTCATTTTTTTCTTTCTTCGTTGGTATTCATTAGATATTTTTAAATGTCTGATTGTGAGAACCTGTTCTCAGAAGCTTGAATTTTCATGCCGAGGCGTGAAATTAGTGTCCAGTAACCCAGGGCCTGTCTGCTTCACCCCTCAATTTAGAAATATGCTGGTTGGCACAAGGCTTCTGGTGCCAAAAAATCTTTCATTTCTGAAGACTTCTAGCCAAGCTCCATGAAAAATACAGCCATAAATACTCATTCCAACGACTCCCCAGGCCGTAGTCACAAAACTTGCACATTGCATTTACTCAGGGCTCCCCAGCCAAAATCATCGCACTCATTCTTCTCCAGCGTCCTTGGAACCCTGTGTCCGCCCCCACCTGCCTCCCTGTGTACCCCCTTCCTTGTAGGCCATGTGTCTGGATGCCAGGTTGAAGCCGTGGGCCCCGATTTCCTGCAGTTGTAAACCTCTGGCTCCCTGGTTTACCACAAAGTGATGCTCTCGCCAGAGGCACTGCAGGCTGAAGCCCTGGACTTGTGGCTTTTATACGGAGGTCCTTGCCACTGGGGTTCAGATATGTAGGCAGAACTGATGATTCCCAGGGGGGTGGCCAGCGGGGTGGATTTGCAAAGTTGATTTGTATTGGGAGAGGGGAGAGGGAGGTCTTAGAAGGAGAGTGGGGGACAAGTGGGAGTTCACAAATTATAATGCTCCTCTCCTCCACCCCATGAATTGTCCCTGGAGTTCAGGTAGTCCACAGAGGGTGGTCCTGCTTCCAAAGGCCAGGCACAGACCAGTCACTAGCAGCCCCTACAAGGGTATGCTGTGAGGTCCCCACTTGTGTTTCTCAATGCTGGCCACATATTGGAACGAACTGGGGAGCTTTAGAAATACTGATGTCTTTTAGAAATACTGCCCCAGACCATTTAAATCTAGAATTTCTGGAGGATAAGCTTGGCCATTGGTGTTTTTTTTGTTTTTGGGGTTTTTTTTGTGAGGAGGACCAGCTCCGAGCTAACATCCATGGCAATCCTCCTCTTTTTGCTGAGGAAGATTGGCCCTGGGCTCACATCCATGCCCATCTTCCTCTACTTTATATGGGATGCCGCCACAGCATGGCTTAACAAGCGGTGCGTTGGTGCGCGCCTGGGATCTGAACCGGCGAACCCCGGGCCGCCGCAGCGGAGCGCGCGCACTTAACCACTTGCGCCACCGGGCCGGCCCCACTTGGTGTTTTTTTTTAATTGAACTATAACTTAAATATAACAAAGCAACAAATCCTAAGCATACAGCTTGATAAATTTTTGCACCTGGGTAACTACCACAGATCAATATTTGAGACGACCTCTCTTTCGAACTTTTCTAGTCTTCCCAACTGCTGGTAGAGGAGAGGAAAAAAGTCTTTCTTCCCTCTATCTATCTTAGGTTCATTGGCTGGGACTCTGTAAATTAGACTGGCGAAAGACAGAATAACAAGAGAAAAACAAACGTAAGTTTATTAACAAGTACATTGCACATACACTTGGAGCACTCAGAGATGACAAAAGAACGAAAGAACAATAAATTTTTAGAGAAGTGACAAGACAAAGGAAAAGGACTTTGAATTCTAAGGACAAATTGTGGGAAGGCAAATAGTTGGGGAAAGTAATGGTAGCTAAGGGCTCCTGTTAGCAAGGTTTGTGATGTAGATGCCTCTGGTGCTGTCTCTGGGCTGATAAGGGTCTAAAGTAGTCTCAGTGATTAACTTCTGACCTTCCTGATAGAGAGAGGAGGGGGACACCTGTACAAATTTATATCCTGCTTTTTTAGGCAAATGGGGAGAGAGCAGAGAGCTTTTCTCCTATCTGCTTCTTCTTAATTGCTTTCAGCTCAAAATAATCCTTATGCCAAACTGGCATATTTTGGGGTGGCATATTCTGCTACCCTTCACAGGAAACCCGTGTCAGGCAGTCTGGGTCCCCTCACTTAGCCTGAGGGGAAGGGAAATGCCCAGGACTCCAGGGTCACTCTCTCCCGAGTATCGAGTATCGAGTATCCTCACTACTAACATTCAGAACAAATCACTTGAAGATGAGTGCCCCATGGGTTCAGAAAGGCAGAACTCCGGTGAGCTTTTTGTTTGTTTGTTTGTTTTTAGGGTTTCGGGCCCACCCCTGCCTCAGTTGTTTTTGTTTTTCAATCTATGTCCTGCCTAGAAGGTCCAGCACCTTTCTTTAAAAAGGGTGTTCTTGTCACCTACTTTTTCAATATGGGGGCCTCAGCTGTGTCTGACACAACAAGAAAAGTCCTGTATTACCTCCCTGGTATTGTTCTTTTGTGTGTGGTGAAGTATACATAACAAAATTTGCATTGCATTGTTGTGCAAACCATCACCACCATCCATCTTCTAGAACTTTTTTAGCATCCCAAACTGAAACTTGGTACCCATCCAATTATAACTCCCCGTTCCGTCTTCCCCCCAGCCCCTGGCAACCACCATTCTACTTTCTGTCTCTATGGATTTGCCTATGCTAGGTATCTCGTATATGTGGAGTCATACATATTTGTCGTTTTGCATGTAGCTCATTTCACTTAGCCTAATGTCCTCAAGGTTCATCCATGTTGCAGCAAGTGTCGGACTTTCACTCCTTTTTTAGGCTGAATAATATTCCACTGTATGGATATACCAGATTTTGTTCATCCATTCATCTGGGACATGGATTATTTCCACCTTTTGGTTGCCGTGGATAATGCTGCAGTGAACATCGGTGTGTGATGCTTGAGTGCTGCAGCATCCGTAGTTTTTAGATGCTCCTTTGCTGATTCTAACATGCAGCAGGGTTGAGACTCTGGTCTGGAGGCTCATGCACTGTCCCTGTTCTCAGTCAGGCTTCAACAGCACAGCTGAGGAAGCCAAGAGGTGGCAGGATCAGGCAAGCTCTGGTACCATCACGGTTTCTGATTGATCCCAGGTCACGTCCAGTGCTGCCTCCCTGGAGGTGGGCTGCTGTTGGCGACCTCCTACCTAATTAGCCACCTCAACATCCCTGAGCTCCAGAAAGTTCTGGGCTTTTTTGCAAATTGGCAACTTCTTTTCCTTGAGATTCTGGGAGATCAGAATTTGCGACCCCAAAATGTGTCTCTTTGGCTTGATTATTTTTAAGAACAAAAGACTCAGAAAGAAACTTTGACCTTCCCCCTCTAACTGCCTAAAAGAATTTAAGACAGAAGGCCTATCCCAGGAAGGAGCTATCACCATAGAGAACTCTAGGTGTGGTAGACAGGAAGGCAGGAAAGCACCCAGAAAAGCCCATTTTTTATCAAAGTTCTCTCTCTCTCTCTCTCTCTCTCTCTCTCTCTCTCTCTCTCGGGTCACGTTGTCCATAGATGGCCCAGCAAACATTTGTTTACCAAACATTTGCTTGTAAATTTCCATCTCCATGTGAATTGCCTTCCTCCCCTTTGAAGTCCCAAACCACTACCCCCAATATCCTCCTTTGTCTTTAACTAAAGATGGTATTTAAGGCAGTGGCTTCAGCCATTTTGGCGAGTTACTCAGTTTTCCTGGGTTTTTTCCCATTTATGCATGTCATTAAACTTTGATTTTCCCGTATTATTCTGTCTCATGTCAGTTTAATTCTTAGACCAGACAGAAGAACCTAGAGGGTAGAGGAATAGTCCTTCCTCCCCTACAAGATCAACTCTGCATATAAAGGTGGTAAAGAGGCCTTTGTCTTCCACGAAAGATCTTGCTGCACCCTTTCCCCAGGGCAGGAAGCACCTCTTAGCCTTTACATTTGCATGACCAAGAGGGGCCACTCCAAGTATCTTCCTAGAACTGAGAAAATCTGCTCCAAGATGACTTCCTGCCTCTACCAAGCCCCGGAAGCAGCTGGCAGCCCTTAAACTGCTTCTTCAAGAGCTAAAAAAAAATCAATTTTGCTTAGCCAAGCACCCCACTGTATTCACAGGCCTGCCAGGTGACAGGATCTGGCCTTGGGTCTGGACTGCACAGAGCAGCATGGGCGGAGGTTACTTGGGGGCTCAGTGGCCCCCGTGCCATGTGGGAAGAGGTCCATTTCACTCCATCTCAAGGGGTACACGGCATGGCTCACTGGGTAGTGAGGACTTCAGAGGGTGAAAGCTGTAAAGCTGGGATCTCTAGGGCTGGCAGCCTGGGATCCCAGCGTCGGTGCCCTGGGCTGGGACCTCAGCCACCTCACAGCCTCTGGCAAGAGTGGCAGTGCCAATGCTCACCTTGGCTTCAAAGGCCAAGACTGTGAACTCGTGTGCTCCTGAGGCCTCCTAAAATTAGCACCAGAGGAGGCCGAGATTCTGGGCTATGCAAGTGGGGGCCTAAGCCAAGAAAATGTGAATTTTTACTGTTAATGGGGTCCTCTTAGGGCCTGTAGGCTGAAGGGGCCTTGGGAAATTCTGATATACCCAGATAATCCTCAAATTCCAATCAACAAATAGTGAGACTGAGTCTTAAGAGAATTAGTTTCAAATCTTCCCATTTCCCAGAGCTACAGTCAGTTGAATTTGAGTTCCATGCTCCCCAACTCTCTCTGCTCTGGGGATGCTGATATAAAGTGAAATAGTCAGGATTCTGAAAGCAAGGCTGGCCTCTAGAGGCAGGGTATACTCAAATGGGAACTGTAAGGCCTGAAACAAGGAGCTAGACTTACCAAGAGTTTCCAGTCTTCTGGTTTTCATGAAGCAGTTCTTATCCTGAGGATGAAGCCTAGAGACAGCAAGAGCCCGGTAAACTAGAGCCTGCTGGTGGCCAGAACTGGCCAGGCATTTCTGGGGCCCACCACCTTCTCTCGAGCTTATCAAGGTCAAGGTCTTCTCTAATAAAGACCATTCAGCTATTCAGGAGTGGCTGCCTTCTTCATCAAAGCAGGAGCTGGAGCCCTGAAGAAGGAGGCAGGCATGGGGCCTGGTGATCTTAGAGACTCACAAATTCTTTCCATTCATCTTCCCCATGCTGGGCTCTGCTCCCCAACAAGCTTCAGGGAGCACCTATTTTTGTGCAAATCATACTCCTATGCCCTGAGGGATACAGAAAGAGATAAGGCAACAAGAAATTTACTATCTGGTAGAGGAGACAGCCAGGCATATAAGGTAAGGAATCAATGCCCTGAATAAAGTGTAGAAGGGGAAATACCTTCCTCTACCCTCCTAGGTTCGATAGCTGGGTCTATGAAATAAACTGACAACAGGCAGATTAAAAGGTATACAAATTTATTAATTTTTAATATTACAAAAAGCAAAGTGGACAGGGGCATCACAGGAGAAAAAAAGGTGAATACCCAAAAAAGTAGTGGGATTTCAGAACTTATATGCCATCTTAAGGGGAGGGGGATGCACGTCTCTTAGGGGAGAGTAAATGATTTTTAGGACAGATGAATGGGCCCCTAGAAGACTAGATAGGAGATATGATCATCTGTGACAGAGTGTGTCTGGGTGTGGCGTCGACTTCTAGTCTCCTCTCCTGTGATAAGAGTTGATCTTCCCTAGTTGATGAAACTCCCAGGGAGGGGATTTATGACAATGGAGTTCCTTTTGGAGGATCTGTCTTTAGGCAGATAAGGGGAGTTCAGAGAAAACCTCTCCCTGCATTTGCTGTTTTTCAAGTGCCTTCAGCTCAAAATAATCAATATACCAAAACAGCATACTTTTGGGCGGCATGTCCTGAACTCCTTCAAAAGCGTGATTAGAGAATGCAGAGTTCTGTTCACAGAGGAAGTAATCCTCAAGCTCTGTGGGATGTTGTTCTATTAAGGATGCTGCATTGTTTTTATACAACTTGGGTATTCTTTTAAATAACAGCAGAAACTAACATCATAAAATTTTATTAGGGTCAGATGTGTGCTAAGCACTCTAAATGCATTAATCTGTTTAGTTGATACAACAAAACTAAGAGGAAAGTACTATTATTATTATCTCTGTTTTACAGATGAGGTTAAATGCTGTTTAGAGATGTTAAATGCTATTCCTGAGATGGTCCACCTGGTAAGAGGGGAAGCCAGAATTTTAACGCAGTCTGGTTCAACTCTAAAGCTTGAGTTGTTAATGGGATGCTATGCTGGACATCCAGCTGTATCAACAAGCACATTGAAGGAGCTCTGAAGAAGTGAGTGCTGATTTTGGTTCCAGCCTATGGCCTTAAGTCAGTACTTTGCACCCCAGGCTTCAGTTTCCTCCTCACTTGTTATAATGGTTTAACCAGATGACTACAAATGTGCCTTTCACTTATTTTTCCTTTTGGTGAGGAAGATTAGCCCCCAGCTAACATCTGTTGCCAATCCTCCTCTTTTTGCTAAGGAAGATTGGCCCTGGGCTAACAGCCATGTCCATCTTCCTCTACTTTATGTGGGATGCTGCCACAGCATGGCTCGATGAGTGGTGCATAGGTCTGCGCCCAGGCTCGGAACCAGCGAACCCCAGGCCACGGAAGTGGAGCACGTGAACTTAACCACTGCACCACCAGGCCGGCCCTGACTTCCATTTCTAAACTTCTCCCAGTCTAGGATTTTCAAGTTCCTAAAATGAAACCATCTCATGCTCACTCTTTTAAATGCCTGAATCCCAAAGAACATGTAAGAGGCAAGTAAGCTGCTGCTACACTCACTCAGCCTCTGACTTCTGGGAAGCCTGCTTGAAATGGCTGAGTGCAATGACAGGGCTCGAAAGTGGGGGTACAGAGGTTCACATTTGAAAGGAACTCACCTTTATACAGTGTGTATTAAGGTTGACTGCTAGATCACCCTGCCCCCACATTTCAATGGCTTAACCTAAGGAAAGCTTATTTCTCACTTAGGAACAGTCCAACCCAAGGGTCCTAGTTCTATGGCTCTCCTCCCAGGCTTCTCAGGAACAGAAGCTCCTCCTATCTGTGGCTCTGCCTGTCTCCTGGGTCCTCAGAGTACTTTGCTTCCAGTTGTAGAGGACCACACGAGAGGCTTTTAGGGTGTAAGAAGTAGCATCTCTTACTTCTGCCCCATTCCATTGGCCAGATTTAGTCACATGATCCCACCTACCTTTCCAGGAGGAACTGGGAAATATAGTTTCACTGTGTGCCCAAAAGGAAGCTGACAGATGAATACCCAGTAGTGTCTATAGAAGTCCCTAAATAGTCAACTCAATCATAAGAAAAGAAAAGTAAAGAGGAACTTACCCTACCAGTCATGGAGACTGTCCACTGCTGGCCTCTCTGAGTTGTCGATGGCCCATTTTCCCACATGACCATTCATAGTGCTAACCTGAGTGTTTCTTGGCAGGAATAAAGTGAACCCCCTTTCCTTCTTTGGTTCTCTAAGAGAAGGTAATAGGACTTTCTTCAGTGTCTTGTCCTGGGATCAAAGTTAATAATAATAGTAGCTAGCATTTATTGAGCACATATTACATATCAGGCACTTACATGCATTATCTTAGAGTGGGGGCAAATCTCAAGGTCTGGATGAGATATGTGGAATTGAATAATGCAATTTAATTTACTTTTTCTATAAATGGCTTTAATTTCTATTTTGAATGCCCATTCTTCTGGGTTGCAGGAACGTCATTTCAGTTGATTTGGGCGCTTGCTCTAGCCCAGGTTTTTTCTAAGTCCCCAGGTGATGGGAGTAGCTGAGACTCCACGTCCTGGTGTTCATCTATCCATAGCGGCATCTGCCATTACCTCCTGTCAATGACAAAAATAAAACAACTTGAGTTTGATGTCCTTTATTCAAGGGAAAACAATCTATGGATGGGGGAGTAGAGGCCTCACAAGCAGTGGAGCACTGCTCCCGAGGGATTTGGGGCAAGAGTGGGTTTTATAGAGCCTTAGAAGAGGCAACGCGGACACAGGGCATGATTGGCTGGGAGGTCAGGGGTTTCCTTATAAGGCTTGAAGGTCCTGTTTTCTAGGGTAAGGTCGCTAGCTGAAGCTGAATTGGAGGATTGTGATTGGTGTATGTTAGGTTT
Source organism: Diceros bicornis minor (assembly GCF_020826845.1). Lineage (NCBI taxonomy): Eukaryota > Metazoa > Chordata > Mammalia > Perissodactyla > Rhinocerotidae > Diceros > Diceros bicornis. Next base: position 22,894,725 of record NC_080751.1, read on the forward strand.
ACGTGGCAGGTGTTTCCCGTAAGTGCAGGCTGACAGGTTTAGATTTGTGACATGGGCCGGGCCACTGGGGCGGCCTCCACTGTATGAACTTTATCAACCCAAATTTCGGGACTTGACATTCCATCAGGCCCCTGCCTGCGCTGCTCCTTTGCTCCACACCTTGAAGCCATGGTTCTCTCTGCTACCTCAGAACCACCTCCCACTTCACAGAGTCAAACCACTGTTTCCAGCACCTGGAGAGAGCCAAACACTCCCACCCCTGCTCAACCCTTCTGCCTGACAAATTTCTCTGCCCTGGAGCCAGGAGGCACACCACTACCTCCCCCCCAGGGGCGCAAGCCCCTGTCTCAGAAAGGACCCTACTACCAATGTTTTGCCTCTCCTCAGCTTCTCTACTCCCTTCCATAGTCTTGATAATCCTTATATGCCTATGTGGGAGATCAAGATTTGGCCACCCTGAAATCTATCTCTGTACCTTGGTTGTTTTCTCTGAGGACATTTGACCTCCCCCACTAACTGCCTAAAGAATTTAAAACAAAAGATCTGTTTCAGGAAGGAGTTATTATCATGATGGCTGTAAATATAATGTAAAATAGATGTTACAATAGAAAAGGCACCAACAAGCCCATCTTATCAGAAGTTCTGTCTCTGGCCACATTCTTTGGATGGCCCTGTAAGGAGGTGCCAGACAGACATTTACATTTATAAGGGAAATCTCCATTTGTAAAGGTATTTCCCTTTCTGTATTGGGAAGAGGGGGGATGACCTCCTCTCTAGAAACTTATCAATGTAAAAGGTGAGGCCTTAAATCTGCATAATAAACCTTACTCTTGTTTACTGTGCTTTAGTGGTAATCTCCTGTAACTGACTCCCCCCCCCCCCCGCCCCCAACATCCTCCTTTGTCATTGGCTGAACATGGTATTTAAGACGAGAATTTCTGCTATTGTGTTGAGAAACGCAGTGTCCCTGCTTTCCCCCATGTATACATGCTATTAAACTCGGTATTATTTTCTCCTGCTAACCTGTCTTGTTAATTATTTGGCCAGCCATAAGAACCTTAAGGAAAAGGGCAGAGGGAGATTCTCCCTCTCTCCCGACACCTAGTTCTCTGTTTTTCCATTTCTAATATTTAAGGCACAAACTTGATGCTTCAATTATTCAAGGGTTAAATTTTTGCAGTTCAAAAGGCCTCATTCTTACCACTCCTAAGTAGTTGTAGCTTTTCTGCCTTATCACTCCTCCCCTGAGGCAATAAATGCTACTGACTTCAAGGTGATAAGGAAAGACTACAGACTGAATGGGAAAAGGGCAAGGGATACTAGGAAATAAATATAGAATAAAAAAAATTTTTTTGTAAGTTTCTCAAAATATATTCCTGTCACAATCTTATTTACTCCTCAATGACCATTCTATGATACGGGAGCCGTTATGATCTCTGACAGATGAAGACACTAAGATGTGTTCTTAAGATCTACTTTGCCAGGACACTTTTTGGGGTATGGTGGGTGAAAGGGGTGAAGATCTTTTTGAATTGGTAAAAAAGTCTGGAGAAGGGCTATTTAAAAGACATTCAATATTATTACTTTTAAGCGCCGACACAACCGATATGAAATCTCGTCTAACAGAGACAAGTCTTAGACTTTCTTTAACAAATAGCTAGGGCACACTTGAAATTTGTAAGAAGCCTATTATTTGGAATGGATAAAACAAAAGGTTTGAGAACTTTCCTTTGAATTAAGTCCAACTGTCTCTTGAAATCTGTTTTAATGATTAGCTTATTAGAAAAATCCTTTTATTTACCAACAGTGTGAATGTAAAGTTTGCTTAATCATTCAATAAATATTGATTGAGGCCATTTCAAGGCCTATGTCTAAAGAGTAATGAGATTTTAAACTCTCCAATTTGCAGCATTCAGATTCTTTAAACTCCCTTCAACTGCTCCCTTCAACTTTAAAATGTTTTTCTAAAATTTAACAGTAAAGTTTCTTTATTCAATGAATACTTGAAGCAGGAGGCTTTACACTGGAGGTGGGGTCTGGGAGCCTCTCAGAGGAGAAAAGGTAGGTGAGGCCAGGGGAGAGGTGCTGAGAATAAGAAGAAGGTGAAGGCAATGCCTGGCACCACCCAGGTGTTACCGAACCAAAGTGGGTTTGCTTCTTGGTGAGTTGAAATCAAAGCCTTCACCAGAAGTAGTTGTCACACAAAGTAAGATTTATTTGCAGCAAATAAGGAGCCCACGGGGAATTATTTCCAGAGCTGTGGCTTCCGAGCAAGGGAAAGCAGGGGCCTTTTATTTCAGATGGGGAATGAATATTCATAAGGGGGAGGTGGGTATTCACTCCAGCAGACCCAGTTGGAAAACATGCTTCCCCATACATCGAATGCTACGGTAATAAGGCCCAAGCTCCTCTTGGGGTGGAGATCTTAACATTAAAATGAAGCAAAAGTAATGTCCTGGGCACTTCTCAGGCCTATGCAGGCATTGCTCTTGTGGTGGGGTTTGGACTGGTTCAGGGCGGTTGGTGATTGCATCTCTTAACATAACTAAAAAAACCATTTGAAGAAGCAATCAAGTGCTTCCGAAACCTCTTTTGAGTTACTCAGGGCGGTTAGTTGATGACACAGGCACCAATGAAATGCTGGAGGAATGACTGAAACCGCAAGGGTGCAAAAGGGCTGAAACTCTCTCTCCAGTCCCTCCTGGGACTGAGGTATTCTCCTGGGAGAATACCTCAATTTTCCATGGAATGCTCCCTCACTGACCTGCCTTGACTGAACCTTGGTGCTCCAGGATGACTGGGCTTTTCTCATACCCCAGTGAAGCCCATTCGCACCTTAGCCTCATAGCACCAGACAGCCCAGCAGAAAAATCTGCAGAAGCTTAAGACACAACAGCAGAGATGAACCAAAGATGGGCATGCAGATGGATTTTTGGAGAGGGTGGGTTCCTGCAAGGATAGTAGCCAAGGATAGGTGGCAAGGGAACGTGGCTGGGGCTATCACTTCTAAAAGGAACCATGGTAAAAGGTTATTTTTGAAGCTCAGAGACCTTTGCTAAGGATTCCAAATAGCGCTTATTAGAGAGCCTCCAGAGAACTCCTAACCTATGTGTCCAGATTCAACCAGTGCCCATCATCTTATGGTGGAAGAATCAGCCACCTTAGAAGGAAGGACGCCTGGCACCTCTGAAGCTTTGCAGGCACTGGGCTCAGTGGTTCCCGAGACGCTCACCTTTTGTTAGAAAAGACAGCAGCTTCCTGTGGGCAGTGGGAAGACTGGGGCCCTTCTTGGAAGAGCTTGGTGCAGCCTGCACTGGCATCTTGAACAAGAGGTATCTAAGTGTTGTTCATATTGCCACCTAACTTCTTTTTCAAACACCAGAATCAATAATGGCCATTTCCAATAGTTGGGTGTGTTCATAATTAAGCCTTAAGGTGACTGTAAAGGAAGGAGTCAGGCTGTCCTGGCTTCACCACTTTTTAGGTGTGGTAGATTAAAGGTGGCTGCAAATTCTTTCCCACTCCTCCTCCCATTGAGAGATGGAATCTATTCTCCCTGTCCTTTAACCTAGGCTGGGCCTGTGATTCACTTTGACCAGGAGGATGCAGTAGAAGTGATGCTAGGATAGAAGAAGACTGGGAGCTTCTGCTGGGGTCTCTCAGAATGCTTGTTCTTGGAACAGTCCCTCTCAGAGAGGCTACGTGTAGGCACTCTGGGTGACAGCCCCAGCCAGCAGTTGTTCAGCAAAGTTGTGCTTGGAAATCCAGCTCAGCAGACCCTTCAGATAATTGCAGCCACAGCCAACATCTAACTGCAGCTGCACGAGAGACCCCAAGTGAGAACCACCCAGCTGAGCTCCAGAGAACCATGAGCAATAATAATAAAGTGTTGTTTTTTCTTCTTTTTTGTGTGTGTGAGGAAGATCAGCCCTGAGCTAACATCCATGCCAATCCTCCTCTTTTTGCTGAGGAAGACTGGCTGTGGGCTAACATCTGTGCCCATCTTCCTCCACTTTATATGGGACACCGCCACAGTATGGCCTGACAAGCAGTGCGTCGGTGCGCGCCCGGGATCCGAACCCGGGCGGCCAGCAGCGGAGCGGGTGTACTTAATTGCTACGCTACAGGGCCAGCCCCAATCAAGTGTTGTTTTAAGTCACTACGTATTGGGATGTGTGTCGAGTATGACTTCAGGTGAGATACTTAACCACTCAGAGGTTTCGTTCCCTTCTGTAAAATGGGCAAAATAGCAGTCTCTACCTCATAGAGCTGTTGTGATAGGAATGTAATAATGGTGGAAGTGCCGAGCACAGGGCTGGCACACAGTAGGTCATCAATAAATGCCAGGCTCCTTCCTGCCCCTTCTCCAGGAGGTCATATATCCCAGATGTGAGTGAATCTTGGCTGCTGCTCTGAACTTCCTGGGCAAACACCCAACTTTCCTCGCAGGGAACGCCGCAGGTCAAATTCGATTTTTTCTTTCTGGGGCAATCTGTGACCCCCTTAGGAAAAATATCACCACCTTGTATGAGGAAAATTGCGTGTTTTTTTTTTTTTCTCCTCAATTTAAGGGATCAAGGAATTAAGTCTTCGCCTCCCCCCCCTTTTTTTTTAAACAAGAAATATGCTTGCTCACACTGAAAAGTACCGGCATGAAATAAAACAACTCCCCTTCTGTTTCACAGCCCCCAGGTTTTCTTCAACACCCCAGCCCTGGAGAGCCACAGATTGCACAGCGGGCAGACTTTGTTGAACAGATGAACAACTGTGGCTTAATCTGTTTTGGAAAAAAAAAAAAAAGGCCTGAAGCAATTGATAAACAAGAGGCTGAGGTCAGCGTGAAGGAAGCGTAAAACGAGGCCAGATTGGGGAACGTTGAAACGTCAGCCTCTTTCATCCCCTGTCCTGGACTGGGCGTGTGGGTAGTAGTCAGGCCTAATCCGCTGGGAAAGGGGCTGTGAGAACCTCTTGGATTGCCTGAGTTTGGAGTTATGTTTTCAACATTATTCAAAATTATTTTAAAATTTATTTTTCTTATTTTGTTTTATTTATTTATTTATTTAATTTATTAAAAATAATTTTTTTGAAAATTGTATCAGAATATAACATAGAAAAGGGCACAAATCTTAAGCACAGGCAAATGAGCGCTCATAAACTGAACGTGTCCCGAAACCAGCACCCAGGTCAAGAACAGAAGATTAGTGGCACCCCAGAAAACCCCCATGTCCCCCCCACAAGAAGAATCACTCTCCTGACTTATAATCTCATTATTTTTAGGAGCTCATACACATTCATCTGTGTTCTTCTAGAGACATTCTACACGTATACAAGAATACAGATGTTATTAGTTTGCACAAATGCAGTAAAATGTATTTTGCACACTGTGTAGAATATTTTCCTGACTGTGCTGCCTCTGCCTTTTTTCACATTTATCTTGGTGATCATTCCATACCACTACATAGAAAGCAGCCAGATTTCTTTACTGGTCACATAATAGACCATTGTTCGAATATATCACAATTTATTTAATTTTATTTAAAGGCAAAGATGTTGTGTCCAACCCTTTTGGAGCTGGCTTTTTTAAAAAAAGGTATTCTTGAGCTATCTTTATTTTCCTTTAGATTTAAGGCGACAACTAGGCACTGCTCTCTGGAAGCCTTAAAAATATTACTACTAGTTCTTACTCTATTCAGAAATGTGCTGGGTGTGGTACCACCGGGGGTGGTCGCCTATTCTATTGCCTTGTCCTGTTAGGACTCACTTGTTCCATGTTTGAATATGTATCCAGGAAGTGGAAATAATGTCCCTGACACCCCCACTTCCTTTTCTGGCAAATCAGTGTCCAGCGAATGAATCCAACTACTTTCACCCAGCGAATGAATCCAACTACTTTCACCCACCCCCTTCCTTCAGTCAGCTGCTTACCCGGCATTGTCCAGGCTGAAATCTGCAGATTTCGGAAGACGGACCTCAAGAGCTCTTCCAGACAAGGCTAGTTGGAGGAACCATTGTTGGTTTTGATTAAACCAAGCCTTCCCCTTCTGCCTGCCTTTTCCTCCTTCTGCAGGTTCTTTTCATCCCTCACCTCCAGCCCCAGGTCTCTCCCTGCTCTGAACTCAGCTCTCAGAATCGTTTAGACTTAGCGTGAGTTCATCAGTGTCAACTTCTTTCTCCTAGTGGTATTTGCCTTTTAAATTTCTTACCTGCCATAACTATAGAACAAAAGGCTTTATCTCCTTAAGACTTTTTAATTCCCTGACAGCAGGAAGAATTGTATATTTGGGGGTTGGGGCAATCTCCTCATCTCCCTCCTTCACTACCAGAATCACACCTGTCCCTTCCCAGCCCTCAGAGGACAGGTGGGAAGGGGCAGGCCTGGCTGGGTCAGGGCCTCAGGGTGATGAAGGAGTTTCTCAGTATCTGCTACCTCCAGCGGAAAGGCAAATGCCACCAGCTTGTGCAAAGGGGTGCTAAAGGCTGAGCTGCAGAGATGTGTCCTCCGGAGGCGGGGTCACAGGCAAGAATCGGGGGCGGGGGCAGCCCTAATTCAGCATAGGAGGGAAGTGTAACACCAGGAGCAAGGATCACTGGATCACCTCCTGGAACTGCCAACCACACCTTCTCTGGGCCTCAGAGAAGGTAATAACGGTAACCACGTGGTAGAGTTGTCATAAAGATTAAATGAGTTGATATATAGCTGTGGTAAGTGCTCTATAAATGTTAGCTCTAATTCTTATATGAGATGGCCAGATGCAGAGGCCCCACTTCCTATTACCAGCGACCGGGGTAGCTCTGTCACCGCTCCATTTCTCCTCCTCTGGTTTGCCCTGCTTTCTCGGCTGGGCCCGAGTGGACAGCTCAGGCTCTTCCTGCCTGAGCTGTTCTTCTAGTCTCCGGCAGACTCCTTCTGGCCCCTTCCTCATGCCTGCCGCCTTAGCCAGGAAGCCTTCTCTCTTCCACTCTTCCTCCACAGGATTGTCACTGCCTTGCCTTCCTTTCATGAGGGACAGAAAGCCCACTGCAAACCAAAGAAAAAAAAGAAATCTTCTTTCCGTAGTGCTTTTGTGTCTCTTTTTTCCCTAGACTTTGCATTGTCCAGTCTCCTCCCAAACTCTCAACTCTGGTGTCTCCCTGCCCCCGCCCTTTGTATGTACCGAGGACAAATCTGGCGTTAGAAGAGAAGGACCCACCATCCTGACACTTGGGACTTTCCTGAGGTCAATGACAGCTGACACATCCCTGTCCATCGGCACCCACGTCTGTGCAGGAAGAGAAGGGCAACAGAACTGAACACTTGAGCGTTGTGAGGACCTACGACACAGACCTGGCTCTGTTCTAGGCATTTTACACTTTGCTCTTTCACTTAATACTCACTGCAGCCCTCCGACGTGGGTATAAGGACCATTCTGTAGGTTTTCAAACTGAGGCTCAGAGCAGGTACATATCAAGGTCTTATCACTGCTAAGTAGCAGAAATGGGATTTGAACCCAGATCTGCCTGCTTCCAGAGCCCAGGCGTGTTAGAGAAAATGTGAGCCAGTGGGACTTTGGACAGGAATAACGTTTTACATTCTGTTTTGTGTTTGGATCAACTACTCTGAGAAGCGGTATTTTCTACTTTTGAACTTGGCATGCACGATGTCTTTGGTGAAGATTGCAAGCTTCGTCTTGTCCACGCATAGATTTGATTTTGAAATAGCCAGATTGTAGACATTTGAAAGTAGCTTTGCCAAGATTCACACAGCACGTTGGTTTTCCTAAACTTCTTCTTTTTTGTGTGTGAGGAAGATCATCCCTGAGCTAACATCCATGCCAATCCTCCTGTTTTTGCCAAGGAAGACCGGCCCTGAGCTAACATCTATTGCCAATCCCCCTCCTTTTTTTCCCTTTTTATCCCCAAAGCCCCAGTGGATAGTTGTATGTCATAGTTGCACATCCTTCTAGTTGCTGTATGTGGGACGCGGCCTCAGCATGGCCGGAGAAGCGGCGCATCGGTGCGCGCCCAGGATCCGAACCCAGGCCGCCAGTAGCGCATCGTGCGCACTTAACCACTAAGCCACGGGGCTAGCCCCATCTCAAACTTCTGGAATATATTCCTCCATAAATAAATCTCCCAGAACAGAGCAGGAATTAGGGAGATGGGTCCAGGGGCTCCCCACCTCCAGTGAGGGGCTCGTCAGGGCAGAAGCACATCATAAAAGGCATTGGCAAGAAAACCAGTGGATAGAAAATGGTGCCTCATCATGTGAGCTCCTAAAATGGAGCTCACTTGAGAGTTTTATTCAAAGTGAGCAACACTCACCTTCATGGTTGACCAAGAGCAATAGCATTCAACAACGTTCTTTTGTAGCTCCAAATCTGTTGGAGATTTATGAAATGTCTAAGTAGAGGCTCAGTCTTTTCTTCTACCCAAGGTCTTCCCAACCTGTTCCCCTCAAGGTATAAACCACTCTCCCTCTGAATTTTTGCCTGAAGCTCTCATCTGAGCTAGACTGCCTAATGGTGTATCTAGTTTTCTAGTATTAAACAGAGGGACTGCACTGGGTGAATAGTGTTCCCCTAAAATCCATGTCCACCCAGAACCTCAAAATGTGACCTTCTTTGGAAATAGGGTCTTTGCAGATGCAGTTAGCTAAATTAATCATCCTGGATTAGGGTGGGCCCTAAATTCAGTGACTGGTGTCCTCCTAAGAGAAAGAAGAGGGAGAATCAGACACACAGACACAGACGAGGAAGAAGGCCGCTTGCCGATGGAGGCATAGATTGGAGCCACGCGCCAACAAGCCACACAACACCAAGGATTGCCGGGAAACCCCAGAAGCTAGGAAGAGGCAAGGAAGGAGTCTCCCCTGGAGACTTTAGGGGGAGCGTGGCCCAGCTGACACCTTGATTTCAGACTTCTAGCCTCCAGAACTGTGAGAGAATACATTTCTGTTGTTTAAGTCACCCGGTTTGTGATCATTTGTTATGGCAGCCCTAGGAAACTAGCGCAGGGACTCGCATTTGGCTCTTTAAATAAAAAACTTCCCTTATTATGAACATTTCCATGGGCTTTGTCTTGTTTTTACACAAGGTTCTCTGGGCCTCAATTTTCTCACCTAAAGACTGTGTATCAGTCAGCTATTGCTGCATCAAAACCACCCGACACTCAGTGGCATAAACCGTGAGCATGTATTACCAGGCTCACAGGTCTGTGGGGTGGCTGGGTGGCTCTGCTCCACACGTCTCTCACTCTTCTGAGACCTACAGGCCTCCTGGGCATCTTCTTATGGCAATGGCAGAAGCCCAAGTGAGGAAGCCCCACTGCGTAGGTACATTTAAAGCCTCTGCATGTGTCACATCTGCTAACTTCCCATTGGCCAAACAAAATCACAAGGCCAAGCCCAACATCAATGGTGTAGGAAGTACCCTCTGCTCACAGTGAGAGGGGATAGGAGGGAATATTTGTTCAACAATAATCCCAACTATCACAGATGGGATAATACCTACTGCTGTATACTGAATGTTTATGTACCCCCAAAATTCATATGTTGAAACCTAATCCCCAATGTGATGGTATTTTGAGGTGAGGCATTTGAGAGGTGATTAAGTCATGAAGGTAGCATCCTCCTGAGTGGGATTAGTGCCCTCATAAAGAGAGTCCAGAGAGCTCCCTTGGCCCTTCCTCCATGTGAAGACACGGTAAAAAGACAGCCATCTATGAACCAGGAACCAGTCCTCTCCAGACACGGAATCTGCTGGTGCCTTAATCTTGGTCTTTCCAGCCTCTAGAACTGTGAGAAATAAATTTCTATTTGTTTATAAGCCACCTAGTCTATGGTGTTTTTGTTATAGCAGCCCAAATGGACTGACACCCATTTAGCAGAGTTATTGAGAAGTGTATGGATGTGTAACTAAACTGGTATAATGATAATCAACATTTATTGAATGGCAGGCACCTTGCTAGATGTTTTACCGGAGTTTGGTTATCTATTGCAGCATAAAAAACAATCCTAAAACTTGGGGGCTTGAAACAACAACCATTTCATTTACTCACGGTTCTGTGGGTCAGGAATCCAAGCAGGCTCAGTTTGGTTCTGCTCCACATGTGTCAGCTGGGGTCATTTATTCCACTGCATTCAGCTGGTGGCTGGGCTGGGCGGGAAGGACCCAGAAGGCTTCACTCACATGTCTGACAAATTGGTGCTCCTCCCTGGGGAAGTGTGGGCTTCCTCACAGCATGGCAATTCACCATAGTTGGATTGCTTACGTGACAGCTGACTTCCAAGAGGGGTGAAATTGGAAACTACAGATCTCTTAAGGCCTATCCCCAGCATAATTCTGCCTCATTCTATTGGTCTATTTGAGTTTCCTATTGCAGCTGCAAAAAATTACTGGAAATTTAGTGGCTTAAAACAACACAAATTTATTATCTTACAGTTTTGGAGATCAGAAGTCTAAAATAGAACTCATTGGGCTGGAACCAAAACTGTCAGCAGGGCTGTGTTCCTTCCTGGGGGCTCTAGAGGAGAATCCATTTTCTTGCCTTTTCTGTTTTCTAGAGGCTGCCCACATTACTTGGCTTGCGGCCCCTTCCATCTTCAAATCTAGCAATGGACGGTCAAATCTTTCTCACCCTGTGTCATTCTGACTCTGACTCTCCTGCCACCCTCTTCACTTCTAAGGACCCTTATGATTTCATTAGGCCGCCTGGATAACCCAGGATAATCTCCCCACCTCAAGGTCAGTTGATTAGCCACCTTAATTCATCTGCAACTTTTATTCCTCTTTGCTATGTAATGTAATATATTCACAGGTTCTGGAGACTAGGACATAGACATATTGGGGGGGAGGGTCATTATTCTGCTGATCACAGGGTCAAAACCAGTGACAGGGACAGCCTAGGCTCAAGGGGAAGGGAAATAGACTCCACTGTTTAACAGGAGGAATAGCAAAGCTTCTGTGGCTCTCTTTAAGCCATCGGAATATGCATTAACTCATGTAATCCTCACACAGCTCCATGAGGTGGGTACTGGTATCCACATTTGAAAGCAGGAAACTGAGAGCAGAGGTGTTAATAACTGGGCTAAGTTTAGCCAGCTGGTGAGCAGGAGAGCTGGGTTTCTAATCTAGGCCATTTGGCAGAGGAGCTGGAGCACTGCTGTGCATGGCATGCCTGGTGTTCAGCAGATGTTTGTTTTCCCCTTCTCCATTGATCCTGTTTTTTTCAGCCCCTTAAGGGCAGGAAGCTGGCATCCCCTGTACCCCGTTAAACACACGAATCTCTCTCACACACACACTCACACGCACATAGGGCTTGTGGTAAAGTCCCCTTAATAAACAGGATGGAGTGATATCTATTTAAGTAAATATAAACTTAGTTTTGATTTTCCAACCGTGCCCTGACTGGTTACTAGTTTTCTTGTGATTTCTCTCTACCTGGTTTCTGACCCATCCATGGAACTGCCACCCAACTTCTACACTTTTTTGGCTTTTTGACTCAAACTCACTTCTGGCTGCTAGTCCTTATTCTCAGACATTGTCTTTGTAGTGTGGGGACCCTTCCCCTCTCTAAGGGGACCCCTGGCCCCAGCATTCCTCACCTACTCTGCAGGCCCGGACTGGTCTCCCAGAGCAAACCTCTGCTTGCCACAGCTGGGACAGCAGTGGTGCAGGCCCCGGAACCGGAAGTTACAGGGCCATCCCCAGGGGAGTGGAGGTGACGGTATCCAAAATCAGCATCGCATCTGAACACATTCGAACTTGGGTGGGTTTTGAGATCGATGTGTGTGGTGTGTGGACTGTACTCCCAGCACTGGAGGACAGTCAGGAGTGTGACACTCTAGCCTAAATCACCGCTCAGTTTGAGCCAAGTTCCCCACTTCCCACTCCAGAACCCACGAAAGAAGCCCGGTGTCACAACAGTCCTGCAGACAGAAGTGGACGCGTGCCTTGTGAACTGAGTAAGGCTTTTTGGATTCATTTACAAACAAACATATACTGAGCACTTGTTATGAACCAGTCGCTGTGCTGGGCACAGAGGACAAGGATAAATACATTAGACAGTTCCTGCCCTCAAGGAACCCACAGTTAATTATAAGAGATATTATCCACATTTTATACCTGGGCACGTAAAGTCTAAAGATGGTAACCACTATATATGTCTACCAATAAGGCAAGCGTTTTCTCCCCTAAAATTGTCATTGGTCAGAAAGGAGGGAGGTACTTTATCTTTGGGTCAGTAAAGGAAAAACATACTCCTGTGTGTCTTCTTTACCACTCCCATTCAACACTTCTGACACTTCTGGTCATCAGATGTGTGCATTTTGCACACATCAAACAATTCTGTGACACCAGTTGGGTGTCCTAAAACTTAATTCTGAAGCCATCTACCTGGAGATAGCATCAGATCTCACAAGTTAAGGATTCAGCCCCACAAGACTGCCCTCTCAGCCCCAATTCAGATGCCAATCTCAAGTTCAGGTTGTCACCTGTGCTTCCGACTGACTGGCTATAAATCGGAGGACCCCTTTCTCAGGTTCAATTTATTTGCTAGAGCGTCTCACAGAACCCAGGAAAACACTTTACTTATTAGATTATCTGTTTGTTATGAAACGATATACTAACTCGGGGATGACCAGATAGAAGAGATGCAGAGGGCAAGTTACACAGGAAGAGGCCAGAGCCTCCACGCCCCCTCTGGACACACCACTCTCATGGCCCCTCCACGTGCTCACCAACTAGGAAGCTCTCTGGACTCCGTCCTTTTTGGATTTTTACGGAGGCTTCATCACACGGGCATGACTGATTAAATCATTGGCCATTGGTGATTGATTCAACCTCCAGCTCCTTTCCCCTCCCCAGCCCTCCAAATCACATGATTGGTTCTGCTGGCAACCAGCCCCCATCCTAAGGTTATCTTGGGGCTTCCCAAAAATCACCTCATTAAGATAAACTCAGGTGTGTTTGAAAGGGGCTTGTTACAGGAATAACAAAAGATACCCATTTCGCTTTTATGACTCATCACTTAGGAAATTTCAAAGGTTTTAAGAACTCTGTGCCAGAAATGGCGATGAAGAACAAATATATATTTCTTAATGTATCTTAAATCACAATATCACCGGGTCTTTGCAATGTCTCTCATGTTACACCAAGACTTTCTAAATTTTTTATATTTAACAACCATAGTACAGTTTGAGGAAGACATTAGCCTAAAATAACCTCAATTCATGCTGGTTTTGGAAGCTTAGGGAGGTCACCGACTCAGCACAAAAGGAGGTGAGAAAATGTAACACAGATTTGTTAGTTATTCCTGGGAATATGACTTCACATTTGCAATGCTGGAAGTTGCTATAAACAAGCCTTTTATGATCACTTTATAAAGCAGAACAGTGAGTAGTTGTGTCGGAGAGACCAGTGAAAACACGAACTGACTAATGCTATGCGAATGGGCACTCTGTGGTTTGGGATAAAATTTCCAGTGACAGCATCCCACACGGGTCCAAGAGAATCTCCAACAACCCAGATGGAAGTGAGAATGCCTAATAAATGGCTCTCGTGACAATGAGGACGCTGATGACCAAGAGGCATGTGAAGAGTTTGGATGGATTTGTTTTATGAAATATGAGAGTGGAAAAAAAGTATTTATAAATTTATTATATTGTATAAATGGTATTAAACATGTAAGTATCACTAAATTCATAAATTGAATAAGCCTATCACAATTTCATCTATGTCACTGAAAGTTTTATGTGCTCAGGTTGACCAAAATATCATGGCAGATTTCCCCATTGGAAAGTTTAGGGCTGCCTTATACTCGGTGCCAACTTCCATTTGGGCACACATGGAAACTTTGCCCAAAGTCAGACACCAGCAGAGGCAGAGCCAGATCTGTCTGACCCACTCACGCATCTGCCTTAATTCCTCAATCAGACCAGGTTCCATAAAATCTGAGACGATGGTCCCTGCCCCCGCTGTGCATCTATTTCATTGCATTTCAACTCAGAGCATTTACTGAACCCCCAATACAAGGGAAGAATTATTTTCCAAGTCTGTAAATCACTTTTAGTACTGAACTCAGGGAGAAGAGGCTGACTTTTAAGATTGAGGAAAAAGGGTAGTTTGACTAAGAATAGCATTGGATTCGGCCTTTGTAGGCCATTCTCCTGGTTACGCAATGCGAGTTCTAGCCTTCTCTGTCCTCTTGCTTACTTCCTGAGAAGGATGAAAAAATGCCTGTAACCTCAGCCCCAGTAGGACAGCTCCAGGAGCAAATAAACGTGCAATCTCCCTTTGTCAGCTTTAAAATAATAAACAAACAAACCTCATTCGTCTCTTTGGGCAACAGGATGTTACTTTTTTCTTTATACTTCGCAGTATCACATAAACTTTCTACATGAGCGTGTATTATCTTTAATTAGAAAAAAAAATCAGTAAATATTCATTTTTGAAAACACACAACTATTAGGCTCCAGAATTTCAATTTCACTTTCCAGATTTGCATTGAGCCCACCTCACACTTAGCATCTTTCCTTCCTATTATTCCAGGCTAGGAGAACCCAACACCTGCCTGTGGGTAATATAGGCAGGGCTCCCCTCTCTCAGGGCCTGCCTGCCATCCCACCCCTCCTTCCCCCAGGATGCCAGGAGAACTATGCCTGAAGGAAAAGCAACAGAAAGATGCCCCAATAGAGCTCGTCCTATGTCTTTTGTGTGTGTGGTCAACATTATTATGTCTCTCCCTGAGATTCTCCTCTAGGGCCACATCCTTGCAAATATATCAAGTCCCTAAAAGTTCTGTGAAATAAAGTGGAAGACCGTGTATGACTCAGAGCAAGCTGTGCAACCTCTCTGAGCTGGCATTTGCTCATCTGTAAAATGAGTGATTGGATCCAAAAGGAAGAAGGCAAGAGAGCATGGTTTGGGGAGACTGACAGGACTGGATTCAGATCCTGACTGCTTATTGCTGGGCAAGAAGTGGAGCCTTAGTTTCTTCATTTGAAAGCAAACTTCTAGTGAAGATTAAATATAGCATATACTCTATACTGTAGAATATATACTGGTACATCCTATATGCTAAAATAAATGATAGTAATGGTTGTTATAATTACTACTACTATGTAGGTGAAAGGGCCTGTTTCTCTCAAAACAAAGCCATAAAGCATAAGGCTGCCAGCTCAGCTGTACAAGCTGTGCACTGCACAACTCCAGGGGGTGTCATCCACATGGAACACAATGTTTAGTGGTGCCCTGAGAGAGCTCTAAATAAATTTTAGATATTACTTTTATTAAGATTAACAAAGAGGAAATACAGGACTTTTCTTGTTATGTTGGGCACAACCAAGGCCCCCTAAATTGATAAAATAGATACCTAGAACACTCCTTTTTTATTATTATTATTTTATTATTTTATTGAGGTCATAATAGTTTATAACATTGTGAAATTCAGTTGTACATTATTATTTGTCAGTCACCATATATATGTGCCCCTTTACGCCTTATGCCCACCCCCAGCCCCCTTCCCCTCTGGTAACCACTAATTTGTTCTCTTTGTCCATATGTTTGTTTATCTTCCACATATGAGTGAAATCATGTGCTGTTTGTCTTTCTCTGTCTGGCTTATTTCGCTTAACATAATACTCTCAAGGTCCATCCATGTTGTTGCAAATGGGACAATTTTGACTTTTTTATAGCTGAGTAGTATTCCATTGTATATATGTACCACATCTTCTTTATGCATTCATCAGTTGGTGGGCACTTGGGTTACCTCCATGTCTTGGCTATTGTGAATAATGCTTCAGTGAACATAGGGGTGCATAAGTCTATTTGAATTGTTGATTTCAAGTTCTTTGGATAAATACCCAGTAGTGGGATAGCTGGGTCATATGGTATTATTTTTTTTGTGTGTGAGGAAGATCAGCCCTGAGCTAACATCCATGCTAATCCTCCTCTTTATTTTTTTATTTTTTATTTTTTTTGCTGAGGAAGACCGGCTCTGAGCAAACATCTATTGCCAATCCTCCTCCTTTTTTTCCCCAGGGCCCCAGTAGATAGTTGTATGTCACAGTTGCACATCCTTCTAGTTGCTGTATGTGGGACGCGGCCTCAGCATGGCTGGAGAAGCGGTGCGTCGGCGCACGCCCGGGATCCAAGCCCGGCCCGCCAGTAGCGGAGCGCGTGCACTTAACCGCTAAGCCACGGGGCCGGCCCCATATGCTATTTTTATTTTTAATTTTTTGAGAAATCTCCATACTGTTTTCCATAGTGGCTGCACAAGTTTGCATTCCCACCAGCAGTGTATGAGGGTTCCCTTTTCTCTATATCCACTCCAACACTGTTATTTTTTGTCTTGGTAGTTATAGCCATTCTAACGGGTGTAAGGTGATATCTCATTGTAGTTTTGATTTGCATTTCCCTAATGATTAGTGATGTTGAACATCTTTTCATATGCCTGTTGGCCATCTGTATATCTTCTTTGGAAAAATGTCTGTTTATATCCTCTGCTCATGTTTTGATCGGGTTGTTTGTTTTTTTGTTGTTGAGTTGTATGAGTTCTTTATATATTTTGGAGATTAACTCCTTGTTGGATATACGGTTTGCAAATATTTTCTCCCAGTTGTTGGGTTGTCTTTTCATTTTGTTCATGGTTTCCTTTGCCTTGCAGAAGCTCTTTAGTCTGATGTAGTCCCATTTATAGAACACTCCCTTTTTAAAGAAAGGTGCTGAACCTTCTGGGAAGGACTTGTTAACTTACAAAAAAAAAAAAAGCCAAAAATTAGAGTTCTGCCTTTCCGAGCCTATCACTCACCTTCAAGCAATTTTTTCTAAAAGTTAGTGGTGAAGATACGAGGGTGAGAGTTGTCCTGGAGTCCTGGGCATTTCCCTTCCCCCCAAGCCAAGTGAGGGGACCCAAGAGGTGGACCCAGAGAGCTTGACATGGGTTTCCTACAGTTAGGAAGACTGGAACAGTTCAGTGGAGAGGTGCTGGCTGCTCCGGGCCCTGATGGCTGAGTGAGGGGAGTGCTGCAGAGGAATGAGGCTATGTTCCAAGCAAGGTCTCAGAGTCTCAGAGGGTCTCCTCAGCAGAAAGGGACCAGAATGGACATAGTGGGAAAAGAGTTGGCTTGAGTTGTTTTCAAATTTCTTTTAAGATCTTTTAAGCTCTGCTTGCCAGGGCAGATGACCATGGGGTGGGGGCGGGGTTGGCACGTGTGTGGGGAGATGCTCTATCAACAAAAGCAGGAGCCAAAGGGGGCTTTAAGTGGTGGGCTGCAGGGGCACAGCCCTTGCTAAGGAACACTGAGCATGTGCCCACTGCCCCCCAAACCAGGGTCTCAAGAAAGCCTACCAAAGCGTGAAGGGTCTCCTGTGCCACTTCACAATGGCTCTTTAGAATGGCCCCAGTCATCTGGGCAGCTTCTGCCCTTTACCTGTCTTTGGTCCCCACACCCCATCCTGGAGGAGCCAGAGGCTAAAGGAGGAACAGAAGAATAGAGAGAAAAATGTGAGACATTTAGGATTTCCAAGGCTGGGGCAGGAAGGCAAGCTTTAAACTGAGTGAGAGAGTGAGGGTTTGATTGAGGTTGGGCTAGTAGGAGACTCTTTGAGTAATACGTGAGTAAGCCTGGGAAAGCTGTGGGATCTGTCCATCTGATATCATCCAGAGGTGGGGGACCAACAGAGCAGGTGTGACAAAAACAAAGCCATTTCCGGATTTTAGCGCGTGGGCCCAGCTTGATCAATCAGAGTAACGTCCTTGATCAATGCTGCTTCTGGCCTCTCCCTCGCTAAGTTCCTTCCTTCCAGGCCCCGGCCAGGAAAACCTACCCATGGCTGCACTCTCTGCTCCAAGTGTCCGCCTCCCTGGAATGACATGTGCTTCTGTCTCTCCAGCTAAAATGAACGTCCCCCAAGGGCAGGGGCTGTGTCTCTTCTCATCCTCAACCCTTAGCACAAAGGCATTAAAAGTTTATTATTGAAGAGGATGAAAGACCCTTGGTACCAGAGTCAAGGTGTACAGATGATGGTGGGGTAGGGGGAAGGAGTACAGAAAATGGAGATGATGGATACAACAGACAAGGTTCGTGCTCATCTCCCTTCATATCTGAGGCAGCCATGAAACTATGCTCTTAGATTTTAGGAATGAGGAGAAACCATGCACTTCCATCATAACCTCTCCAAAACTACACTTCTCTGACTTAAAAATTCAATTAGAAACTTAACAGAAGTACAGTAAAAGCTATGTTTTTCTGGCCTTCTACTAACTAGAAATATCCAGTTTACCACCCATCTGCTTTCCATGAGATTAACCGTTGTTCTTGTGATGACCCAAGGCACTGGAAAATTCTGAAATCCTGAAGTCCTGGTCATCTCAGGAAGTCTGAGTTCTACAGCATCAGAATTGGCTGTGAAGCATATATTACTGTACATAAAGTCTTCAAATGGTTGCTCTTTATCAATCCAAATCACCAGTTAACCTGAACATCCCATTCCTCGATCATGTCAGATAACAAACATTTCTCATACTTGGTGGTCAGGCTCAACTCTGAGAGATATAGAAACGGAAGAAGAAAGTGTCCTCCTTCTTGCTCAGGTAAACCTTTACGCCAAATAAATCTCTCCAGGGCCGATGTCAGATGGGTGATGTTCAAGATGAAACAAAGTGATGAACCTACATGGAAATATATATCCCTTATCTGTATACTTTTATAGATGGATGTCTCAGGAACTCAAGAAAATGCCTTTTCCCCCCAAAATACCGACTCCACTACAATTTCTTGGCAGTTCACAATCAGAGTACACTGGGGAGACTGAATTATTTTACTCCAAATTTGTAGAAACACGTTGTTCTCAGAAAACTGTGCTGAAGTCTGAGTGTCAGCTTGTCTGATCATTTGGGGTTGTCCCAGCTGTGCAAAAACTGTTGGTTTATCCTTCTGGACATCACAGTGTCGCTAAATGCAGAGTCAATGTCCACTCAGAAGTTGTGAGTTTATTTGAATAACATTCTTATGCCAACAGGAAAATGAATGTCCATGGTGGATTGATGTGTAGGAAATTGTTAGATGTGGAGGGGCAGGAAGGGGGATGGTAGGGAGAAAAGTAAAAAAAAAAAAAACACCAGGAGGTCATCTCAGAGAATTAAGAAATCCAGATCTTTTCATTTATAAGCCTCAGATCTTTCTGGGCTTCCATCTGGCTTCCATTTCTAACTCCTTGTCTTCTAAAAAAGAGAATAAAGATGGTTTTAAAACTAAATGTGAGCCCTTCCATGAGAAAAGAGCTCTTCTCTTCCCCTGTTTAGCCTGGTAGCAGAATTTTCTTTTGCACTATTAAAAATGGTGTGGGCCACCTTTTCTCCAAAAACACACGAAGCTGCTGCATAACTCTTTTCCAAATAATTAATCTTTCCAGTGGAATCTTTCAAAGCCCCACATTTCCTGTTATTTTATACAGCTGCAATTTGTAACTGGAGCTCCTGCCCAGTGTTCCATGGGCAAAATGCCAAATCCACTACATTTCACCTACCAAGGTGCCCCGCACGAATAATCCTTAACCACAAGTTAAACAGTTCGGTCCTGTTCTAGCCGAAAAGAAAAGCCTAAGGAACAAAAGACTTTTAACATGCTCCTGTGTTAAAATGTTAGTGGATGCTCACAATATTTTATTTTCCAGTGTCAACATTTGGAAGTATCACCAGGATGCCACAATAAAAGAAGAGTTTTCAAAAATGGATCGGTTCTTGTGTTAAGCTAATATTTGTGAGTCATAAAAATGACACCCTCTTAGTTATCTGGAAGCCAAAACCTGTGAGTCCCTCTGTCAGATCCACCTTGTTTGCTTCCTTGTCTATGAGCTGGATGACCAGGGCCAAGAGTGGCTGAAGGGTAAGCAGTGAGGCAGAAGTTGGGGGGCTGCCTGTGACTCCTTTCCTTTCTCCCACAGCATTTCTCCTCTCCCCTCCACCCTGTTATCTTTCCTCCAAGCTGCCCATGAAGGAAGTTCTCTCCAGATCACTAAATTAGGAGTTTCTTCTGTTTCAAACCCTCTCCACTCTCCTTCATACCCCCACCACACGTTTCTGCATATGACCTGCCTCCTACTTTTCAAAAACCGAAGCCATTGAATCAGACCCTCAACTTCCTGCTGCAGCCCCACCTTCCCTGGCGCCATCCCTCTTCCTTTCCTCCCATCCCTCTGGCGGATGCTTCCTACCCTGAGGTCTGGCCCTGTGTTCTGGATCCCGGCCCCTCCTGCTCTCTCTGGAGCTTCACACTGTAACATGTTTCCTCTCCCCTGTATACTCAACCCTTCCTTGACACTGAATCCTTCCCATTTACGTTTAAACATGCTCAAGTCTCTTTTAAGATAAAACAAAGACACATGTCTCAACCCACAGCCCCTTCCTGTTATTATTTTTTCTTCTCTCCTTCCCGTTGAAACTTCTTGAATGGGTTGTTCATTCACCTCTTCCTTTTCATCAGCTCCCCTCACTCCTCAGCCCCATCACTTGGGCTAAAATGACTGATGACCACCAGGTTGCTAAAGCAAAGGACTCAGTCCTCACTTCCCCTGGCCCCTCTGGGACGCTTCCCTCCTGAAACCCTCTTCCCTGGGCTTCAAGGACCTGAAGCTCTTCTTGTTTTCCTCCCACCTCTTTGCCTGCTCTTTCTTTATCTTCTTGCCAAGCCCATCCTTCTCTACAGAGCCACTAAATGTTTAAGTTTTTTAAGCTTCCCTTTCTCACTCTATAATCAATCCCTACCATCCACATCTACAGCTCCAATAATCATACTCATAGATTCAGCTGCCTACTTAAAACCTCCAGTGGAGTTTCTCATAGACACAAGTCCAAACCCCACGTCAGGATCTTTCCTCCCAAACTTGGTTCTCTACCTCAGGTTCCTATCTCAGCAAATGTTGCCACCACCCACTGGCTTGCTCAGGTGATAAACCCAACATCCTTGATACCTTTTCCTATTTCTCAAATCCAACCATTCCCTTAGCCCTGCAATTTTACCTCCTAAAATTTGTCATATCCGTTCATTTCTCTCCATTTCCACATCTACCACCCCAACCTTAGACACCATCTGCTCTCTTCTGAACTGTTGTAATAGCTTCCCAGTTGGTCTCCATACATCCATTCTCAACCCTCTCTAAGATGTTCACAGTGTTGCCAAATCATGTCACTCTCGTGTATCCTTTAATAGGATACACGAATCCTTTAATAGTATGTTGGACACAAACTCCACGTGCTTCTCAGATTCTCTTGACTGCATCCTTCTTTTTCTCTTGGTTGGTGTTCCATCCATACCTCAACTACCAGGTTTGGATGAAATGCCGCACCTCAGGCATGAGCACTGAAGGGCTGGGTGATACACTCTGGAAGCGCAGGGGAATAAGCTTTCTGTGGAGTGAAACATAAACAATGGGCAATAGAAGATGGGAGAATAATAGGCAGATAATTACTCCCTTCTTTCTCCCTGCTAAGAATTGCTTTGAAATATGGTTTTCTTCGTAAGCTTCCTGGAGAAATCCTGTGTGCTGAATGAACACACCTGGTAATTGATCAGCTGTGTTTCTTTGCAGCTGCAGCTGCTTGTGACCCAGTGACCGGAGTGACAATGCCTAGCATTGCATTGCCTCACATCTTTCCTTGCCTCACCTCCCTTTTTCCTCACTCTCACTGTCCTGCGCTTTCACCCGCAATCACATGTTACTACTTTAGTCTCTAACTCAGACTGTATTTCCTAGAGGTCCTGGCTGAGACAAACATTTAAGATAAAGATCAAAATATCTATCCAAGACTCTACATGGATGGATTCCTGTTTCCTTCTTTAGCCTCTCTCTTCTCCTACCACTTTCCCTCATTTTTCTATCTCCAGCTAAGGTAGAGAGTTCTTCATTCATGCTGAGTACTCAAATGCCAGAAAGTATATCCAGAAAACTTTTCCTCTCCACCAACTCCTGGCTTTACCTGGCTAACTGCTTTCTCACCAGATCTCAGTTTCCCTGTCACTTCCTGTCAAAGGAAATCTCTACAGCCTTCTCCCTGCTCCCTCCTCCCACCACATCTCCTAAGTTTCCTTTGCTAGGGACTCTCAATGATCCACATCAGGATTCCGTTAGTGTCTGCCCCCTCCCCACACCAACTGTAAACCCCACCGGAGCAGAGGTGGCATCTGCTTTGGCTCTCCTTTGTGTCCTTAGCACAGAGCCTAATACCCCACAAACATACACTGAATAAATGAACTCATCGGAGGCAACATTCTTGTTTTATAGAAGGAGAAGCTAAGATTAAAGAGTTGAAGGGATTCATTCAAGCCAGCTAGTCAGCAGTAGAGCTCAGTTGTGCCTTCTATTTTCTTTTTAAATTAAGAATCATCCTTCTTAATTCTGAAAAAGACAGGTAACAGACAGATCAATGAAACCGAATAGAGAATCCAAAAATAGACCTAAATACCTGCTGCAACATATGAAAAGTACTCAGCCTCATTCATAATAAAATAACTGCAAATTAAAAATATGAGGTGACATTTTTTATCTTTCCAATTGACAAATTTGGTAATTTTCTCTCTTGATGAGGGCACTCAACAGTAAGTTACCAAATATATGAGAGTGAGTATATGAGTGTTTATGGAGAATGTAAATTGTCTTCCTTCATGGAGGACAGTTTGACAATAGCCGTTTGATTGCAAGAGCACATGTTCTCTGTGGTTCAACCCAGCAGTTCAACTCTTAGGTATTTATCCTACAGATACATTTGCCCAGGTGAGAATAGACAATATACAGTTATTTATTGCACCATTATTTATAATAGCAAAAGATTTAATGTGCATCATTTAGGGACTGGTGAAGTAAATTATGGTATTTTCATACAATGGAATATTATATAGCTGTTAAAAAGAATGAGGTAGTTCAGTTCTTTTGAATTCCATATTCCTATATGTGGACTATTCTATATTCCTATTGTAGGAATATTCCATATTCCTATATATTCCATATTTCTACACATTTTTTAGTGTGTGTGTGTGAGGAGATCAGCCCTGTGCTAACATCTGCCAATCCTCCTCTTTTTTTGCTGAGGAAGACTGGCCCTGGGATCCATGCTCATCTTCCTCCACTTTATATGGGATGCCGCCACAGCATGGCTTGCCAAGAAGTGCATCGGTGCATGCCCGGGATCCAAATCAGCGAACCCTGGGCTGCCACAGCAGAATGCACGTACTTAACTGCTTACGCCACCGGGCTGGCCCCTCTACACATATTAATATGGAACCTTTTCCACGATATATAAGTAAAAAACCAAGGTGCACAGTAGTTATATAGTATGCCACCATTTGGGTTCAAAATAAACAAAAACAACAAACAAAACCAACTGGATTGTAAACTAAACTCAGTGAGAGCAGTGCCCTCGTATAGTTTGTCTTTCTTACATTGCACAGCAAATACTTAATATTTTTTTATTAATATCAATAAGAAGGGCCGGCCCAGTGGCGTAGTGGTTAAGTGCACGAGCTCCACTGTGGCGGCCCGGGGTTCGGATCCCGGGCGTGCACCGACACACTGCTTGTGAAGCCATGCTGTGGTGGAGTCCCATATAAAGTAGAGGAAGATGGGCACGGATGTTAGCCCAGGGCCAGTCTTCCTCAGCAAAAAAGAGGAGGATTGGCAGATGTTAGCTCAGGGCTGATCTTCCTCACAAAAAAAAAACAGCTTAATTTCAATAAGAAAAAATGTCCTAAGCAATAAGGGAAAGGGGGATAAATGGAAAATAGACAATCATCGTTTACACTTGTTTGCCAATTGGGTGAAATTTCACCAAAGGAGAAAGTGAAATCTGACGGTCAGTATGATTGTTTTAGATCATCTGTAGATTTTTTGTTATTCTCCACAAATTAGTTAACTATTCCCATGGGAATTGAAGAAGTGTGTGCTCTTGATTGTATTAATGCCTTTCTACCTCAACTAGAAAAGAAAAGATACTCAATAAAGCTTTGTCTGCCCAAAGCTTATTCAGATGAGGTCTCTGTTATTTGCGTGTCCTCACTTCTCAATTAACCTGATTTCTCACTCACACACCACATCAGGAAAATCCAGTGAAAAGATGTTTATGAATTGGCAGAGAGCTTTGCTCATGCTAAAGAACCAGGTATAATTTGATTAAATCCAGGGTTTCGTATTGCTGCCTGCATGTTCTTTTGGAAGATGTATGACTATATGGCTTAGACCTGGGAAGTAATAACTGTGAAATCTGGCTGTTGCCAAAGTAAATACCTGCATGTTTTCCTGTCAAAATGTTCAGTGTGTGTGCTTGCTGTGCCTCAGTGGGGATGTTACTGCTACAGAGGCACTTATGTTATTTTTTCCTTGATTTGAAGACTTGTTTCTAAATAGTATTCAAGTGTATCAATACAAAAGATATATTCTAGTGTGACAAAGCCCCAATGATATTTATGACATCAGGAAGCTGCTGTGTTCTTATCTTGAAATCAGTATATTAAAGGCAGTGAGAGTCTTTTCCACTCACCAGAGAGTGGGCAATGGGCTCTTTGCAGGACCAGCCTTGACCCTTTGGCTTCATCTCAGGTATGTAGATACATACATACATACATACATTCATTCACACATAGAAGATAGATAAATAGGTAGATAAAGCATTGTGTTGACTAAGCAGAGGTACGGAATGAAGACTACATTTCCCAGACTCTCTTGCAGCTAGACGTGGCTAAACAATGATATGTAAATAATATTATCGTTTGGGTCTTCAAGGACTTAAAGGAAACTGAATCTGCTGGCATGAGCCCCTTTCTCATCCTTTTGGGTTTGATGGCCTGTGTTGAATCCTGGTGTAATATGGAGATGAATAAGACATGGTCCCTATCCTCGAGGCATTTACAATTAATCACACACTAGAGGTATAAAACTGCTGGAATGCAGAAGAAAAGGGAATTAAAGGTTTTATTTATTTATTTTTTCCCCCCAAAGCCCCAGCAGATAGTTGTATGTCATAGCTGCACATCCTTCTAGTTGCTGTATGTGGGACGCGGCCTCAGCATGGCCGGAGAAGCGGTGCGTCGGTGCACGCCCGGGATCCGAACCCGGGCCGCCAGCAGCGGAGCGCATGCACTTAACCGCTAAGCCACCGGGCTGGCCCAAGAAAAGGGAATTAATTCTCAGTGAGGGAAACCCAGGAGGCCTCACAAAGAGGATACAATCTAAGCTGGCCTTGAAAGAATGAATTGTAACAATAATAAGTCAGATTTATTGAGGACTTACCATGTTCTGGGCAGTGTGCAAAATGCTTTCCAGATATTATCTCATTTATTCTATAGGACAATCCTGTGAGGTAGGCACTATGATCATCCGCACTTTACAGATGAGGAAACTGAGGGGCAAAGAGATTAAATGATTTGCCTGAGATTAGAGAACTAGTAAGTGGCTGAGCCAAGGTCTGAACCTCAGCCCACCTGACATTCCTACAGGTGAAGCTCATCCCCAGTGCTCGGCTGCCTGGGACTGAAATGCAGGGAGAGATGGGAAGAAAAGCATAAGCCACTCACTCAATCACGAAGTCCAATAGCCGTCAGCGCAACCAACTCAATCCAAACTGGTTGTTAAGTGGAAATTAGACCAGTATTTCCTAAGGTGTGTTAGCATATTGGCAGAACAGCAGTCTTTCAGATGCTCTGAAAGAAAAAAAATTAAAAGATTTACATCCATATTAACATACAAAGGTCCTCAGAAGGCCAATCGTAAAGAAACATGCTTAATTTAATTTTATTAAAGCTAGGATTTCTCAAACTTATTTGACCATAGAATTTTTTTTTTTTACTTTGCATTATAAAAATTGTTGAATGTAAATAAAAGTGGAGACTATAAGAACATTTGTACACTCATCACTCAGCCTCAACAATCATTGCTATTCTGTCCTACTTGTTTCATCTGTGCCCACTTTTTTCTCCTTTCCCTTTTTGCTGAAATATTTTAAAGGAAATTCCAGACAGCATGCTATACCACCCTTAAATACTTTACTGTGCATCTCCAAAAAAAGGGGAGATTTTCTTAAAGTGTCATTATCACACCTAACAAGATTAAAATATTTTCTTAATATAATTGATTACCCAGTTCATATTCAATGTCCCTGATTTTCTAAAAAATTAGAGCCCCTTGTTTAATAAAGACAATTGAGATTCTCTGCTTATTATATTGATTCAGTTTTAGCCAATACCAATCAATCACAGTTAGAAAAATGTACAATAGCTGAGAGTTCTTCTCTAGGGCACTGTTAAAGAGTTAAAACCCTCTTAATAATTCAGCCTGGGGTCCGGCCCAGTGCTGTAGATGTTGGGTTTGTTCACTCCACTTCAGTGGCCTGATTCCGTGGGTTCAGATCCCAGGCGCACACCTACACACCGTTCATCAAGCCATGCTGTGGTGGCATCCCACATACAAGATAAAGGAAGATTGGCACAGATGTTAGCTCAGGGATAATCTTCCTCAAGCAAAAAGAGGAAGATTGGTAACAGATGTTGGCTCATGGCGAATCTTCCTCACCAAAATAATAATAATAATAATAATGATAATAATTCAGCCTGAAATATGCAAGACAGAGTATGTTCAGTCCTTCACCCTCAAGATGTCTCTTGCCTAGTGAAGAGGCTAATAACTGGATTGTACCACCTTTTTTTTTTTTCACTTGACTTTCCAAATAGAAACAAGATAGAATTCCTTTAGCATCCCAGGAATATGCATTCTGAGGAACACATTTTAGGAAATTTTGATTGAGACAAAACAACCAATTGAAAGAAGACTTAACTTTGAGTGTTTTGGTATTTAATACCTATAGTTTTGGACTCTGATTATGTAGGTTTTTTTTTTTTCACATGATCACATTCTAAAAGGAAAGGCCTAGTAATCAGTCCTAGTTGGGATACCTAGTACATCTGTGATATTAACAAACACATATAATATATGTGTTATATATTATTATCATATATTACATATTATAATATATAATAGTATATTATTATATTATCCATACATTATAATATATGTGTTATAATACATATTATCATGTATTACATATGTTACATATATTATCAAACATATACATATGTGTGATAAACACACATAACAAACACACACATAAACACACACATACACATACAAAATGCTGCAAATCTTAAAACAGCTAGAGAAGCATGGTTGTAAAGTTAAAATCAGGTCAAAACCATCCGAAGCAAGTGACTAGGTTGTTCAAGATCTGTTTGAAGGAGATGAATCTAAAAGAGACGCCTGCAGTATGGATATGCAACTGACAAATTAATAAACCGCACGGCACAACAGCAAGTTCGTTTCCCAAACTATGACAGCAGCTAAAATAAACACCCCATACCAGTACACTGCCAATGGTATCTTCTAAATTAAGGAACAGAAGAAATGATCTCATTAATTGATGCTTCAATGGTTAGCTAAATCTTTATACACCCCACAAGCACTGTACTCAAAAGTTACAGTAGCAAAGCAGCCTGCAGCAGCCAAAACATTGATTGAGTCATAAAAATTCAAGGTTATTAACCCAAATATCTTCTCGCCTTGTATAAAACTAATTGCGAGGCCAGGGAATGCAATTTTTGAGACAATTACCAGGAATGGGGGCTTTAATGACATTGTCTTAATGCTTTGCATAAATAAATAGTAGCTATCAGATCCAGGACACTGAGTGAGTCTCCTTCCGCAGCTCAGAGTTAATAAAATGCATTTCTCACCATGAGCCCAGGTGATTCTTTACCTGAAGTTAAACCTGTGCACCTTCCAGACGTGAAATTTGTGTTCCTGAAGCTGTACACATCCTCAGGCCCTCATCAGTGTCTGATGATACATTATCAACCGTAAAGTCAAGTCGTGGGAAGGAAAACAAACACTAATTGTAAGCCATCCAACAATGAAATGTATCTCTGTTAGCAAAGCCCAATGTAGCCATTTGCTGGTTTGAACACTGCAGGCGGAAACTCTAGTCAGCTTCAGGGTTAGCAAAGGAAGGTGTCGGGGGAGACTTGGCTGTCACGTGGTGTGTTTCCTGCCAGGAGCTGGGCAACCTTTCCCCCACATATCTCAGGACATAGCCAGGCGTGAACTGGCTAATCGCTGCAGGACAGGACGGACAAGGAGGAGTGAGGACCCAGAAGCAAATTTTCCTCCTGGAGTGGGCAGACTCCAGGAAGACATAGCCAGCTGAAGGGGCAGTGAAGGTAGAGGTTAGCATCTGGAGGGTATGGTGACAGGCAAACGCCGGTAGTGTCAGCATTAGGCAGCTCCACCCAGAGCAGTCGAGGTGTCTCAATAGGCAGGGAAAGTATGACACTTGATGATCCTGGACTTGGTGGTACTCGGCAATCCAGGAAGATGGTCGTCTACAGTGGGGAGGTCGGTCAGCAGGAGCCGGGAGCCATGCAGAGGCTACAGGGAGGATTTATAGACAGAGAGAGGCCCAGAACAAGACAGAACCAGAACAAGACAGAAGCCCCATGTTTTTGTTTTGTTTTGTTTTTTGAGGTACCATTGGTTTATAACATTATATAAGCTGGGTGTAGCTGCTATAACAGAGACCCAATATAACGAGGCTTAAATAATATAAAACTTTATTCCTCTTTCATGTGACACTGTAAAACAGAAGGACACCCGCAGCTCCTCGAGGTTTTCCAGAGACCCAGGAACAATCCTCTGCTCACAGCTGCCATCCTTGTGTCTGAGATTCTTACTCCATTTGTCCTCTCCTCTTGGTCGCATCTGGCTTACCAGCACCAGGTCGGAGTTCCAGTCTGTGGGAAGGGGAAACAGAAGGTGGAGGGCAAGAAACTTTATTTTGAAACTCAGGAAGCAGAAGTTACACACATCCCTTCTACTCATTGGCCAAACCTAGTCATATAGCTACTCCTAGTCATCAGAGAAACTGAGAAATGTAGTCTTTACCTGTGTGGCCCTGAGTCCTAAAATTCAGCAAGGAGGATTGTGTTAGTTCCCTGTGGCTGCTGTAACAAGTTACCAAAAACTTGGTGACTTAAAACAACAGAGATTTATCCTCTTACAGTTCTGGAGGCCAGAAGTCCAAAATTGGTATCACCGGGCTGAAATCAAGGTGTTGTGAGGGCTGCATTCCCTCTGGAGGCTCTAGGGGCAAATCCGTTCCTTGCCTCGTTCAATTTCTCATGGCTGCCAGCATTCCTTAGTTGGTGGCCACATCACTCCAATCTCTGCCTCACACCACCTTCTCCTCTTCTTTTTTTTTGGTGAGGAAGGTTGGCCTGAATAACACCTGTTGCCAATCTTCCTCTTTTTGCTTGAGGAAGATTGGCCCTGAGCTAACATCTGTGCCTATCTTCCTCTGTTTTGTATGTGGGTCGCCACCACAGCATGGCTGCTGAGTGGTGTAGGTCCTCGCACGGGATCTGAACCCCGGAGCCTGGGCCGCCAAAGCAGAGCTCGCCGAAGTTAACCACTATGCCACAGGGCCGCCCCTCTCCTGTTCTGTCTGTGTGAAATTTCTCTCTCTCTCTCTCTCATAAAGATACATGTGATTGCATTATTAGGGCTCATCCAGATAATCAAGATCCTTGACTTAAATCTACAAAGATCTTTTTTCCAAATAAGGTAACATTTACAGGTTCCAGGGATTAGGACCTGAAATGGGGGGGGCACTATTCAGCCCACTACAGGGGTACTCAATTACTGAGAGGAAGAAGGAGAGAATGGGCTGTGCGACACCCAGCAATCAGAATTTGGAGACTCTGGTCAATGCAGTGAGCCCCACCGAATGCTGAGTTCCAAAGAATCAGTCTTCAGCTCTTCAGACTTTCCCACGTGCATTCTAGATTGGTGTGGAGCTTGGTCAGGGCTGTGCCCCGGCTGCGGCTGAGTCAGGCAGGTAGCCTTGGCCATGAGGAAAGGGGGGCCACTAAGCAAAGGAAGCAGGTGGCCTGGCAGTGTGTGCCTTGGAAAACAGTATCACCCCCAGCGAGACAGCTCAGTGAGTGTTACCCGAGGATACACATGAGGTTCTTGGACCAATAAGTAAGTACTGAGGCCTTGGCAAAGCCCTGTTGGCAGATCACAACCCCTTACGACAGAAGGATGCCTTCCACTCCGACATCCCTTATCCTCCTCACCCCCACCCCCCAAAATACCCAAACAGTCCAGAGGCTTGTTAGTGAAATGGTGAAATCCCCTTTCACCCACTTCCCCAATTCCATTTCCCAGAATTAACCACTGTTAACAGTTTGATTCTTCCTGACTTTATGTGTTTATAAACACACACACAGAGGGAAATATAGTGGTTCCTTTTTACATAAATGGGATTGTACCATGCATGTGTTTTATTTATTCATTTAATAATATATCACAGACATCATTGCTTGTCAATAATAATAATAAACTTAGAGCTCACCATATGCCATGCAAGATGCTGAGTACTTTACATGTTTTTTATTCTGTGTCACTCTCACAACCACCTTATTAGGTAGGTACTATTATTTTCCTCTCTTAGAGATGACATATAGTCCCAGGGAGCTTAAATGACTTGCCCAAGGTCACATTGGGTGAGTGGCTGAGCTAGGATTTGAATCCAGATTTGAATCCGAACCTCAGTCTATGCTAGCATCCTTTGCTGTTATGATTCTGCCATAGACATCCTTGTAAGTCTTGTCATGCATCTCTTCCACTGGGGACCTTGTCAGCTGTTGCACCAGGTAAGCTTACCTTTTGCATCACCACCTCTTAGACTTCCCTAGAAACTGAAGAGGTCTCCCTGGTTACTGGAGTGCTAGCTGTCTCATAGAGCACGTGGCTCCAACTGCCCCAGTTGGCTTGTGCTGGGGAGGAGCCCTCAATTCCATTCCAGCAGCTGCACCTGCCCTGGTCCCACCTCCTCAGCTAACCTCTCTGCCTCCAAATTGGTTCTCTTAAGCCCTAGTGGGTTTGGCCCACCATCTGTCACCCCTGCTCAGATAAGCTGGCCTTGTCTGGCACCTTCTGCCTGAAAATCTACAATCATGAACTGTGGTTTTTGACTCTTCTGGGGGCTGCTAGTGGGCACTGCTCCCCTCTGCTGCAACAATAGGTAGTCTCCGTCATCGTCAGTGGCCAGAGTCAACCTTTCCTCCTGGGTCTCCCCGTTGGCCTGGAGCAGACCAGTGAGACCTCTACTCCCCTTCTGGTCCATTGCCATGGGAACAGATGCCCTACAGGGGCTACATCCCTCTTTCTGTCTGTTGCTATTCCCCAGGTGCTCACCTTCTAGGTAGCTCCATCCATCTTGCTTTCCCCCTTGCCTACCTTCCTACCGTTAAACTTTCTTTCACTCCCACGCAGGTGAAAATGGCTGAGAATGTGGGCCCTGAGCCCACAGTCTTCAATCTTCCTCAGGGAGATCAGGACTCCCACTGACCAACATCAGACACAGATGCTGGCTGTTAGTGGGGTAGGCGGACAGTTCCTTCAGAGAATTTGAGGCTGGTGAGTATGATCCCAGACTTTCAGAAGCTAAAGGCTCTGCGGGGCAGAATGAATCGCTCTGAGGTGCCAGGATAAAAGGCCCCAGCCAGCTCAGGTCTCCCTTGGTGCAACAACTCTGGTGAGCCCTGCTTGTGGTCACACCCTCACTGAAGCTGGCCTCCCTGTGTGCAGGCCTGTCGGGTTGCAGTCTTCATTCTTGACCAAGTCGCAACAGGAGTTTCCTCAGGCCCCACCAACTTGAGAGCAGAAAAAGCAAAGGGGTCACCATAGAGACTCCACGGTCTCAGGATGAAGCCCAGGCAGAGGTTCCAGGTGTTTCCTCGCAGATCTGTTAACCCTTCCACCTGCTCCACCCCAGACCTGCTGAACCCAAATCTCTGCGGTAGGGCCCACAGTGTGTTTTAACAAGCCCCCCCCCCCAGGTAAGTCTGATGCACATTCATGTTTGAGAACCATTATCCTACGGCTCCCTCTGATTCTCTCTCTCCTAGGAGGCAACAGGTCCGCTTCCCTTACAAGAATGAGGATTTTCCAGGGTAGTTGTGGTTTGTCATTTTAGACAAAGTGGTCAACGCTTGTTAGCCTATGCTCAGCTCTGTCTTGGGCCATGAACCAAACTTTTCTATACTCTGTTATGAGAACCCAGGTGTCTACTAAAGATAAGAAGGAAGGAAGTTTAAAGTACTGTCCATCTTGGGGTACTGTTGTTTTATGAGGCCAGGAAAACTAACAGTGGAACCTCAGGATTTGGTAGGAGAAGAGTTTAGGGGAGCCAGCACGGTTTTGCTGGCTCTCTTGAAACCATCATGTTGAGAGGGTCCACTTGTTGCCAGAAAGGGGACCAGACTTCATAATGCCTCATGTATACAGTTTTGTGCCATGCATCCTGAAGTCAGACTTCCAGTAACCATAGCCTTCTAGAACTCAGACAGGGCCAGAGTGGGAGCTAGGGGCCAGATCATGAAGGGCCTTGAAAGCCATTTCTAAAAGCTGATCTTTATCCTAAGAATGACGGGGGAGCCATTGGAGGCTTTTAGGCATAGGAGTGACATGCTCAGATTTGAATGTGGGAGACAGCTCTGGCTTCCTTGCAAAGAGTGGATTGGAGTGGCACCGGGTGAGGTCAGAAAGAGTGAATGCTCAGAAGCCCTCAATTCCATTCAGGTGAGACAGGTGAGAGAGAATGGGACATAGGTGAGAGAGAATGGCAGGGGATACAGGTGAGAGAGACACAGGGCGACACACAGAATGGCAGCTTGAATTAGTGCATTGGCTATGGTGATAAAGAGAAGTGGACAGATTCTAGAAGTACTAAATATGGTGGAGAGAAGGAAAAAGAACACTCTTACATAGTACTTCCTATGTGCCAGGAACTGTTCTAGACACTTAACATTTAAAGTGTACAGCGACAACCTCATGAAGTCTGTACTATTATAATTCTCATTTTACAGATGAGGAAACTGAGGCACAGAGAAGCTAAGTAATATGCCCAAATAGTTTCTGATTGGATGAAGGTATGAGAGAGAGAGGAAGGAGTAAAAGGACCACACTTTGGTTTCTGACAGGAGTACTGGGTGTATTTTGGTGCCATTTCTTGAGACGGGTAATGTGGGAGGAGAGGCAGGTTTTGCGGGGAGGGCGATAAGGGCTCTCCCTTGGACTTGGGTTTGAGAGGTGGAGCACTCCAGCCATCTCTCCTTAATGTTCTTTTTTTTTTTTTGTGAGGAAGATCAGCCCGGAGCTAACATCTGCCAATCTTCCTATTTTTGCTGAGGAAGACTGGCCCTGAGCTAACATCCGTGCCCATCTTTCTCCACTTTATATGGGATGCTGCCACAGCATGGCTTGACAGGCGGTGCATCGGTGCACGCCCAGGATCCGAACCAGTGAACCCCGGGCCGCTGCAACAGAGCGTGCGCGCTTAACCGCTTGTGCCACCGCAGGCCCCTTAATGTTCTCTTTTAAAGAAGCCACTATGATGCAATTTAAACATTACTATCAGAAAGGGTTATGATGAAAAATATTCCGGTGTTGGGAGGGGGAGAGTTTCAGTGATGTGGAATTACTGGTGTGAATTATTTTTAGGGCTCTTGGGTTCAGCCTACGCTTTGGGACTGTTATTCCTGAATCATGAAAGATAAAGCCTTTGTCTTTTCATTAGTAGCCACCACCTCAGAGCATTTAATTCTCTTGTTTTGCATGTAAAGCCACTTCTTTGGAAAAGGATTCTTCACCCAAGAGACCAGAATGAATCAAGTAAATATGTGTTTAGACAGTTTCTAAAAACATGTCGTTTAACCCAAGAGACCAAAAAAGTTCCTGTCTCCTAGGTAAACAGCAATTAAATGGTGTATTAAAATGTATATTATGTACCCGATTGGTCCACAGGGTAATTATGTATTTTAGGAATATTTTTAAACATGTGTTCTGCCTCCCTCAGCACTGTTTCAATCCATCAAGTAACTGTGTACTGAGAACATGTGTTCTGCATAGTAAGAGTCGTTTTATAAACCCCTCGTTAAAGGAACCAAACTAAAAGGCATCAGCTGCAGTCCATTTTTCAGAAGTGTTTATGCCAACCACACGTAGACAAAGGAAAACAAAACCACACAGGCAAGTCATCCACCACGGGCTCTCCTTTACTGACTACAGAGACGCACGGATGAGCCTGGTCCATGAAGGGCAGATGCTGGGGCTCCCTTGGACACCTCGGAGTTAGTCTAGAAGATGCTGAAAAAGAAACCAGGGAGAGAGGTTATAGCCCAGGCACAGGTTATAGCCCCAAGGGAAAAATTCACACTTCCCCTGAAGAGAATGAAAAGCAGGTGTTTTCCTGGCTGGTTGGCAATCGAGAAGCAGCGGGCCAAGGTCCAGCACGGTCGGGTGTGCTGTGTTTGCCAAGGGGTTGGAGCAGAGGCCAGGTGAGTTGGGCACACGGGGGAGGTCGGGGTACAGGAGACGGAGTGGCAGGAGCCCCCTAACAGACCTCTGGCCTGAGGCCAGTGGGCTCTCCTGGGCCCCCTGTGGTGGGCTCTCCAGCACAAGCCAAGGCTTCTGAGCTCTCTCAGCCTCATCACTGTTCTCAAGGAGACAGCAATATGCAAAGCATTTTCTCTTCCCTGGTATTTCAGTCTTTCCTTAGTAGTTGTAAAGTGCTGCCTGCATGTTAATGCTTTCAGGCTGTAAGGGAGCAAGTGTGCACTCAGCCTGCCTTTTTCCTAGTCTGAGAGTCTCTCTAAGCCCTTAGCCATTAAATAGACAAAACCAAGGCTGCTTCTAAACTCAGCGAACTTGGTAGAAAAGGGAAGTTAGGAGCTTTCTGAGCCAGGGTGGCATCAACTGTATCCCAGAAGCCAAAAGAGCTACACAGGAAAGGAAAGGAGCTTGGGAACCTAAGATCCCGCTTAGAAGGCCTGCGGGACAGGCAGGTGATGAAATACAGCAATTCACTGAAGACCGAGTACACCAGGCAAAGCAGAGAGAGAAGCAAAAAAGAAAAGAAAAAAAAAGGCAAACAGGAAGGTGGAATAATAGGGAGGAGCCAAATGGAAGTAATAATTGGAGAGGGAATTTTGAAATGCAAAAGGGAGGAAAGGAAAAGTAAGACTGTCAGAGGAAATGTGAGGCAGCGTTAAAATATGGGCTTTCATGGGGTTGATCAATGATTTGCTCGCTGTTTAAGTTCACCGATGGTAGAAACAGCAATTTTTTCTCCGTGTATAGTGAGGAGCATTGACTCTGCCAGAAAAGATGGCGGCACCCCTCTTGTTTTAATTGTGGTATTATAATAGCTCACAGCAGTGGCTATTATCTGGGAACTGGGGAATTCTTTTGACGTTATTTTTGGACACAGTCCTAATCAGTTCTAAAGTATGACACAGATGCATTCTTCTAATGTTTAATGTCTAAAGTCATTGATGCCACTGGATGAGGAAGGAAATGAGCTGCATGAAATGCCTGAGTGGGTCTTGGCAAGGTTTTGCACCCTTGAGAAATAACTGTGTCCTCAGAACCTGTGGCAGGTAAGGCTGCCAAGTGTCCTTGGGCTTTATGATGAGTCACATATTCATCACCATCAATGTCATGGCCACCCTGGATGGGGCAGTGGGGGTGCTGACCCCACATCATCATCTAATAGTCCTCATTTATTGAGCACATACTATCTACAAACATTGCCATGACATGTTGCATTCATCATGCCTTATCCTTACAACAACTTTGCAAGGTAGACTTGATCTACGTCATTTCACAAAGGGGGAAATCTAGCATGATCTTGGCCCCACGAGTGACTTGATTCTTCAGTGCTGCCTGCACAGCTACCTGGGAGGGGCGTCCTTGCTGAACTGTCTTTTATGTGCTCATTCTTACAGGACACCAACTTGTCATCCAGCCAGACTGTCTTCCCGTCAGGGTGTAAGCAGGTCAGCAAGTTACAGGCAAATAGGAGATAAAAACAGACCTGGGGTCGGGGGGGATTCAGGTCGAGGACACTAGAAAGATAGCCCTTCTCCCCGGGGTCCACTTGGTCATCTGCCACATGGCCAAGACCGGCTAGGTGCTGTGTGGGACGTGAGGGGATCCATACATCCAAGGAGCTTATGGCCTATTCAGGAGATGAGTCATGAAAAACCAGTCAGTCAATAAACAACTGTTGATTGAGCATTTGTTCACATATGTGCTGGATAAGGCCCGTTTCAGGCCCTAGGATAGAGCAGGGAATAAAACAGACAAAAATCCTTCCCCTCGTGGAGCTTAGAGTCCAATGGGGCTGAGAGAAAAATCCCTAAAATCTACAGCATGTTGGACAACAATAGGGAAAAAAGCAGTGTAATGAGGGGAAGGTGCACGGGAATCGATGGAGGCTTTTGCACTTTTAAACGAGGTGGCCTGGGAAGGCCTCAGTGAAGAGGTGACAATTGAGTAAGGACTTGAAGGAAGTGAGGGCACTAGCTAGAGGAGGAGATTCCAGGCCAAGGGGACAGCAAAGAACCTGGGACGGGAGTGTGCCACGTGCAGCTGGAGCAGAGCAAACAATGGAGAGGGTAGTGGGAACTGAGTCCAGAGTGGGAAGGCAGCAAGGGACGGAGCCAGAGCAAGTCGGACCTTATAAATCATTGAAAGAACCATGGCTTTACCAGGAAAGAAATGAGAAGTCACTGGAGGAAGGTTCTGAGTGGAGGAGGAAGAGGATTCTAACGTTTAATCGGCTCATTGGCCACCATGTTGAGAACAGACCGTAGTCTGTATAGTTCTTAGGAGAGCGAGGGCTGATGCACAAAGACCAGTTAGGAGGCTCTAGAAGTTTCCAGATTTCCAGTCCTCCTTCCGTTCCTCTCCACCATCTAATCAATTGCTAAGGTTTAATGATTTTACCTACATTCCGTCCTTGCCATTCTTTCTGCCACTGACTTCTTGCAGAACCTCCTCATATTTCCGTGGGAGCATTGCCAAGCACCTTGGAAGAGTCTCCTTGTCCCTCATCTCTCACCTCCCCAAGACTTCCTCCGCATCACTGCTAGTGTAATTGCTTTAAAACACAGGTCAGATATTGTCACTTCTCTAGACAACTTTGATGTGCCAGACACTGGAGAGATTAGAACATGGTAAAGAGATTATCCCTGCCCTTGAGGAACTCACAGTCTAGCGAAAGACCCACATAAGCCAAGACCTGCAGCACCAGGTGACATGTGCCACCCCAGACTGGGGCACCAACCTCTGCCAATCACACCAGGAGTACAGAAAGAGTCCTTTAGCAAGGCCAAGGGAAGAGACAGAAGAGCGTTACATTATGCCTGGGCCTTAACAGATAAGAGTTCCTTAGTGGAAGAGAAGAACATCTGAGGCAGGGAGAACAATCTGGGTCCATTCATCTCAGTTCAGGAAGACAGGCTGATCCTTCTGGCACTCTAGAGGGGGCTCCATCTCTCAGCAGTGGACTCACATTAGCCCAACTCCTAATGACTGGTGTAAATGTTTCTATTTGAATTTTTTTTAAAAAATAGACTTTATTTTTTAGAGCAGTTTTAGATTCACAGCAAAGCTGAGCAGAAGGTACAGAAATTTCCCATATACATACCCCCTGACCCCACATATGCACTGCCTCCCTTATATCAAAATCTCGCACCAGAGTGGTACATTTGTCACATCTATGAACCTACACTGACACATCATTATCACTCAAAGTTTGTAGTTTACATTAGAGTTCACTCTTGGTGTTATACATTCTATGGATTTTGACAAATGTATAATGACACGTATCCACCATTATAATATCATACAGAGTAGTTTCACTGCCCTAAAAATCCTCTGTGCTTTGCCTATTCACCCTCCCTCCCCCCAACCCCTGGCAACCACTGATCCTTTTATTGTTACCATAATTTTGCCTTTTCCAGAATGTCCTATAGTTGGAATTATACAGTATGCAGCTTTTTCAGGTTGGCTTCTTAGTAATATGCATTTAAGGTTCTTCCGTGTCTTTTCATGGCTTGATAGCTCATTTCTTTTTAGCACCAGCTAATACTCCATTGTCTGGATTACCACGATTTATCCATTCACCTACTGAAGGACATCTTGTTTGCTTCCAAGTTTGGGCAATTATGAACAAAGCTGCTATAAACATTCATGTGCAGGTTTTTGTGCGGACATAATTGTTCAACTCATTTGGGTAAATACCCAGGAGCAAGATTGCTGGATCATATGGTAAGAATATGTTTAGTTTTATAAGAGACTGCCAAACTGTCTTCCAAAGTGGCTGTACCGTTTTACATTCCCACTGACAATGAATGAGAGTTTCTGTTGCTCTACAACCTCAGCAGCATTTGGTGGTGTTCAACTTGAATTTGAAATAAAAAATATGAATCTCTCACAAGCTGACCATAGTGTTATGTTTGCTGATAATTGAATTTCTCTCCCTTTACGCAAACCTGCATGGGAAGACATATGAAAACCAACAGGTTGCCTGGCAAATAGGAAGGCTGATCAAGAGGGATTACCTGGATACACTTGATGGCTCGTATTAGTCTTGGTGGCCTGTGTCCTCAAATCAACTCTATGGTTTTGTGAACTGAAAAAGTGATGGTACTTCTCTCTTTTCTGAGCTTCCCATTGCTTCATCAATTCTCCCACTGATTGTTACTTTCTACACAATATGTTATCAGACCTGAGGCCATTCCTGCTCTTTGAGGCAAAAATGTTTAACCATTTTTGTGCCATGGGCCTCTTTGGCTTCTGGTGAAGCCTATAGACCCTCCTTTTTTCAGATTTCTTTTTAAATGCGTAAAATAAGATGCATGGGATTACAAAGGTAACCAAACACAGATATCAACATACTAAATTGCAATATAGTAATGAATGCACATCTTTATTAAAATGTTAATTAACATAATCTAATGGTAAGTCTAATAACTAGTGTAATTTTGAAAAGATGATGAATGTTAAAGGTATTTCAAGATATATGCAACAACTATAGTATAATTTGAAAATATCTGAGATTTCTGTAGTTGACAAAGTTACAGGTACTGCTGATACTACTGTAGTTTGTATTCAAAATGGAGTAGAATGCTAAACAGCGATTATAGGTTAAGGAAAAGAAATATATAACTTTTTCCCATCTATGTTTATTGAGTCCTTGAATTTTCCCCAGGAACCTCCAGATTAAGAACCCCTGCTTTAAGTTGATGACTGTACATATCTTTGCATCTATTATATGTGCGTTTATCACTTAACCCATTCCTGTTTCCAAGTCCTTGTTTGTGGAGGGGCTCCTCCTCCAGGAAACCTTCTCAGACTTACCTGAGCAGGTCCCTTCCTATGATTCCTTCTCGTGAACCAGGAGCCTGTTTTTCATGACTCTCCCCACAGATAAAATGCAACATTTATTAAAATTTGAAAAATATGAAGAGCTTACTTCATCCAGGGCGACACGCAGAGCTTCTCTCCCTGAAGTCTCCACATAACTTCAGATGCAGTTTTGCAGGCTGCTAAGAGCTGATGAGGGAAATAAAAATTAGGAGATCTTATTGTCCTCTCCGTGAAAAGAGTCTCTCCTCCCAACCACACTGTGCTCTATTTCAGCGCCTGTTGGCTTCTCCATAACACATCAACACTTGTCATTGTTTGCTCAGTTTACTTCGTTTTTGTCCTTCCCTCAACGAGAATGACAACAAAGGCAGAAACGGTGTATCTCCTGTCATTGTATCTCCATCTCCCAGGACACGTTACATGGCCTATCCTAGGTGCCCAGTAAACACTTATTGATTGAATTTTTTAAATGAATGAATGAATGAATAATTTCTCAGATACAGTCCTCACTCTCATCACCGGTTAGGGAGCCTTCCCTGCTGGGTCTGGGATGTCGTCTGCATGTCCTTTTCTCATTGCAGACAATAGATCTGCAGCGATGTCCACCTGACACCACCACAGTCTCCACTCTCCCCTGCTCCTCTTCGTCAATCTTAATGCTATTTCTCTTGGTTTTACGTGTTCTTAGTCCACACCATATGATTAATCACTGTTGTTCTTATAATTCAGTGTCTTTTTTGTACTCATGAAACATTTTCAAATTCCTGAAAATTTGGTTGTATGCTTGAAGAGATGAAAAGATTCAAAGCAGAACTAAAGAAGTGAATAGTGATTACCAAGCAATGTCTCACAGTCATTGCAAAATTATCTATAGTTCCCATGGTGGTATCAGCAGTTTACTTACCTGACCATACATCTATCCATATTCTAGCATTATAGGTAACTTCTTTAATATTTAACTTATTTCCAGCAAGTTGTACAGAGGTCTATACCAAGTTGCAATACTCATTGACTAACATTGTTGTAGTGATTACATGTTACATTGTAGCAAAAAAACATTTTACACATTATTCTGAACTCATCCACCTGTGCAGGATTTGCAGCCCATCCCTTGCACATCACTGTGCTAGTCTATTGAACGGTTGGTCTGATGCTTGGCTTGAACCAGATGCAAGAGAGCCACTATTGACACATATGGGGGGTCTGTTTCCTCTATTAACTATCTATCTGTAAAGCGAGGGTATGTAACGCTACAGATGTATACAGGGGTTTCACGTCTTCTATTGAGTCTATTTCTGTTAGGTAGAGCTGTGTAAGTAGGAAAGGATAGATCAAGGGAACTGAGAGTAAGCCCAAGTGGCCTGGGCCAGAGCAGGAACTGTACCAGGAACAGGCGCACCTGATCAGCGCTGGTGGCCACACACAATGATCAGAATGAAAGAAGATTAAAAGCCAAGATCAGCCGAGTGTCCAGGAGAGCTCGCTGCACAGACTCCACCCACCTGCTGTCTCCTAGGAAGGCGATCCTTGATGGCCCTCTAATGAGGTGGTACCAAGACACAGGAAAGAAAGAGGAGAGAGAGGAGGTGCCTGTGCAGGAGTTTAAAGTGGAGGAGGGCAAGGGACAAAGAAGAGGACGACAGGGCTGTAGTGCATATGGGTTAGACTGCATACCTCATGGCTGGTTAGCAGTTCCTTGACAGGAAGGATTACACAAGGGTTATTCGAGTGGGAATCAAGTGAGTCATTACATGGCTCCAACATTTCACTAGGGATGATCTTGATAGCTGGGTTCCTGCTGGGCTCCAGATGACAATCTAGGGAGTCAGGACCAGCCATTAGGCACCACTGATATCTGAGTCGACCCCACGGCACCCGTGTTTTGTTATTCAAATGTATGAATATCCCTGTAGTGGTTTATACATGCTCCAGCCTCGCCTACCTCTTCTCACTTCTCCCTTACCTATGATTGGACATCCTGTAAGGTCCTCAGCTAAAAAAAGGTGGACTGAGAGAGTCTGTGAAACTCAAAACAGCTAGTTTTATTACTATACATATAAGCTCTGGTTTCAAGTTTTTTTCTGGGGAGGAGATTAAAATGACAATAATTGCAAAAAGTGAGATCTCATAACTTTCTATGGATTTCCATTAACACTATCTATGAAAGTATCATCCCCCGTACCATTAATTATCCAGAATTAATTATAGTAGAATGAGAAGAATGAAACACAATTACAGATATATAGACACATGAGCATACATCTCAAATTTAATATTGAGAAGTCATTAGAAATAGAAAGACTTATTGTTACCAGATATTTCTGAGGTATTTTAACATTGGCATAATTGCAAAACTTTGTATATTGAAATCCATAAATGCTCAAGAAGCCTAAATAAAAAAATTATTTAATTTTATTTATTGAAAGCTAAAACGTAAGGTATTTTTAACAAGACACAGACAGATGGATGGATTAGAGTGGAAGTCAGAAGTGGGAGACTTAAATAGATATTTACATGATCTGTTTAAACCAAAAGAAAGAAAAGATTTCACTCATTAGTTGCTAACTAGGTAGTGTAGACAAATTAGGGAATTTAGGCTAAAATAGCCACACTGTGACCCAGTCTTTCTAAATTCTTGGTCTTCATCAAGCCAAAGTTACTAATCTCCCTCTTATATTATACTGGGCATAGGAAAAAATAGATTCAGTTTCAAAACCAGGTTACCAAGTCAAAAGTTTTTAAATCAATTTTTATAATTTAGTGGGTGGTTTCTTTACAGTTTACCAAAACACCATCTCTTGACCTATTTATTTCTTTCATTTAGATATAATAAAAAGCTATAAAGAGTTTTGAACCTATTCTACACTTTTAAGTGAGTTAAATGAGGGTTCTTTTTACTTTTTTAACCTTTTTTTCCGAGGAAGATTGGCCCTGAGCTAACACCTGTTGCCAATCTTCCTCCTTTTCTCTCCCCAAAGCCCCAGTAGATGGTTGTATGTCATAGTTGTACATCCTTCTAGCTGTTCTAAGCATGGCTTGATGAGCGGTGAGTAGGTCTGCATCCAGGATCTGAACCAGCAAACACCAGGCCACCGAAGCAGAGCATGAGAACTTAACCGCTAAGCCACCAGGCCTCTTTTTTTTGTAATCTTTGATTATTCCACACAGCTATCCAAGGTTCAGAGACATAGCCCTATTTGAACACCATCATTTATTTTTTGTATAAAAGCACAGACATTTAGGGTTAAAGGGATCTAAGAAATAAACTGGTCTGTATCAATCAGGGATTTGGGGGTTGCAAGTGACAGAAAACAAACTTGAACCAGCTTAGGCAAAAAGGAGAATCAATTGGAATCAATCTGAGTGTCTCACTTAACTGCAGGCAAGGCAGGGGTACACGTGGGTCTCAGAGACACCTGAAAACAGGACTGCCACGGGGTCCTGAGCCCCACTGTATACACTCCATCCAGAGGTGGTGACTCTCTTTTCCCAGTTCCAGTTTAACAACAAAAACAAAGATCTCAAGGAAGGACTCTGATTGGGCTAGCTTGGGTCAGTTGCCTCCTCCTGGACCAATCAACTATAACCAGGGAGGTGGAGTTGTGTAAGATAATGGAGTTCCCCATAGTTGGAGTGTGGGAGAGAATCAGATTCCATAAGAAGGGGGGCGATGATGGGCTGACCCGCCTGCCCCCCCAAAAAAATCCACTCTGACTCATTTTACAGATGTGGAAATTTAGGCTCCGAGAAGTTAAGTGACTTACTCAAGGTTACAACTTGCACTTAAACTCAGCTCTTCTGCCACCTAGTCGAATACTTGGCTCAGTCCCTGACACTGCTGCTTAGTCTGTAGAATCCTCATTTCAAGCTCTTCAGACACAGGAAAGGCAGGGGCATTGGCGGGGCGGGGGTGGGGGTGGGGGTGGGTTGGAATTAAGGGTCTTATGCTATGCTTAAACTTCTACCTAATCTTTTGCTGGAGTTCTAACTCCACCACTCTTTCTGTTGTCTGGTTTTGCTTTATCTTCTTACTGGGGGAATGCACACCTGAAGTGGGAATCCCCCTGCTGCCTTCTGCCCCCATCAGTCCCAGGGGGCTCACCCTGTGTCAAGTTGGATGATTATGATAATAACAGCTTACACTGAAAGAGGACTTACCATGTGCCAGGGACTGTTCTAAGTGCTTTGTATACTTTCTCTCATTTATCCCTCACAACAGCTCTATGAGAGGCATTAGTAACATTATCATCCCCATTTTGCAGATAAGAAAACCAAGGCACAGAAAGGTTAATTGACTTGTCTAAAGTCATCAGGTTTGGAAGGGATGGAGGCAGAACTCAGGCAGTGTGGTTCCGGAGCCCTTGCTCTTAAACACTGTAATGCACTCCCTTCTCAACAAACACCTCCAGCCTGTGGCTGTCTGCACGAAACCCTGGTAGTGTCTGGGACTCCTCGGATGCCCGCTGACCTGGAGTTGGCTCATCTCTGGAGCTGTTGCGAACCTGTCTCTGATCAAGGCCCCTCCCACTGCAACGCTACTGCTCCCGACCCTGGTGTCTTCCCACTGCTGCCTGTGCTGTCATGTCCTGCTCTGGGCCTGTTCACTACTGCTGGCAGGTGCTGCTGCTATGGCTGTTCCTGGTAATGGATCTGCCCTCCGGTTGCTGTAAAAAGCCAGCTCTTCTGCCCCACACGGATGGAGGTTTGCC
Source organism: Diceros bicornis minor (assembly GCF_020826845.1). Lineage (NCBI taxonomy): Eukaryota > Metazoa > Chordata > Mammalia > Perissodactyla > Rhinocerotidae > Diceros > Diceros bicornis. The sequence continues at coordinate 22,938,724 of NC_080751.1, forward strand.
CCCCAACCCTGATGGCATAGCTTAAGGAGGAATGTTTTTGTCTTCTCTAGGAAGGCTTGCTCATTTCAGGTTGACAGGTTCTCCTTAGAAAATCCTGAATCCAGTTCTAAAGGGACAATGGTGATTGTCATAGTGCCCCCTGTGCAAACCCCCGTAAGCACAGACCTGGGCCCCTTAGAGGCACACAGGGAGGGATACCGCAGCCTTCCCCCACCTCGGGATGAGTTCCCAGGTCCTCATAGTGGGGACAGCCTTTATCCTCCCCTTGTTGAGAAGGGATTGTAGTTTAGGCTTTGGAGCTGGACTAGCATTGAGTCCTGGTCTACTACCCACTAGCCTTGTGACCTTGGGCAAATAAGCTCTTAGCCACTACTCTGAGCCTGGGTTTTCTTAGGTGTAAAATGAGGGTCATAATATCTACCTCAAAGTCTTGTTATGAAGATTAAATGAGATACAATGTTAAAGCTCAGCAGAGTGCCTAGCATAAAATAAATTTCAATAAATGATGACATTATTATTTTAGAGTCTTAACCCTGGTGGCTGGGCCTGAGGGTGGCTTATTGGAACAGGATTGCTCGTGACCTATAGCTTGCTCTTGGTCCACCTTCGGTCTGGGTTCTGGCTGGAGGAACGTGGGTTTGGTAACTCAGAAAGGCAGGCGGAAGTGGTGGCAGGATGGAGGAGAGGCCCCCATCCGCAGCTGGCGCTGGAAAAGACAGTCCTGCCAGTTACCCTTTCCCCGAGCAGATGAGTCTTCCTCTCCTCTGGATGTGGTGGTGGTGGTGGTTTTCCCTGTCATGGCTGCGCCAAGTTCATTTCTGCTATTATGTGCAGAGAAACGTGATCTGTGCTATGTTCAGGCCCTTCCCAACCTGACGGCCAGCCCTGGGGAAGCAAACTGCTTCCTGGAAATGCATAACGATTGCACAACCTCTACTCCTACCTCACTTCCAGCCACATTCTCACCTCCAAATACTTGAGCCACAAAACATAGGCTTTTTGTTAAAACTTTAGCCATTCTTTTGCCTGTCTTGTTTTCAGGTCCCACGTCTAGGAGATATTTCTGATTTGTGTGGTTGATAAAGGATTGTACTTTGTACTCCAGACCAGATTTAGAGGAAAGAGCCAAGTGGTCAGACATTGCACAGACGGGAAAAGGGCAAAAAGATGACCAAGGAGATGGTACTTCATGGGTGAATGAAAGACGCCAGTGTCCTGACTTTCAAATACTGTATGATCAAAATTTTGCTTTAAAATAAGTGGGGAGGTGTAAAATACATGTTCAGAGAACTAATTTGAAAATACTTTTTTCCCCCTGCTTTTCCTGCATGCCTTTTTATTGTAAGCAAGCAGCCCTGCACCCAATACATTACAGAGGTCTGATTTCCTTAGCTAAGACGGCTTGACTTACATGTAAGTATAACAATCCTGGCTAGCCCAGAGGCCCTGCAAGTGGAACTACCACACATTCTCCTGAGATAAAACGTCATGAAATCCTCTTGGTTTTTTTCAGGAACCCTTGAGTCCTTAAGGGTACAGAACTTAAGGCAGTGGGAAGAAAGAAGTCATGCAGATGTGGTTACCTGTGTTAGAAAAACAAAGGAAAGAAGCAATTGGAGGGAGCAAATTATGAGAGAGAAATAAAATCAACACCTAGGAAAGGCAGGGGGATCCCACGGAGGCGCCAATCAAAAGGGAGGAAGGACTGCAGGCCACGGGTGCGCTTACACACACACACACACACACACACACACACACGTGTGTGCGCACACATACATACACACATTAAAGAAAAGGTGCAAAGGGAACAAAATTGTATGTGTGTGTAGCAGGAGGGAGGGAAGAAGGGGGGAGAGATTGAAATCTCAAGATCTAGACAGGGTCAAGCTGGAAGAACAAGCAGGGTAACACAGAAGACTCGGTGGGGAATCCCAGAGCAATCGGTTTACAAAAAGACAGGCCTATGGAAATTCCACAGTGAGTTTAGAGATTCAAGTCCGAAATAGAAAAGGACCCAAATACACACGCTGTCTGTGTGTATTTTAACCAACTGCTGATCTCTCTAGACTAGAGAAAATTCTCCCCGGCCTTGAACAGACACTTTGAGATTTTAGATTTCAACAGACTTAAACCACCCTGCACGTGGCCCTCCTACTGTGCCCGAGACGACGGCCGGTGGCCGCGGTCCCCCCGGGCCGGGAGACCCGCGGGAGCGCGCGGCGCGCGGGGCCGCCCCCTCGGAACTCCCCTCGCATTGTCTGTCTGCCCGGTAGTCTCCGCTTCCCAGGCGCGTCCCGAGTCATTGTTCTCCCTTCGCGGGCAGCGAGGAGGAGTCGGGTGGGGAAGCGGCCGGGAGGAGGACGGCGGCGGCGACTCGGTCCTGGGCCCCCCGCCTCTCCGCTGAGGACCGTGCGCCCGGGAGTGGCTCTAATGCAGCCTGAGGCTCGGGTTAGGCGCCTCCCCGGGCCCATTCCCTTGCCCTGCCCGCAGGTCTCCAGCTCCTGGGAGGGAGCCGGGCGCGGGCCGGGCCGGGTGCAGGAAGCCGGGGCCGGCGTCTGGGTGCCGCGCTGTGGCTCCCGCGGCCGCCTGGGCGCTTGCAGCTCCGGGGAGGGACGCTATGACGCACCCTCCCGGTATGAGAACACTTCACCTTCTATTTATAGACACTCCTCCGACCACAGACCTAGCTCACCCTCGCTCTCCTTTCCTCCATCGTGAAGGAGGGAACGAAAAATCCTACCTAGAATGGAAGATCCTAATACACAATGATAAGGAAGATTTGTGCCTTCCTTTATAATTTCAAGTATTAATTGCAGGTCTAGTGAGCTCTCTCTGGCACAGGGAATTCCCCAATTTTCTGAAGCTTTAAAACTTACACGACTTTAATTTTACGTCTCCTAAACATGTCAAATAAATTCGTCTCTTGTGAGTTCATATTCGCCAAGAATTGGCTCAAACTGGCTAAGAGGCTAACCCATTGAATTCAGGGAAAGGATGTTTCTAGCTGGCTTTCTGTATTTGCTAAAAACCAGCAATTCTAACCGTAGAATTTATTTGGGAGAGAAAGCATAAAGGGAAAATATTGCAAATTTCAAACAAAAGCAAAGTTTGTCTCAGGGTTGTTTTTTTTTAATTGTGGCTTTGGATACTGACTTTATGCTTTAGATGTACACTATCCATGTAACTATAGGTGATTAAAATAATTCTTACCTAGTCACATTAACATTTGCAGTAATTAAAACAGAGAACTTTTAAACTGTAGTTTATTTCTCATAATTTGGTTGTTTGTGCTGCAGTCAACGCTAAAGAGGAAGAATGATGATTATCTTTCATCTTGGTTTCTATTCAGTTTCACTTTCTAAACTCCAGAGCCGACCAAAGAAATACTACCTTTTAGATTTATTAAGAAAAATGGTATATGTATGTAGATACAGTTCTTTTTTAAAGACAATTTTTTTAGAGCAATTTTAACTTTACAAAAAGTTGAAAGAGATGTACAGAGATTTCCCATATACCCTCTGCTGGCACACATGCATAGCCTCCCCCATTATCGACATCGCTCACGAGAGTGATACATTTTTTACCAAGGATGATCCTATATTGACACATCATAATCACCCAATGTCCACAGTTTACCTTAAGGTTCACTTTTGGTGTTGTCCATTCTACGGGTTTGGACAAATGTATAATGACATATATTCATCTTTATAATATCATACAAAGTATTTTCACCGTCCTAAAAATCCTCTGAGCTCTGTATAGGCCTGTTTTTATTTTTATTTTTTTAATCCTTTTTATTACATTAATTTCTCTCTTTATCTTTATTCTTTTCTTTCTTCTTCTTTCTTTGGGTTTATTCTAACAATCCTTTTAAATTTATTTATTTATTTATTTATTTATTTATTTATTTATTTATTTATTTATTTTCGTGATGAGGAAGATTGGCCCTGAGCTAGCATCTGTTGCCAATCTCCCTCTTTTTGCTTGAGGAAGATTGTCCCTAAGCTTAACATCTGTGCCAGTCTTCATCTATTTTGTATATGGGACGTGGCCACAGCATGGCTTGAGGATCGATGTGTAGGTCGGCGCTGGGGATCTGTGCCCCGGAACCCCGGGCTGCTGAAGCAGAGCGCACAAACTTAACCACTACACTACCAGGCTGCCTCCTGTATAGGCCTGATTTTAAAAGCCCAGCAAAACCACAGATTGGTTACCATGCAAGTAATTCTAAGACTGCAAAAAGGAAGCAGAGTAATATCCAATGTGCCATTCTTGCGAACAACTAGTCTATAAAGTGAGGGGTGTCTGTGATAACAGTATTATAACATGATTTTGCTCTGGAGAGTACTGTGCCCTACTACTGTATAAGTACATAATAAAGTTAAAGAATGACCACAAAAACAAGTGTTGCGGTGCATCATAAAATACCTTTTGATGGTAGGACCCCAGGGAAAGACAATTTGGCAATAGCCGTCATGTTTTAAAACACGCATGCCCTTGGACCTAGCAATTCCACTCTTGGGAGTTTATGCTACAGAAGTACACACGAGTGAAGTCGATGATTGTTGCAGTGTTTGTACTAACAAAAGGTTAGAAATGATACAAATGTTCCTGCAACTATCGTACATCTATATGATGAACTATTACATAGCGTTGAAGAAGATTAAAGCAACCCTTTTTGTACTGATCGGGAAGTATCTCCAAGATATACTGCTAAGTGAAAAAAGAAAGGTGCAGAAACAATATAAAATACTATCACTTACATTACAAAAATTAAATATATGTGCATATATTAACTTTTGTATATATCAAATGTATGTAGATATGAAAATATTTATGAAACTGGTAACAACGTTTGCCTCCTGGGAGGTAACTGGAACGCTAGGATGGGAGAGAAACTTATTTTCTATTATCTATCCTTTTGTATTTTTGAACTTTGTCCCATGACCATGCATCATCTATTAAGAATTTTTTAAAATAAAGATATCTTTAAATTTCTTCCTAAAATTAGCCACATATGATAGATCTCTTTAATTTGTAGAAGATCTATATCTGGGATTATTTTCATTTTAGAGAATTTTACTATGATGAAAGAAAACAGAACAGAAAAGCTAAGCTAAGCTTTTATCTTCAGCACCCTTTTAACCTAGCTCTATCTGATCTATGAATCACAGAAATGCTTTGCCCAGAGGTTGCTAGGACTCTATTGCCAGCACTTTTGAAGAAGGCACTCTGTTGTTGATCTTTTTTTGTACTTTGTGGCATGTTATGAATGGGAGTAATGGCAGAGTGGAAGGCCTATTGAGTATCAATTGTAAAATAATTATTTAGAGATTTATGACTCATCCATTTTATTTTGCACCAGACTATCACTTAAAACAAAGTCCTATTTATTAGAATTCATATTTCCTACAATGACTTCTACACTAGAGATCAAGTGGTTAGATTTTAACATATTCTAACAGAGTAATGTGCACAGGGAGCTGCTGCTTCCGTGACAAAAGTGAAAAAGCAGAGGCGCTGGGGTAGACAAGGGGTGTGCACTAGGGGGTTATACCAGCAATTAGCCCAATTATTAATATTTTCAATCCCATTGTGGGTATTTTTTTTTCTTTCCATCTTTATTGAGATATAATTGACATATAACATTGTGAAAGTTCGGGGTGTACAAGGTGTTGATTTGATACACATATATTGCAAAATGATATTGTGGGTATTTCTTATGTAAGTTTGTGTTCTTACTCTTCAGTATAACAAGAGGAATGGGTGCAGGATTGATGTTGCCAGGGTGGTTTCCTTCAGGGGACCCAGCACCAATGCCTTGTGATGAAGATGATGATGAAGACAAGGAGGAGGAGGAGGGGTATCTCTGAACAAACAGAAATATTGCGAATTTACATGTATATGAGCTAATGTACATAGAGCACTTTGCCAGCGTCTGGCAGATAAAAAGAGCTCAAAATACAATTATTATTGGAATGAGGAGAGGTTTACAGTAGTCTCTTGGGTCACAAGTTGTGTTTGGGGTCATAGGATAGGGCTGTCCACAGCGGAGATCCACTGTCTTAAGAACCACAAAGTCCCTGTGCAATGTTTCCCACCTTCAAGTACCGCCAAAGTGAACCACTTCCATGATTTGTGCTATCTCTAGGCACTAGCTATACTATTATTTATAGAGAGGTTTTTTTGTTTTGTTTTGTGAGGAAGATCAGCCCTGAGCTAATATCCGTGCTAATCCTCCTCTTTTTGCTGAGGAAGACTGGCTCTGAGCTAACATCTATTGCCAAACCTCCTCCTTTTTTTTCCTTTCCCAAAGCCCCAGTAGATAGTTGTATGCCATAGTTGCACATCCTTCTAGTTGCTGTATGTGGGACGCGGCCTCAGCATGGCCGGAGAAGTGGTGTGTATGTGCATGCCCGGGATCTGAACCCAGGCTGCCAGTAGCAGAGCGCACGCACTTAACCGCTAAGCCACCGGGCTGGCCCTATAGAGAGCTTTTTAAAACATTAATTCAAGCTAACTTTGCTCTCTATGTTAGCTTATCTTTGCTCTAAGCAATAATCATGGCTTTTAGGTGTCAGTGATATGTATTATATGCGTATAATATTATAATAAAATATATTGTGTATATAATATTAGAATAAAAATAGTTGTCTCTAAACCTGCTCCAAGTATCACACGTAGCATGTCTACCCGGGCTGTGCAATATCCGCACGCCAAGGGAATGGATGGGGTATAGGAAATGCAGGGAAACCACATTGGTTAATATCTCCAAATGCTATATTAAAAACAAAAACAGAACAATATCTAGCAACTATAAATTCCTTCAAGGCAAGGACTCTCTTTCTTTCTCCTGTGCTTACCACAGCGCTTTTCTGTAATAGGAACCTAATAGCTGGTTTGTCCTTTTCCTCAATAAGTGTTGGCTCAATTAAATTTAAAATACTCCTTTCATGCTATTTCCGTTCTCAAACACCGTCAAAGTCTCCCTATTGCCTTATCCTATAAATTGAAACTCTTAACCAGGCGTTTAAGGTTCTATAATCTGAGCTCAATCCAGTTTTCCAAATACACCTCCCAAGACTCCCTAGATCTCAGTCAGTAATCGTTGAACAAACGTGGAATAATTGGATTACACCACTCCTAGGAGTTACAGAAACGACAGATGGGTAAATCATCAGACCTTCTAGGATTAGGTGTATGTAATAGATGCAAACTGACGTTAATGCCCCAATCTTGGGAGCTAGTGATGAGTGTTACAGACCCTACATGGGAACAGTCACCTCTGCAGGATCACATTCTGGCTTCTACAGAAATCAGGGACCCAAAGCCAGTCCGAGAGAAGCCTGCAGCTATTGCTCAGTCCACGGGGAAGGGTGGGCCGCTGGACCTTGTGTGCTGTCCTGCTGAGCTCCCTACCTGGGCTCAGGCAAGCTCCTGCGTACGGGAGGTTGAGGGCCATGAAACCGCAACCATTACTAAGGGTCAGAATTTAACACGCTAGTAATGAGCCATTGAGGAAAGTTTTGGGCAGAGGCAGCTTTTTGAGGCAGTCCAAGCCAAGCAGAGGCTATTCTCAGTGTACCTTTGTGGGAAACAGTTGTGTTTCCAACACGCCTTCTGTGGGAGACTCATAACCTGACAGGGCTGAGAGAAACTTCAAGAGCCATTGCATCCATTCCCTTGTCTTTAGATTAGAAAATCCCTAAATCTTTTCAGAAAACTCCCCGTCTATCCCAAAACCTTCTGGTAACTCCTTCACTTGTCAACCCTGATTTCAGGGAGGTATTTCTGATATCTAACCTAAATCTCTACAGTTAATTATTTTTTTTCATCTCATCCCTCAGTCAACTTTAAAAGACCTTTGTGTCTACTGCTTATTGACACAAGGCTAATATTACCATCACCATTATTGTTTCATCCTTATGGTTATTATTAGCACTGACAGCACACTAGGAGGTATACTTACAACAGAGATATGGATCGTAAACATGTATGGAGGAGCAGGGAGGTCTTAGAGGATGCCATGCTGGTAGAAACTCTGCGGGCCTGCAGAAGGAGTCAACCTGGGACATACAGGGAGGGCCTGCACGAAAACCTGCCACAACTTCATGTGAAAACTGGAAGGAAATATTTGAGTCGGAAGTGAGTCGTAACAGCATCATCTTTATCCTTCCCTCCAAGTGCCCCAGCTAAGAGCAGAAATGAAAAACACATCGATGCACCCTATAATGAAAGACATCCGAGATCTGGGGCTTACGTGATTTTGTTCTGTTTCTTACCTTTTTTCACTTATAAAACATTTTAAAGATAGATCCATGTTGCAAGATGTACATTTAGTACATTACTTCCAACATCTGCGTCTTATTCCATAGCGTCCGTAGCATCCACTACGTTTTACTTACCCATTGTACAGGTGATGTATACTTAGTTTGCCTACAATACAATGCTACCTCAAGTGCTGCTGCAATGAATATCCTCAAAGTGCCCTCTTAGGGACTTGTGCAAGAGTTTCTTAGTGGTGTATATTCTCAGGAGTGGAACTGCAGGGCTATTAGGAAAACACGTGCTACATTTCCTTAAGTATTGCCAGACAACCTCAAAAATAACTGTTCCAGGGACTTAACTCCCAACAGCAATTCATGAGGGTTCATACTTCCTCCCATTCTAGCCAACACTTGGTGTTATCCGACTTGCACATTTTTGCCTATTTAACAGATGTAAAGAAGTGTCTTGTTATTTTAATATGTGTTTATCTGATTTTAAGTGAGGTTGTATATCTTTTTGTCTACTTGCTGGTTACTCAAAGTTCCCTGTTGTAAATTTGCCTGTTCACATCTTTTGGCTATCTTTCTATTGTGTGTCCTGTTTGTTTGTTTGTTTTCTCAATGATGTACAGGAATTCCTAGTATATTCTAAATATTAATCTCCTGTTGGTTTTAGCCTTTGGAAATAGCTCTCAATCTATCAACTTTCTCTTGAATTGTCTGTGATGTTCTTTGTTGAACAGACAACTTTAATTTGGATGTAGTGAAATTCATCATCCTTTTGGTTTTATAGTTTATGCTTTCAGAGTCTTTTTTTTTTTTTTTTTTTTTGTGAGGAGATCAGCCCTGTGCTAACATCCGCCAATCCTCCTATTTTTTTTGCTGAGGAAGACGGCCCTGGGCTAACATCTGTGCCCATCTTCCTCCACTTTATATGGGACGCCGCCACAGCATGGCTTGCCAAGCAGTGCGTCGGTGCGTGCCCGGGATCCGAACCAGCGAACCCCGGGCCGCCGCAGCGGAGCGCGCGCACTTAACCGCTTGCGCCACCGGGCTGGCCCCTCAGAGTCTTATTTAAGCAGTCTTTTCCTAGCCTAAGATTCCAAAGCTATTCTGTTTTTAATTTCCATTAGCTTTATAGTTTTCTCTTTCACCTGCAGGATTTTTTATTCATCAAGAGCTCACCTTTGCATATGCATGAGATATGAATGCAACTCCATGATGAACCAATTTTCCTGACACTATCTGTGAAACAAAACCTCCGTATTAGATTGGATTATTGTTCCCAATCCTTCATGTCCTCCCTGCTGTAGAATTAGACACCTATGCCCTTGCCATGTGATTTTGCAGCACCTTCCACTATTGATGTTGGACTTAGCCATGTGACTTATTTGGCCAATGGAATGTTAGAAGATGTGACGGGAGCAGAGGCGTTAACTGTGTTTGAGTGACTTGACTTCACCTCTTGAGCTTCTGTCATTGCCAGAATGAGACATTTGATGAAGACCTGAATTTAACCTGTGTCCTGGAGCCAAACCCAGCTGAATTTGGCTGAGCCCAACCAAATCTTGAGAAGCCCAGATGGCATCAGCAGAACCTCAGTTCACACACAGACCCACGAGGGAGAAAAACAATGGCTGCTCTAAGCCACTGGTATTTTGGGTTTGTTTGTTATACATTATTATTATTACAGCAATAGTTGATATCTCAACATGATTTCCTCATAGATTTGTGATGTCACTATTATTACATACCAAGTTCTTATAGGTACATGGGTTGTTTCTGAGTTCTCTATTCTGTCCCACTGTTCTTCATGTCTATTACTATAACTTATAATATGTCTTATTATCTGGGAGGGTAAATTTCTCCTCTCATTTTCTTTTTCAAAAATGACCAGATTATAATGGAATTTAGTCTTCCATATGCATTTTAGAATATTTAAATTCCTCAAATCCTGCTACAAGTTGGAATGGTTTGCATTGAGTTTATAAATAAATTTAGAGATCATTGCTATCTTAATAATCTTACATCATCCTATCCACAAACTTTTTATATACCCTTAGTTAGGTCTTCTCTAAAGTCTTTTAATAGAGTTAACATTTTTTTCCATAAAAGTTTTGTGCATTCTTACTTAGGTTAATTCCTGAAGACTTTATAGTTTTGTTGCTAGTAAATGGTATCTTATTTTCTAGTTTATTGGTGGTACTGGTGTGTAGGAATACTTTTGGTTTTCATGAACTGATTTTGTATTTGGGAATCTTGCTGTATCAGTTAGGATTAGGTTTGGCTGTAAGTAACAATACACACACACACACACACACACAAACTAAAATAACAGTAGCATGAATGAGATAGAGGTTTATTCAAGAAGTTCAAGAAAACTGGAGGTAGACACTTCAGGGCTGGTGCTGGTATAACAGGTGCCTTCCATCTTGTTGTTCTGCAGTGTGAGGCTTCCATACCCAAGGTCAGCTCATGGTCTAAGATAACTGCCGAGGCTCCAGCCATTTTGTCTTCAGTTCAGATGGCAGGAAAGAGGATGAGGCACACCTTCTCCCTTTAAGGATGTGTGCACCAATTCTGGTTTTAACTGATAGCCTGGAACATAGCAATAATTAGCTACAAGGGAGGCTAGCAAATGTCTTTATTCTAGTTGGCCATGTGCCCTGTTAAAAAAATGTAGTACTATGGAAGAAGGGGAGAAAAGTGTCCCTGTCATCTTGCTGAATTCTCGTATCATTTCTGTTTTTTTTTTTTTTTTTTAGATTTTATTTATTTATTTTCCCCCCAAAGCCCCGGTAGATAGTTGTATGTCATAGTTGCACATCCGTCTAGTTGCTGTATGTGGGAGGCGGCCTCAGCATGGCGGGAGAAGTGGTGCGTCGGTGTGACCCGGGGCCGCCAGCAGCGGAGCGTGCGCACTTAAACGCTAAGCCACCGGGCCGGCCCCTCGTATCATTTCTAATAGCTTATTGTTTCTATTGGGTGTTTTATGTAGTTGATCATATTACTGCAAACAATCCCAGTTTTATCTCTTTCCTTCTGATTCTTCTATTTAACTTCTTCCTTTTACAAATCTTATTCTGTTAGCTAGGACTTTCAGTATCATGTTAAACAGTAGTGGCAACCTTGCCTTGATCCCACACTTAAACGGAATGTGTTTAAAGTTAATTGATTAAGTAATATTTTTGCTGTACTTTTTGGTCCTTCATAAAGTTAAGTATATTTCTTCCTATTCCTAATTTTCCTGGAAGGTTTTATTATTAATAAGTGATGCACTTTCTCAAATGCTTTTGCTCTCTTAGTCTTTTTGAGATGATTTACATTGATAGGTTTTCTGATGTTAAATCATACTTGACTTTCCAGAGTAAACCCTACTTGATTTATTATGTTTTCACAACAAATGGCTAGACAGGTAGCTAGCTAGATGTATTCTAAACTAAAGACAGAGAAATGAGTCTCAAGGTTTCTCCAAGTTCACTGGAGTAAGCACGTTGGAGTCAGTTAGATAATATTTTATTTAGAATTTTTGCATTTATTTTCATAAGTGAAATGGGCCTATTGTTTTCTCGAACTGTCGTTTTTTAGATCTAGAATCTAATTCTGCTGTTTTTCTTTTTTCTGTCTCTGCTTCCTCTTGCTCATGATGGCTTTTTTTTTCATTTGTTTTGTAATTTGGATTGTGAGCTCATGTTTTTCTAGGCTCTATCTGTGGGAATTCTAACGAGGCCTGGGTTGAATCCTCTATTCTCAATAAAGGATGTGCTTTTGCTTCCTGGTCCATGTGGGTTGTATATATTCAAACCTGCTTATAAAGAGCTTATAATCTAGTTGAGAAGGTCAGTTTAAACCTCATAATATCTAAATAACAGTAAAAGGGAAATATTTTATTGTCACACACTGCTAGTATATTTTTTATTTTATATTTTAAAAGTTATACATGTAATTCATAATCATAACAGATTAGAAAGTACAGATAAACAAAAGGAGAATAGATAAAAATGAACCAAATCCTGGAGCTGGCCCAGTGGCACAAGCGGTTAAGTGCGTGCACTCTGCTGCAGCGGCCCAGGGTTCGCTGGTTCGGATCCCGGGCGCGCCCCGACGCACCACTTGGCAAGCCATGCTGTGGAGGCGTCCCATATAAAGTAGAGGAAGATGGGCATGGATGTTAGCCCAGGGCCAGTCTTCCTCAGCAAAAAGAGGAGGATCGGTAGATGTTAGCTCAGGGCCCATCTTCCTCACCAAAAAAAAAAAAAAAAAAGAACCAAATACTGCTTATCTCCAACAAACACACTTCAAGTCTTCCTAGACTTTTCCTCAGGTTCCTATTTAAATGTTGCATGTGTGCACTTTTGAGCCTCTCAACTAGATTGTAAGCTCTTTGAGACAATAAAAATCTCATGTAGTACTTTTTTTGTAACCATAACAGTACATCATTAGTCTCACTCCAGTGTTTAGGAAAAAAATGACAGTAACAATATAAATGTATTATTTGTACATTGAAATTTGCATTTTGAAATGTGGCTCCCACATATGAAAAACTCTATCTCTGTGTACTTTGACATAGTAAACTAGTAAGTAGTAAGTTTAGTAAACTAGTAAGTTTCACATATATTGTAGATTCACATATAACATCAATTACAGTAATATATTTTTTTTGTGTTAGGAGATCAGCCCTGTGCTAACATCTGCCAATCCTCCTTTTTTTTTTTTTTTTGCTGAGGAAGACTGGCCCTGGGCTAACATCCATGCCCATCTTCCTCCACTTTATATGGGACACCGACACAGCATGGCTTGACAAGTGGTGCGTCAGTGCATGCCCGGGATCCGAACCTGCGAACCCCAGGCCGCCGCAGCGGAGGGCACACACTTAACCGCTTGCGCCACCGGGCAGGCCCTACAGTAATATTTTTAAGCTTATAAAATTATTTGACTTCCCCATACTTTTAAGTGTTGTAGTTATAAGGTATGCCTGTTGCACTTATGGAAGACAACTTGCCAGCTTCATCCTCTTTTTCAGGGGTCACCCTACCTATATATAACACAGGTCTGTGTACAAGAAATGTAGAAAAGGGATTGATCACAAAAATGAGAAATAGATGGGCCGGTCCCGTGGCTTAGCGGTTAAGTGCGTGCGCTCCACTACTGGCAGCCTGCGTTCGGATCCTGGGCGCGCAGCGACGCACCACTTCTCCGGCCATGCTGAGGCCGCGTCCCACATACAGCAACTAGAAGGATGTGCAACTAGGACATACAACTATCTACTGGGGCTTTGGGGGAAAAAAAGGAGGAAGATTGGCAATAGATGTTAGCTCAGAGCCGGTCTTCCTCAGCAAAAAGAGGAGGATTAGCACAGATGTTAGCTCAGGGCTGATCTTCCTCACAAAAAACAAAAAATGAGAAATAGAAAATATACAGGAGAAAGGAAAGATATGTGGGAGAAAGGAAACAGATATGTTTGAGAAAGGAAAAAAAGAAGACAAAGAACTAAATAGGTGTTCTCAAATTTTCAAAAGGGAGGAATAAACGGGTTCTCAAATGAAATGTTTATGTTGATATTTTAAGATTTATTCAAGTCACCTGGGGTATTTGTTCAAAAAAGCAAATGTCCAGGTCCAGCCCAGAGAGATGATGATTCAATAGATCTGAGAGCAGACCCAGGAATCTGGGTGGGCCTTGGACAACCATTTAAGAAATACTGGAGTAGGGTAAGCACAGAATTAGAAGATGACACATGGTGGGGTTTGGAGGTGTGCCAATAACAACTGACAACGGGCAACTTCTGCCACAGGGTGCTAACTCTGGGTATTTGGAGATCCTCTGAAAGATACTAGTATATGTCTAGACTCAAAATCTTCTGTGTTATTAGTACCCCACAGTATGGAAGGTAACACTCTGACCAATTATATTCACCTGAGCCATAAACGTCCTCACGGTGGAATAAATAAGAAAAGCGCTTTCTAAAATGTATCAT